>NW_027248356.1:955000-1290000 GCF_041260155.1 Ptychodera flava | reverse complement strand
TAATCATTTCATCATCAACAGTAGTTATGAAAAACTACCTTTTACATAGGATTCATTACTACAGTTTGAAACAGACGATAGTAGCTCTGCAAAATGATCACGCCACATTTTTGGCTATATCATTGTGCCAATTGCAACCTCCAATAGAAGAAGACAAAGGTGCAGACTTATTTTTGCAACTAGCATTTTTTCCCAAATTGCTTAACATTTTTGTTTGAAAGATTGTCAGCCAGAGCATCCGCTCTCATCCGACTCGTTATCTCTGCACATCTTACACATAAATTTGAACTTAGCAGGAGTCTTTCTCATAAGATCGAAAATTGGACCGTACCGAGGGCTGCCACTTTCTCTCCACAAAAGGAAGGCATCCTGGGCAATGGAATGATACTCTTTAACATGCTGATTCCAACCAGGGATAGATTTCTCTCTGCATTTAGAATAAGACTTACAGATGATGGAGTGTGATGAAGCCAAAGATAAAGCATGCTTAATATCATCATAAAGTTTAGCAATAGACGAAATATGAACAGGGTCTTTACAATGCGGGTTATGACAGATAAAAGCGTCTCTGTTTATATCAATATTGCTCAGATACTTGTTTGAACAATTAAAGTAACAATGCAAAGGCTCATTATCGATTTTTGACCAATCAATGGGCCTGGAGAAGGCTTGCTCACTGGATGAAAAATCATATTTTTGAAGAAAATTCATATTACAAGGCACATTCAGTGGAAAATGGTTTAACTCAAGATACTCTTGAAGAATCTTGATCTCATGAATACTACTATGCGCTCTATGAGTGGAAATACAATGATCAAGCCAAGATGTTGTATGGTGAGCCTCGCTATAATAAGTAAAATTACTCTGTTTTTCATCTAAAAGTTTAACATCTGAACAAATTAAATCATTTGCATCACAGAAAGCTTTCATCTCATTACCAAATTCAGAGTTGATATCGGCATTCCAATCGCCTATGACAAACACACTATTAGATCGATACAAGTATAAATTTTGGCTAAATATTCAACAAATAGATGAAGATTATCACAATAGAGGTCGGCATGTAAACATTTAAAATTGTAAGAATACCACCAGAATGTGAAATCTCGAGGCCAATCAAGCGACTTTCATTAAACTGTTTAACTTTCCTCCACAACAATGCGACATCTCTGTATTGACGACCTCAGTGGAGACCGGCTTCCTCATCCATGGCAGTTTCTCCAACAGCATAAAAATCACTGTTTATCTGTGACAATAAGCTGAGTTCAGATTTATTCAGCCAATGTTCCTGAAGAAGACACACATCACTATTTTTACAAATGTCATTGACTGTGCCCATTGATGATTTAATACCATAACGGGTCATGCTCGGACTTTATACAGCATTTCATCACGAGCCAAATGAAAGTGAAAAGGATTACCGGGCGTATGGCCATACAACGCGCACACAGAGTGCTAACGCAACCACTACATACGGGAAAACCGAGACCCATAAAAGTCGCTTTTGTGGATGCCAATATAGCCAGAACAGTGCTATTTGCTGCTCTGGGATGCCTGAGAAGAAACAAATTCGAAGGGAAAGACATCTTCGTCACCGACGATGTCAGCAGGAAAATCCTGGATGAAAGAAAATGGCTGATGGCGTACCGGAAGCATTACCAATCTGAAAAACCAGGCAGAAAAAGTTACATCGCATGGAAAGTTCCCGCTACTTGTATGATAGAGACCGAGGACGGTCGGATGAAGCCAGTCACAGTGAAAGACATTACAGGGTAAGTAGTATAATAAAGGTGGTCAACTGTGATAAATTTTGTTTTATTTAACTACAGGGAATTCCCCTCTTATGCGTTTGCCTATTGTACATGCGTGGAAAAGGGAATTCCCACTGAGTCAGAAGGGGTAATCCCCCTTACGTATTTGCGCATGCGTGGAATAGGGAATGCGCTAGCTATAACTCACTGGGTAATCCCCTAACAGAACAGCATTCTATTATCGGATGGAAGGGAGATCATTTGTTCGATAGATTCTGGCTGCAGCTCTGTACCATTCCGTAAGGGGTTCCAGTGCCCGTTCCGGAGGTGCTTCTGGATGTAAGTATATACTCGTTTTCTGGTTGTGTGAATTCACTATGTATTTTCCTGCGCCTATCGGAACGACTTATGTTACCTATCGGAACGAGATTTTAGTTCCTACCCTACCAGAACCATAACCGAACGGGTTCCAATCTTGAACACTGTTGTCACTCAGGCTGAAGCTGACAGAATTGTTTAAACGAAATGGTATTACAATCGCTGCAATACACTGCACTTGGAATGACAATATCAACAATTGCCCTGGCTGTAACTAAAGGAGGAGGAGGAGCAGCAGGAACTGGAGCAAACACAGGGGGAGCAGTCCGCCCAAAGTATATACAAAAGCGAAAGAAATTGTAAAGCAATTTGGCGAATCGTTAAAATCCTTGGCTGCAAAAAGTGCTGCTGCAATACCAGGTTTAATCAGTTCACTTGTTAGTTTTCTATTAAAGACAGCAGGATCGGTTGTTGGATTGTTGGAGAACAGCTATGGATATTTTTAACTGGTTTAACATTAGTCATAATAAATAAAATTATGTATATTATATATATATATGACCCCTACGGAATCGACATGTTTGGTGAGAAGAATATTGCAAAGTTTCTTTCTAAAATAAAGACCTGTTTGGTTTCTCTGTTGAATTGGAATTGTGTAAACTCCGACGAGTAAATCGACATATCCTTCGAGCAAATCCAGGTGTCCGACTCAAAGATGATAATCTATATCATAACATATTAGCTTTCGTGAAGGAATGTCAAAAGACTAACTTCTTTAAGCAACTAGAATTCATATACGTCTTTCAGGAGATTGACAATGATGAAATGGAAGTCCAACATTTACAAGAATATTGGGTTCTTTGATTGATTCGCGACACAGGTAATCGCATATTTCAGTCAGACGGAAATATATATGTAAAGATGTGCTTTATTTTCTTTTTAACTGTAATTTTTTTCTTCTTCACTACTATATACATTACACGAAAATGGGGTACGATAGATCATTATTACCGGAATTCACCAACCGAATACCGAAGGGAACAAAGTCAGAAAGAACTCATCATGTGATTGCTCATAATCCAGTGAGGCAGATCCAGGTCAGACACTTATCTTACAATGTCCAAAGTTAGAAAGCGGAGTAGTACTAGTTCCAGATAGTTTCGACCTGGTTTTGATCTCAAAGTAACAGGACAACCGAGTAGTACAAAATGTTGCAAAAAATTTGATGGAGCGTATGGTTCTCACATTTCAGGGTCAGGCACTTTTCAATTTGAATAAATATAACCTTATTGAATGTTATCGCGATCTCTTCAAACATAAAAAGGAGAGAACGAACATGACACTGTACGGAATTCAGAACGAAAATCTAAGAAAATTGAGAAGTGGCGCGGCCAATGCAGATCACGCTGTCCATGACGATAATTTACTTTTTGACGTGTACAAAACAAAATATGCTATTCATCTGAATCATCCCCTCATAACAGGCCATGGGGTTGCATATCCAAAAGAGTTAGGGAGTCATATTGAATGGGAAATTACGCTTGCACCCGCCTCCCAATTACTTGTTAGTAATAATGTTGTTACACCCAATTATAAATTAAAAAACATTCAAATGGAATACGAAACAATTTCTGACCCCGTACTCGCGAGGTCAACTGCTGGTTATTACAACAGTGGGAAAAGTTACCTTTACGAGCATATACATTATTTTAGAACAATCCCATTCAAAGAATCAACCATGGTTATCAATGAAGCATTAGAGGTATTGCGATACTCTTCACTGAAAATCAGAATCAGTCAGAACTTAATAGTGAACTTTTCTTTAGTCCATCCATTGAATCTGTATCTGTATCAATCGAAGGCATTGCAAATAAAATATATGCTCAGAAGATGTTACCAAGACAATTTAGCGAGAGGCACGACGGTATTTTGCTGAAGATAAAGATTGGTGTGAAATTGATATAGATGAAGTCGATTATTTGAAGAATAAATTCTATCTGTTTATCAATCTGCGTAGCTTTAAAGATATTGAGTTTCATGGAAGTGGTCTTAGAGTAATGAACACAAAGGATGGAATACAGCTTGAAATAATAAAAATGGATACTTCAGTGAAAGGTGTCAACTCTCGTGATGATAATAGAATTGAAGGCCGAGATGATAATATATTTGCCCACGTTTATGTTATTAGCGATGCCCAGGTCTCTGTTGAAAATAGTAGATCAAAGTCTATACTATTTTAGTTAACTGGAGTCGTTCAGAAAAAATTCCACAGAAAATTTTCATGAAAACTGTAGAATGACAGACCTCTGTCATGACATCATAGGCTGCTAAGCAACTGTTCCGCAAAGCCTACCGGAAAGTCCCTGCCTGAAAAGGTATTGCGCAACAGTGTTCAAGATCGGAACGGTTACTGTAGGGTAGGGACTAAAATAGGTGAAAATCTTGTTCCGATAGGCGTAGGAAAAACATAGTAAATTCACACAACCAGAAAACGAGTATATACTTACATCCAGAAGCACCTCCGGAACGGGCACTGGAACCCTTATGGAACGGTACAGAGCTGCAGCCAGAATCTATCTAGCAAATGATCTCCCTTCCATCCGGTAATAGAATACTGTTCTGTTAGGGGGATTACCCAGTGAGTCATAGCTAGCGCTGAATGACTCAGTGGGAATTCCCTCTTCCACGCATGCGCAAACGCGTAAGGGGGAATACCCCTTCTGACTCAGTGGGGAATTCCCTCTTCCACGCATGCACAATAGGCAAACGCGTAAGGGGGAATTCCCTGTAGTTAAATAAAACAAAATTTATCACAGTTGACCACCTTTATTATACTACTAGGGTAATACGATCCATAACATTGTGTATAAATGACGTAACTGTCTAGCTGTACCGTATTACACGTACACAGACACGGCCGCTGGAAGTGTGACACTTCTAGAGGCCCTGATACAACCTCAGGGTAAAATAAGGTTAACACAGTGATAAATGGAGCCGTCCATGTAGCAGATCAGTACCTTTGAGCTCAGTCTTTGTCTTTTATAGTTCCTTTTTCCCGCTTTTGACTTAGGTTTTGCTTTTTTTTTGTTTTTTTTTCCTCATTATTACTTTATTTTTGTTCTTTCGATAGTGTTTTTTAAAAAATGGGTACCAATGTCTTATTAACGTGTACAAACAAGGACCATAGTACGAACATAATATGGACACACAATTATCGTTAATGACTTTCAATACAAGGGGACTCAGAGATTTCAAAAAAAGGAAAAAAAATAGCTAACTGGATAAATGATAAAAATATTGATGTCATTTATCTACAATAAACACATAGCACTCCGGCAGACGAACCCTTTTGGGCCTCCCAATTCAGGGGCAGGTGCTGGTTTCATACGGCTCTAACGACAGTAAGGATGTAATGATTATTGTAAGAAATACAGGTCTAAAAATCACTAATATAGTACAGGATGATGAAGGGAGGTTATCAATACTCCAGACTGAACTTGATGGGTCCCCATGCATTCTTATTAATACTTATGCCCCAAACAAAGAATCGAAGAACCATCATTATTTAAGGAATGTTGGTAATAGACTCACAGATCAAATTCCAGACCCGGATTGTACTGTTATTTGGGGAGGGGATTTTAATTTTACTTTAAACAATGACCTTAACAGGTCGTACAGCAACTCACGGCCATGGAAAAAATCGCTAGACATTTTTGATGATATACATGAGCAATTTAGTCTAGTGGACATCTGGCGTGTAAGAAATGAAAACAAACGACATTATACATGGCGAAGGAGACGCCCCTTTATTCAACAAAGTAGAATATACTTTTTTATCATTTCAGATGAATTACAGAATGTAACCAACAAATAGAAATTATACCGGGCTTTGAAAACTATTCTCAACTCATAAGAGAGCAGAAAGCTCTCATTATTTGGCAAAGTCCAACTGATAAAAACGTTCGGAATTTCACAATTCACATATATTCTAAATTCCACTGCTGTTGAGAAAACACCATTCATGAAGTGCACAAAATAATGTATGACTTTCTATGGAATGGAAAAGATAAGATAGCAAGGAAAACAATGATAGGGTCCGTGGGCAAGGGGCTTAAACATGCCAAATCTAAATATAATGAAAAAAACAACAAAGAATCATATGGATACAACGTTTGATCAACCAAGAGATTTCACACCCATGGAAGCTTTCCATAGAAAAGAAATTGGAAGACTTGGGAGGAAATATCTTATTTAAATGTAACTTTAACACACATAGGCTACCGGTGCGGTTTACAGATTTTGTCACAGAATGTCTTGATGTTTTGGTCCGAGGAAACTGCAACGCAAAATGAAGAAAAAATCAGATTGTGTGGAACAACAAAAATATACTCTTAGGGGTAAATCAGTCTATTTCAGAGAATTTGCTTCGAAAGGAATTTTGAGAATCTCTGATCTCTTCGATATGGACAAAGTAAAACCATGGCCAATAATTGAAGGGGCACATTTCTCCTTGTTACACAAACTTCAGTGGATCGGTCTAATCTCCACCATTCCGGCGACCTTCAACAAAAAGAAAATGGAGTAGACGATATTCACATTCTGATAAACGAGACACCAAATGTATTAGAGGGCCTATCAAGACACATTATCAAGAATGAATTGACAAGCAGGATCTTTACCGCACCGGTTAGCCAAGCAAAACTGGAAGAAGTTTTTAATTCAGGTACTCTGGATTGGAAAAAAATGTATAAATTAATTATGAAGATGACCATCGACAGCAAATGAGGGAATTCCAATTTAAATTACTACATAATATTCTTTATACCAAAGAAAAACTTCACAAACTAAATCCCAATAAATTTCCAACCCCTCTGTGTACATTCTGCATGAACGAAGATGAAAGCTATGAACATTTATTTTATGCATGCTCATTTTCAGTGTCCCTTTGGAGAATCTATTACTTTATAGGGGAGACGCTCTAGAGTTGAGCTCACCACCAAACAAACTGTGCTTGGTTATTTCAGATCCGAATGAATCTCTGTTAGTTAACTTTATTAGTTTACTTGTGAGAAAACACACCTATTACTGTAAAATGAACGGTGTTAAGCCAAGTTTTGCAGCATTGGTGTTTTTCATACGACGGATATATCAGATAACATAGTGTAAGTGCACACCATTGCATTTATGTATAGTTTAGTCTGCAGACATTACTGAAGCAAATAGGTCAAACCCGGAATTCGAATGGACCATGGTACAAACAAACTCACGTGTGTAAACACACATAGACAAACGTGTATTTCCACACGCCTTAGTGCACATAAGGGTTTGTTTGTACCGCAATCACGTGATCTTTTGGGCGTACTCAGTCTGTAGAACAGATCGCGTCCTTTTTATTCCTGAGTAAAACCATTGACGCAACCTAGGACTATCAGGTATTCTTTGTAGACTCTTATTTACTGCTAGTCTCCTTTTTTGCAGTTGCTTACCGTACTTCTCTTTAAAATTCTATGATACAGTAGGTGTCACACAATATGGCGTAAGATTTAATATAAATTTATATTCACAAGTCGCTAAAAATATCCTACATCATCAAAGCTATTCAAAATTTAATGCAAATCTTACAAGAAGAGCTCATATTTGTATTTTACTTTCAATGCACAAATTGTAGAACATTACCGTATTGTAATGCACAAAGTATCACAGCGATCAAATTTGAAAAAAAAAATCAGTTCATTTTTCAAAGGACCTATGTGCATTTTACTAGTGACACACTTACAATGATATTTCATTCACTGCTAATTAACCTGTTATGTAAAGCATCATTTTTCAGTTTTGCTGTTGGTCTTTTCAATATTCTGTAACCAGCTCTTTTAGTTAGAAGATACACAACTATACATTTGCATGCATGCTTAAAAGCAGTGTTTAAATTTACAAGCTTTATGGTAAAGCTCAAGTACCATGAATTACTGACAAAGAGCATATAATGGGCTAAAGACAACAACTATTGCAACAGTCTACATGAGATTGCAGTTATATGTAGCACAAATGTGTTAGAATTGTCAGTATTGTATCATTAATGCAAAAGGGACTCAATGAATCATAAGTTAGGTACACTTACATTTCTATCTCTGTGTGCAGATGTTATAGACAATTGTTCACTATGTAACTTCATATCGATTCTAAAACTAAATGCTAACTTTGTTTCCTTTGGCCATAACTTGTAGTAATTTGTAATTTGTGGTGCCAGAACTGCAGCCGTTGTAAAACATTGTCCCTCCACAGTCAAGAAGCGCCACTACTTTCTTTTGTTATAGTCCGGGTTTTGATTGGGCTGTCTGTTGATTTTCCTGATGGGGATAATCCCTGATTATCATGTGTGTGGCGAAAGGTGTTAACAGTTAGGTGCATAATATATCGTAGCAGAAACTTAATTCTCCCAAAATGCATTCTGATTATTGTCTGCGCATGCGTCTAAAAGGTCAAAGTTTATTTACGTATGCGTCTTCTGAGAGAGATCATGTGGAATGACGCAGCGGGAGTGACATTATATACAAGTTCGCAGACGATTTTGTCAATTTTGACTACTCCCATGTTGATTGGAACTTCATTTTGGAAGATGAAAATCCATGACAGAGAGTTTGGCGCCCAGGCATGGGGAGGTTACCTGTGTCATCAAAACATCTCAACACTTGTATGGTTTCTACGTTCTCTAAATTTGGCGGTCTGAGAATTTGAAAGTTGACAAAATTAAAACATTGAGTTTGGCAGTAACATGCGTTTATAGGAAAGAACAGATTCCGTAATGAACATGATTGCCTATTTTTGAGAAGACTTAATGATCAATAGGGATGCACTTGACACCTCTGAACGATCGATAAAGGAGAAAAAGGGGAAAAAAACATTGCACTATTACCATAACGCTAACTCTCAATGTGTCGATGCACGGCCGACGGGAGCACTTTGCAAAAACAAGGTCATCGTAAGAGTTCCTTGATTTACTGTATTGAATTTTGTTGAGAGCGATTAAAATTTCTAATCGAACTATCAAAGTTTGGAACTGAGGAATTATCATGTTAAATCAATATCAAAAGGGAGTTAAGGAGGACATTTCAGGATTTTCCTATGCAATGCAGATATGACTCGTCGATCCCAAGCGACGCCATTTTGTTTTCAGTTGAACGTACAAACGCCGCAAAAAAGATGAGTTGTCTTGTCGAATTAGGTTTCAAAATAAGTACACAACACGATATCCTATTTTTTCGAAGTCTTTGCCTTGTTAGGAAATGCATGACTTACTTTTGATGAGAAGCAAAAAAACTAACGGGAGTAAAATTCACAGTATTTCCGAAATGCATGGCGTCAGTCAAGATCACCTCATTGCTGAACTTAGCCGTAAAGTACTATCCAAGTGACCTCAATCTTTAAGAAACTGTAATAGCTAAAATATTGTCATTAGTTCACTGACACTATTTTCATTTCAATGTTACATGTGAAGTACCAGAAATTCACGATTGAGCACATTTCAAACTCTATGGCATATTTCTTGACAACCTCATTTAGTTGGTATAATGTACAAAAAATAAGAGACAGCAAAACTGAAAGGGTTCTTTTTAAAGATAATCATTTTTGTAAACTACATAAGAGACAATCATGTTGTTGCGATGCAGCCATGTTTTTTGTGTACTTATTGTTGGCTCATTGAGTTTGTAAGATAGCATTTATTTATGTTGTCGAATTGTTCTTCATTTTTCGGTAAAAATGTTTTTTCCTAAAGAACCAATTGCCAGTGTTACGTACTGATAAATGACCATATTAGATCATAAAACAAACTGACATACAGTTGTATGCCTTGACTAAAGGGTAAAATGAGAATCAAGACCAGGAACATTTACGACACTGCCATCTTGTGATACAGATTAAAAGTGATGCTTTGACACAACAAACAACTTGTGAGTCAATGCATATACCGTATTTAGCTCTACGATGCAGATTGACACATCAACTCATATTCCAAATGCTTAACCAGTGATATTTTAAGATATTTTCCATTTACACTAAATAACTGCAATATTATGCCGTTTCTGTTGAATGTAACAAATCTTCTTTGTGTGCAATTCTTTGACACACCTTTACCAATGATCTTACAGCTTATCTGAAAATACAGTGGTTTCTTTTCACAGACAATATAAATAAAAGTTTGACTCTGAGAAGGCCATAATTTATCAACAAAAATATTCAAAAAATGACAAACTTTGTGATAGTTCATGTGTCACTTCAACTTTAATTATTTGGATATAGTAAATCATACTCTATTTGAGACCCTAGGTAAAGTTATCCCAATTGTTTACAGCGTATTTGAATAAAATACTAAATGTCAGCATGTAAACAAAGTGGCAAACAATTGAATTACACACATTGATTTCTGCTTAAAGTCCATATATTACCTGATTTTGTTTAATTTGAACTTAATACTATTGTTTAGTAAACAATACTCAAATAATTAATTTTTTTTGGTATTCATTTCTAAAATATTATATTTCATACATAAAACACTCGAAATACCGGTCCTCAGAAAAAATCTGAATTCATATTGGCCGCAAAATGCTCACGTGACATGACGTCATGCGAGGCCATCAGTGCAGTGTGCAGTGACACGGTCGGACTAGCGCTCGCCACATTCGCAAAATGCGACAGAAAGTGCTGGGTGGCGAATAAAATGTCTTCTTGGTTCGCCACGCTCATGAAAGTGTGGCGAACTGGCCTCAAACTAAAAGACCCTGGTCGAATTCACGGTGGACGATGCGATACTATCAGGTGATGAAATCAATGTGACAATACTCTCGCTCTAAGCGCCACGTTAATTTACGATACCCGACAATGGTGCGTACTATGCGTTCTGTCCATCTTAGGTACGCATTGCAGAACTCGGCAAGCCATAAAACTTTTTGTTTACCCTTTGAACCCAGTTTAGCACCAATAAGGACTAAAAGAATGACATCATCCACCCTTACAGCAGAGAGATCCAGTAATTTATGCGAACTTTCCGAGAAGGGGTCAGTGCTAGTGGTTTACCTGAATATTTAATCAGATCGGCTGCCCCGCTGCCATGCCGTGCACTCAACGAGAGTCGAGAGACTTTATGATGGCCTTTCTACAACTCAGACACAGAAGACGATTATATCATGTACAGCTATTGCTCTCTGAGTGATAGAAACGGTAGCTTTTACCTCTTTTTTGATAATATTCTATGGAAAAATCGAGCGATTTGCTAGCCAAGTTGATTGCGATTGAACTTAGTGTTGGATGGCAGCATGGCCATTGCATTGCGTGATGCTGAATGCTCCGGTCCCCGTGGTTGAGGTTTTCTTTCAATGTGCATGATGAAAAAATTTGTAAGATTTTAGTTATACTGAAGTGTATTCTGTTGATTTTCAAGTGACTTGCAATCGATAAGCTCATGCAAACTGTTGATATCGTGCCTTATCCAGCCTGTAGCGAGAGAGCCGTGACCTACTTCGTTTACAAATTTATGTGTTGTTACTGTTGACATCGTGACAACTGACACATTTCCTACGTTGGGTCGCGTCTGCCGTGTGTCTCTTGCATCTCCACAAGGTGACTGGAAACAGTAAAGTGTGTGTTCGAAGCCAATTGAAAACATTTTGTTTAACTTAAATAAACTGGGCATGAAACTTTTATCTCTGATACTTTGTGGTTTCTTTCTATCTGATCCCTTACGAAAATTAAAGCCTTGCGGCGAACAGTTCTGGTAAAGTCTTCATAATTGCCTGGTAAGTTTACCACAACAAGTTGTGGTAAACTTACGCATAGCTTGAGATATTCGCATGTTGATGGATTTTGCGGCGCGCACATTGTGTATTCTTACCACGACATTCATGCATGTCCTGGTATGTTTGCCACAAAAGTTTAGGCTTTGCAGATTTTTTTGCGGTATACTTGCCACAAACAGGATTTACGGTATACATACCGCTCTTGAAGCTGACCCCATGGGTAGCCCCCAGTAGCATACCCCTACCCTTCACACTTTGCAACGACCACTAACACTCTAGCTATTCATTCTTGTGCTCATGTAAGTTTTCGGAATGTAGCCACAGGTACAAACACTCACACACATTCACAAACAAAAGAAATCTTACCAGGTTTTTCATTGAATTCCTACCTTACATTTATTGCAGATGGAATGCTAACAAACGACACATTTAAAACAAAAGAAATCAAAAGTTCATCAACAGTTCTTTCACAGGATATCTTCCTTAGTCAATAGCATCTTCATAACAAAGTTTTAGCATATCCAACCATATATTGGAAACAGTTACTTTTGATCCAGTTGATTGTTCAGTGTCTTGGTTTACTTTCCGTTGACTACAAAAGGGCTAAAAAAAGAAAAACAAGAAAAGAAACATCAATGTAATCGCATATACCAGTTCGTGTTCAGTCTTAATTTAGAGATGTATTATGCGCACTCGCAGTAACGTTTTGACCCGTTGACCCTTTGCTGCGCGTGCGTAGAGCAGGAAGTTGATCGTACCTAAATGTCAGAGGTCAGAGCTAGCTTCCGATCGCGCGGATCGCGCTAAGTTTTCTGCCTGACTGTCTACACCGTGTGTACTCCTTCGGAAGCTTCTGCTGTATACGGTAAACTTGCCGAATCAGGTCCACAGTTACAATTGATCAGGAATCAACGGTTAATAAACCTCTTTACAGTGATCCCATGATAAATTTGTGGAACCAGCGCTTAATTTTTAACTTTCCTGGGAGCACGATGCAAGGCCTGCGTGGCAGGGCTGTGTGTTTTACCGGCGTTGGGGCCACAAAACGCCGGTACCCTGCGACGCAGAGCCCGCTGCCCGGACTTGTATTTCATGTTTGCATGCACGGCAGTTGTATTTCTTTTGGTGTTAAACTTCGCCATTGTACCGTCGACTGTTTGTCCCTCCCTGCCTGTTAATGTTGATCATTTCGAATATATTGCCATGGGGCTGTGTATGGCTTATAATAAATATGATGCTGCATGGAGGTAGAAACTTCTTCCGCCATCGCCACGGTGAACGTACGTTGATGCTCCGATGGACGACTGCACTCTAGTCTGCAGAGGTACGTCTCAGGTGATCGTCAAAACCTAAAGCTTCCGCAATGACCCTCGGGGGCTAGGCTTCCATAACTGACATAGGTTTCTAAAACTGTATTTAATTTCCCTTCCCCTCAGTCTTTTGCTACACGCCAACGACGCCAAAGGAGTCTCGCCATGAAGCGGTTGGGAGGATCTGGACTAATGGAAGGAAACCAATTGAAGGGGAATTTTAGTCAGATGTACGACACCAGGATGATAAAATTTGCCTAAATAAAATTTGCTTCATGTGCATTATAACGTTTGTCTAGTCAAGCTTATAGGCTGATTTTCAGGTTGTTTTGATTTTGCTCTTGTTTTAGGGAAAACCATTTCCTCCAAAAACCTAGTTTGAGGGTTTTCTTTCGGTTTTGTTCTTATTTTTTTCTCGTCATATTTTTTGCACAGTGCAATGAAAGCATTGTTCTTATAAGGTTAATATAAAAGACACATGTCAGCAGAATATCACTCATAGTTAGTTACTCAACAGGACTGTCCATGCAGCACTATAAAGTACTACAAAAACAAGACAGAGAAACATTTATTTACTGCAAGAGTATTTATTTGAAAATTATAATACTTATATTGTTATACATGTTCATCGTGTTGTGAAATATAATAAAGATACTGCAATATGATTAAGTAGTGTCTTTTTAGTGTTTTTTAATTCAGATCCTCAGTCATGAAAAGCAATACAAAATTACTGTAATAACAATACTAAGTTCAGGTATCTCTTGTAGAAATACCCAAACTGCAGACCTTGAAGATGCATCACCAAATTGACTAATCACAGGGCCAGGTTACTTATCCATGTGACCCCATACATATATCATCTAAAAAACAAAAACTTTGCTTGGCAACCTAACATCAAAATGTTTTGACTCTCCAGAAGACAATTTGTTATTGTACTCTACAATATCTGATACATGCAATATTTATTTTCAAACGAGATCAAAATCCTAAATATTTATAATGGTGTATTTCCCCTCTTATCACTTAACATCGAACTCAGTTTAAGTTTGAACCCATCTAAAGTGCGGTACGTACCAATGACTTGATTCAATTCGTATACTGCCACTAGACGTAGCCGGCCCTGCGTACAACGCTGTATGTTCCTGGCGTTACACGGATGGGAGGACGTATAGCGCCGGGAACACACACTATTGTACGCAGGGCTACCACTTGACGCAGCTGAACACTTGGATTAAACTATGGACAATTGAAGGCTGTATTTTTTTCACTAAAAGAATTCCTTCGCGGGCTGTTCTATAAGTCGCCATGCATGAGATCGTTATATTCTTGGTACGTATACAAAGCTAAAACGTCGGAATTTCAAAAATAGAAGTAGGCCGCGATGCATGTACGGAAATGCCGAGTGTCCCCCAATGTCCCCCAAGGCGCAACGGCCATAAAATGCTGGCCTTTGTGTCCACCAATTGTTCATCGACAGTGTTGTTCACGTGGGATGAAAAAATCGGCCGAAAAGACACTGTACGATGGATTTGAATATAGCTGAATGAAATCATGGATATTCTGACAGAAACAACATGGCGGAAACCCTGAGAGGATCGCTGAAAGTATTGCATAAAATCTACCGGAAATCCTAACTTTCCACCCTCGCTGGTAGCCATGACGTTAACTGAAAGTCCAAACTGTTTCTGCTTCCAAGCTTGACCCGAATATGTCTCTCCATCGCCTTTACACAAGAGCCGAAAGCACCGGTGCGGTGTGCGTACCCTGAGAAAAATCCATTTTCGTGTTGAACGGGTCGCTTATGCAAATGTAGAACTGCGCATGCGCAATGCTCCAAAATACATCTCTAAATTAAGAGTGAACACGAACTGTATACTAGCACAGTACAGTAGACAAAATGCCAAGAGAACAATCTGCTAGTCAGTATGTAATTGCAACTGCCTTGACATACCTTTCACAATTAGTCTTGCACATATCATGAAATGGAGTCCAGGTCACTAAAATATTTCAAATGGTACTTACACTTATATAGTTGAAGGCCGTGGCAATTTTGGTTACTCTTTTTGACCAATGTTGGTTTATGAGATTGGTGATGTAGAGTTGTCATCAGCATTGCTTTTTCTCAGCATCCGTTGCCACAAAGACATGTCATCACTTCCGGCTACAAATAAGAAAATGCTATGGAATAAAAAGGAATGTAAAGGAAAAAGTCCTAGCAATAATGTTTGGTAATTTTCACATATCATGTACACGTGACATGAAAACTAGTTAACTAATACTACATCTGTGAATTCAAATTAATTTTAGATGGGTGAGGGCAATTCTACCAGTGACCCACAGCTACAGAAAATTAGGACTGAAAATATTGTATGCATGTTTTGTGTTGCAAATTTCATGTAGAACTTCAATGAAATATCGTAAATCAATCATTGATTCGGATTTCGCCTTTCGATATAATGCCAGCAAAATATAACGGGTAACGTTGAACAAATGTCAAAATACATTAATGAAGACTTCAAAAGAAACTTAAGTGTCAGAGACAGAGACGTCCTGCATCCTCCAGCATGATCTTATAAATAGATGACGTATACTTAATTTCATGACATCAAAGACATGTACAAACAATACTATACTAGGTCAGAGTTTAAGAACTTAATTCTTACCAACAATTCCTAAATGTATTGTTTTTTCATTGTTTTATATCGTACATCGAGGGAAATTTGTATACATATAAGCAAAAGTTTAACCCTGGCCACAGTCCCCGAGAGACTGTGCCTCGCCAAAGCAAGAGAGTGTCTCAAAGTATTTATTCCCCAGACATAGACACTATCAATACATGTTATCGGCATGAACAGATGAAGGCCACTGTTTGTAATTGTCTACACTGTTCACTCAACTTTCAACCTCGGGAGTTATTCAGACAATTGGACAGTGTTACTCGAGAATTGCACAGAACAAAAACAGATAAAATTCGTCGTTACGTTCCAGAGAAGGATAATCGAAATCAAAATTTACTTACCGAAATTTAAACGATCGCCTTGATCCACAGGGTGCAGGTGTTACTAGTATATTATAAATGGTGACCATTGTTCAAAGCCGATCTCCACACGCTGATCGTGACGACGGTGACATAAAAATTAACGCGTCTTGAACATTGCCTATAGGTTGTACATTCATACCAGCGTATGTGAAGCTGTCACGACGATGTCCGACGGCAAATTTCAGTGAAATTTTGTCAAAAATCGAGTGAAAAAACAGCGACAATGCACTACGCAATTCAAAAGGGTCGTAACTGCCGTTCGGATATCAATTTGCCGCTGAGATTTGACCTGTGACACGCCAAGCTGACCAATCACAACGAAGTCTTCACATGTTCTATGATGTCATCAGGTGTGATACTATTACTTCCGGTACAAAGTCCTCGCAATCGCGATCCCTGTACGCGTACGTAACATAGCATCGTATCTTCAAGAATGAGTGCGTCTTTGAATACTACCTATCTAAGCTCAACGCAACGGACAGAATTAATTTCACTAAATTTCGATTTGGTAGCCACAAACTTCCTGTTTCCAACCGTTACCAAAATAATATTAGTAATATTTGTACTTTGTGTAATTCAGGCAAAATTGGTGATGAAATTCATTATATATTAGAATGTCCTGCTTTAAATAATGAAAGAAAAAATTATGTAAAAAGTTATTACTATACAAGTCCTAACACTCATGTTCGAGAATCTCTTCAAAAGTAAGAATTTGCATGATCTCTCAAAATTAGCGAAATTCGCCAACCTCATTATGAACAAGTTTTAGTAGTTTTTTTCTGCTTTATCTATGTATTTTTCCATATGTGCATGTAATTGTTCTACTTCTTGTGCTATTTTAAATACATTTTAAAGTCTTTTATCAGAATTTTTTCAATGTATTTATCTCCTGTTTAGAGATTTTGATGTCAATGTACTCTCATACCTCGAAAGGGGTCGTAGAGCTCAATAAAATTATTATAATAAATAAAAAATTATTATTATAAAATTATATAGCATGATGTTGTGGAAGTCCATTGAAAAGCAATTCATTGAAAAGTTGCAGCTTTCGACGGACTATCCAAGCAAAAGTGTATTGAGAGCACCAGTGGCTATGACCCGACATAGCCCCACACTATGTACTACATAGCAGTTAGCACAGCAGTGGCGCCTCAGGGCTAACCGTGCAAACCCTTCATAGGCACTACAGTAGAATTTTTTATAGTGTGCATTCCCAGAGATACGGGACTTCAATTTCGATGAAAACTGTGTTCTACACGACAGGCGCGAGATACAAAAAATCCAACATACCAGTTCAACAATGTCCAAAGTTTTGTTCGGGCGCGTTTCTCTTGAAACACGTACGTACGTGTGCAGGGACGTCCATCGGCAGGTTGAGATGTCAATCATTTGTAAAGTGGATGACAATACGACTAATAATTCCCTTGTCTTTCTAAGTCAGCGATTGAGTAACTATACTGATCATATGATGGCCTCGGAAAATAACTGCCGAAAGACGCCAATAGAATGTGTGTTTTCTACGACCGCGGTGACTGACATGCCTGTCGGCTCATTATAAGGCCTACCCAAACTGTTGCAAAGTTCTTTTCCTTCGTGGATTACGGCCGATTTTCGAGAGATTGTCGTTGCTGCCGTGATTCGTGCCGATCATTGGCTCAAAACGTTTCCGATGGACAGGGAAAATGGTGTCATGGGATTTTTTATGTGGCTGCCTACAGTGTAGGCCTAAGTATGGAACAACATTGTTATCAACAGAATACCCGTCTTATATCAAATTCGTCACTTTTCTCGCCTCGACCACACAATATTATTAGCTGCTAAATAGCTCAAATTAAGCTATTTTGGCAATCCAGCGATCACGCACCTTTATGTGCTATTGTTGATGTAATCTGCATTCGTAAAATCTTGTCACTGTGTATAGAAGTATCATTTGGAGAGTCAGGTAGGCCTACTTTTGTATGTGAATTTCCTAATATCTTGGAAACTGACTAAGATTTGTCTTGCGAATGTGTATACACGTTTTACCATCACATGTTCATAGATGTCATTTGGCTGCACAAGTTAACTTTGCCCTGTAACCGTGCAGCCTTGAATTCTTAGGCCATTCTGTACAGTGCTGTGACCGTTGTATTTACGTAAGCCTTTCATGGCGAACATACCACAACGCAATCTGCAACCTTGTTACTTTAGTTTTGTGGTATACATACCAAGAGAAAGATTGGTAATCACCACAAGTGCACCACTAGTGGTGACTATCGGCGCAGGATGAATATAGTGTTGTGACAAACAAACTTGTGCGTGGTATGTTTACCCAGAGCTTGCAGTATGTTTACCGCAAAAATCTGTTTCGTATGGGATGACTACTTTTGGTATGCTTGTCAAAATACGTGATCCAACTTTGAAAACAGATTGACTAACACGGTAGGACTGCGAGACACGATTAAATCAAGGCTGTGTCGATGTCACGAAATGCGTACGACGGTGTACAGTGTCTGGTAGGTATCAATGAGTCGGAGAGCCCGCGTACCTGGTCCAGCTAGGCTCAACTATACTGTAAGATCGGTGGAGATACACGAATCAACCTGACTCCATTACAAAATTAGTAATCCTGCGATACAAACAAATATGGTCAAGAGAAAAAAAACTTTCACAGATCGTTTTGTTGGTCTTTCAACAAGAAATGAAGGTTCAAGGAACTAACGCAGCGCGAATATCAGTAATTATTTCCGGAACGCGGGAAGGTCGTTTGCTGTGCCAGTACCGTCTGATAACTTTGGAGAAGCAGATCAAAACTCCAGCAACGATGATTATATTCAGGTACATCACGGACAAAACGGCCCCGGGCCACTACAGCTGCAGGGAAGGTGATGATGACTAATTGTACCGGTAAACTTCCGACACAAATAGCGTGTATGTTCTGTGCATACAGCAGTGTAGGTTTATTTTACGTCCATGGCACAGTGGACAACAACAAGGGAAATAAATAATTGTGGTTTCATCTCGTTGTTTACTACATAAATGTCAAAAATGATTTTTTAAGCGTTTGTAAAAAAGTGGGCATACGCAAGACATTTTAGTGCGATGCTGAGTTCAACGTGGCGCGTATACCGGGTGCTCTCTTCTCGTTACCCAGGCTTGTTAGTCAGACTCGTATCGGCATCTGATGACAGACAGAGTTATGAATTCGAGTTTCACACAGCCGCTTTCAGAATATTTCGTTTGGGTATATTTATCATAAAATCGAAGGCCTAAATGATTCTTATTACTACCTATCTGTGTTTCCCACTCGTGAAGGCTCGGGTGAACATGGGTCTGAAGGTATTTCGTCGCTTGGCCCATTGATCCGCAGGTTGGGGAGATACTCGCACCTCGCTGGCTCAAAACCTATACGGCCGTGGCTCTGAATTTCCTGAACAATAGTCATGTACCGTAGAGCCCAAGACTCCCCATTATCATCTGAATCATACACTCCGAGTCCAAAAACTATCTCTTCATTCGCGCTCGCCGAGTTTAAATTTGACGCCATTGTTGCTTGTGTATGTACAGCAAGAGGCATAGATTGATTTGCACAACGATTGCCTCACGTGACGTCACAGGTGATGGCGTGGTTCAAACAGAGATTTTTTTTTCTCAAGCCGTGAATTTATCGCAATTATCAACAGAAATGAATAAAATGACACCAGCATTTGACACACGACTCCAATAAGAGTTTATAGTAAAAAAAAATGTTTTCAGAGGTAATAAAGGACTTTAAGGTGATAGTTCACTTACCTTTGTGACAGCTTCTATGTTTGCCTTAGCACCAATGAGAATCTCTGCAACATCTTTATGGCCTTCGTGGGCAGCCACGTGCAGTGGAGTATAACCTTCCTGAAGAGTGAAATATGAAAACAATGAAGTACACGTATCTGTATACAATTATGAAAATAAATTCAGAACCCTTCGATAATACAAATAATATATATTCTTTGAAAAGATTACTGGCATTATTGGTAGATCTGAGGGACAAAAATTCTCACAAATGAAATTATATAGCATGACTATATAAGAACTAGTCTTTTTGAACTCTTTAAACATTACTTGAGTAGGCACAATCCCCCTGTGTAATAAAAGATATGCTCTTACATTGGGATTAGTTTTTATTCAAGAACATTTCTATCTGTTGAAAAAATAATTGGAAAACAAAACAAAGATACACAGCAACTCATTTCCCTTTGGCCAGAAAAAATAGCCTACAAATATTTTCTTGATGAGTCAAGAGAGATAGCAAAAATACATTATGATGGATCAAGACGACAAACAAGTTTATTTTGTTGAACATGGTATCTTAAAAGATATTTTGCGTCAAGGATACTTTATCTTCCTTATATGGGTATTATTTTAGTTTGGACTGCTATGCACTTTGCTAGTATCAAACATTTACTATTTAAACAAACCATTATCAGATTGAACAATTTTACTGTTGTTTTATCTTAGTGGTGGGTGGAAAGATGACAGTATGTTTACTGTTCTACACAGAATGTTCATAATCTCTCGTAATTTGAATGATGAGAAAATGAAATTCAGCCAGGGTTATTGTAATGGGACTTTGCTTTCTGAATAATGTTATCAGAAGCAAACAAAAATAGTTTGAATGGTTTTTATTAAATTATCAAATACACAAAATTGGCAATATTACATTCTTGAAAATATTATTTGGCATTTTTGTTGAACTCTAGAAAAGCACTCCTCGTAGTTCAACCAGCTTTCTATTTTGATATTTGAAAAAAGTGATAAAATAGTACAACAAAAGGCACTCATTTGTCTGTTTTTATGGGAATGAAAATTATAAAAATGTAAGAGAAAATAAGCAGTGTTTTTTGCAGAATATTTTAGGCATTGATATACAATTCTGAGAAAATACTCCCAAAAGTATTGCCTTCTCTAAATGATGAGTTTAGCTGGATGTGATACAGTTCACACTGCAATGCCTGTTAAACCACGGTCCCTCCACAAAACGGTCAAGAAACGCCACCATTTCCTTTTGTTATTGTCCGGGTTTCGATTGGGCTTTCTGTTGATTTTACTGATGGGGATAATCCCAGATTATCACGTGCGCGGCGGGAGGTGTTAACAGTTACGTGCATAAAATTATCGTAAGCAGAAACCTAATTCTCCCAGAATGCATTCTGATTATTGTCTGCGCATGCGTCTAAAGGCCAAAGTTTGTTTACATCTGCCTGCCATATCTTCCAAGAGAGATCACGCAGCGTGAACTATGTACAAGTTCGGAGACGATTTCGTCAATTTTGACGACTCCCATGTTGATTGGGACTTCATTTTGGAAGATAAAAATCCTGCGTCGACACGTACTGCTGCGAAACCCAAGCCTTGCATGGTCTTCCAATGTCCACAGTGTAGCAACCGATACAATCAGTTTGTATATCGATGGGCTGTCTCTCGTGGGTAACATTCGAAACCCATACACGACATGATTTGTATCTCACTTGATCCTCAATCAGGAAAATCCATGGCAGAGAGTTTGGCGCCCGGCTTGGGGAGGTCATGTCACCAAAATGTCGCGACACTTGTAGGGTTTCTAGATTCTCTAAATTTGGCGGTCTGAGATTTCGAAAGGTCGACAAAATCAAAACATTGGGTTTGGCAGTAACTTGTGTCTATAAGAAAGAACAGATTCCATCATGAACCTGATTGCCTACTTTTGAGAAGACTGAACGATCGATAGGGACGCACTTGACACCTCTGAACGATCGATAAAGGAGAAAAAAGGGGGAAAAACGTTGCACTATTACCATAATGCCAACTCTCAATGGGTCGACGCACGGTCGACAGGAGCACCTTGCAAAAACAAGGTCATCGTAAGAGTTCCTTGATTTCGTGCATTGAATTTTGTTGAAAACGATTGAAAATTTCAAATCGAACTCACAAAGTTTTGAACTGAGGAATTATCATGTTAAATCGATATCAAAAGGAAGTTAAGGAAGACATTTTAGGATTTTCCCATGTAATGCAGATACGACTCGTCGATCCCAAGCGACGCCATTTTGTTTTCAGTTGAAAATATAAACGCGGCAAAAAAGACTAGTTCTCTTGTCGAATTAGGTTTCAAAATAACAACACAACACGATTCCCTATTTTTTCGAAGTCTTTGCCTTGTTAGGAGGTGCATGACTTACTTTTTTGATGAAAGGTGAAAAAACAAACGGGGGAGTAAAATTCACAGTGTTTCCGAAATGCATGGCGTCGGTCAGATCACTCAAGGCTGAACTTAGCTGCAGTACAGTAGCTCGAGGTTTTGCCTGGGTATTCGGGTTGGACGGCAAAACCAGAGCTACAGATCCAACCGTCCAGAGAGAGTGCAGGTGCCGAACGTCTGGCCGTTCGGCGCGCCTTGCAAAGTTATTCGGCAAATCCGGCGTTCTTCTCCTTACCGGTTTATCTTCTAATACTATTTTGCACCTACCCGCTCAAGGATGTCTCGCTATTTATCCAAAGTACTGCCGTTCGGCAGGTTTTTGTGTGCCGATTACGGGTTTTTCTCTGAATGGGACGCCGTGTTTGAAAGGGATGACGTCACAATCTCGCACATCCACGTTCCTATCTATTAGCATAACAATGCACACATTTACGTTGTACGCGTACGCTGCGCTGGTTCATAACTATTGACCGGCCGAACTCCGAAATGAAGACGATTGACATAATATGTTAATATTTTATGAACAAAATTACAGAGAAATGTTATAATGTGTAAATACGTACGTGCATGTTATTCATGAAAGTGATTGTAAATGATTATTTGATCAAGCTATTAGGGCCTAAAGCCACAATACAAACGACAGCATCGACGAAACAGCAAAAGCAGGCGGAAAACGAAAAGCAAACAAGGTTTTCATAAAAGTGAGGGAAGTCGCCAAGAACAAGGTAAGCTACTTTTCAAAGGCACAAAAATAAAGTCATCTGTTGTTTCCTAAGTGGTGTTTGTGTGTGATATTCCTTATCGATGTCCGAGGAGCAAGAACGAAACCCTCCGACAACCTTTGTACGCGATCAAGAAATCGAAATTGTTTCTAAGTGTACCCACCTTTGGTTGAATTCTTATAAAAAAATTAGATGGATTTAAACACTGCCATCTTGAAGGAAGGGCAACAGCGATTGTATTTTTAAGGAAACTGCTTTCCTTCAGGTTTGATAGATAAATCTTATCCATTACAGTGAAAGCGTTGTTTCATTCTCGCTCATCTGCTGGCTTCATCTGACAATCAACTACATAACTTCACAGAATTTTATCACTTAGGCCTACCTCAAAATTAGAATATCAAGAGAAGTCTGTCATTTTATGATCAGTAAGTACTTAGGAAAAGCCCGATCAATTGTTAACTCTAGTAATCATAAGTAGTAAGATTTTATTGACCTCCAGGACAAAATAAGAATTTTACACCCATTTTATTCATTTATCTAAAGGGAGTGAAGGAAAATTTAACCATTCATGTAACTAAAGTGCGACCCTGACCTATATATGAACTCACGTGCAGCAGTGCATTGTCCTGAACTAAGCGGGGAAATTCCCCGCTGAGTCATTCACATTCCAAATGGAACTTGCGCAATACAGTAGCTATGACTCACCCCCACTGGGCAAAACAGAACGACATTCTATTCTCTCTCTCATTTGTTAGATAGATTCTGACTGAGCCGTACCGGAGCTCTTCAGCCGTACCGCTCTTCCAAAGACCGTATCGGAGCTGATTCTCGTTTATGGATGTGAATTTTATCTGCTGGCTGGTCCCTTTTCACTATGTTTGGAGTCGTCGGAACGAGATTTTCCCCTACCGGAACCATAGGGATGTTGCGCAATACCCCTATCGGAACGTTTTCAGGCAGGGACTTTCCAGTAGGGAATTTCGCAATACCGCTTTCGCAATACCGGACTTCAGTTGCTTAGCAACTTGTGATGTCATGTTCAATGTCTGTCATTCTACAGTTTTCAGAAAATTTTCTACAGAATTTTTTCTGAACGACTCTAGTTCCTATCGGTACGAACTTGTTCACCCGATAGATAAAATTTTAGAAATTTCCTCCGAACTTAAAATATGTCGGAAGACCATTACTTCAAACAAAATGAGACGTTTTAGATAAATGGTACTGATATCTAAAGTGTAAGTAGTTGTATCTTTTTTAACAAATGAAATGTTGCCGGAACGACTTTCTTCCGGAGTACGAGTAAAAATATCTAAATCTTTTTTATCTTTATCAATAGTTATGATAATAGTGCAAGGTGTTCTTGAATCTGTTTTTATAGCAATATTTCCAACTAAATCATCAAACTCGTCTCCTGTACCTAATTTATACATTTGATAACAACTGTACCATGCTCAATTATTTTCATATTATCAGTCATCTGTTGATTTACAGTCTGTAAATTTAATTCAGCCACCTCCTCCCCCACACTTTTCAGACCCAGTTTCTTTAAAGTTGTGTCCCAAAATAATCTTACTGGAACTCCGCTAGCTGTATACGAGCAATAATTCTCCCCCTCGTTTATCCACCTTCTTAGTGTATTATCTGCCTTCATTATTGTATTAAGAGGACTAATTTTAAGGTGAATCGGTATACCAAGAAGTGCAATGTATGGATTCTTAGGAGTAAGCCAACGACGAAAATCTAGCAACTTGTACTTGTTAACATTGCTATCGAAATAAATAACATTTGGAGTTCCTGGCAGTTCAGCAACTCCACCACTAATTTCACTATCCAATATATCTAAGATGTTACGCGGCACATTATAAGGCATGAATTTCTGACTAGCCGAATCCCATGTCAGAGCAAAAGGAGTAGGATCGTTTGAAGCCTTTGTGGCGTCAATTACAGTTTCATCAATGTCTTTAAGTTCGGAAAATTCTACAGCATGTTCGTGGGGTGGCGCCGCGGCATTGGCTAAAACGAAATATTTTTCGCGGTCTTTATAACAAAGGACGTAATCCTTATTATGATTAGCAGCCATCTTAGTATTATTGTTAACTTTAACATCACTCAGATCTTCAAGCTCAAGATTTTGTACACGAATTGCACCTAGACCTGGACCAGACATAATTAACCTATATACAGTGAAAATTAAAATAATACCTTGTAATATACACAACCATGGCTTCAGCTATAGGAATGACAGTTCTCGGTGCTGTATTAAATGCAACGGCATTCACAGGAGGAAATATTATCGGACAAAAGCTTTCTGGTAATGGTGACGCTCTTATTGAAGAGAAAGTCCGACATGATAAAGCATTAGAAAAATTTGAACATGATCGCAACGTCTGGTCAGAAAAAAGATTACTACAGGCTGACTGGGAAAGAGAAAATCAGGCAAAGGATGCACATGCCGCGGTAGAATTAAGAGATACAGATGCAGAAATCCTGGAAGAAGCAGAAGCGGTGCAAAGCAACTCTACGTCAGGCCCCTTTCGGAACGGTTCCGAAGGAGCAGTTCAATTCTCAGATTATTATCAGCCCAGTCCTGAGCAAAAGAAATATGAAATGATTTATATTGCTGGAGGATTGGTCGTGGGATGGTTTATCTTCCGGTAGGCCCCCTTTGGAACGCTTTGGAACGGCTACAATTATTCAATACAAAAGGTGACGGGCCAGTTATTGAAATCGATCATCTTCCCATCCTGATCTGTTATCCAAATACGCATTGAATCCATCAAGCCTCCCCCCTTCTCAGTGGCACGGAAATTGAGCCGTTTTTAAAATCATAGGTGACCTTTTCACTTATTCGTTTTGTTTCCCGAATGGGAAGTATTTGTAAACAGTTCGATACTTTCCCCTGTATGTATCCTCCGGAGGCACCCGAACCAAATGAAACATAATTTCCAGTAACATCGACTACATCTGAATGAACTATGTATTTAGTGACTGTTAAGAAATCCGCTTGACCTGGACTCATAGTACTTTTTCGACGGGGTTGTCCTCATTTTTTCTGAAAAGCCGACGAGGTTAGCGAAGTTACCTGTGGCATTAAAAAATACTCTAACATCTTTAGCCAAAGTTAGAAGAACGCGGTTTGTCGGCAGATGTTCTTCAAAATTAATTTTTTGCTTCAACCCGATGGCTTTGTTGAGTGTATTGATATTGTAGTTACCTGGACGTATTGTTATAGACTTCTTCGGTTGTCCACCTTCTTGATATTTTAATATACTATTCGTCCTCGTTATGTTATACCATGAGTTAAAGAGTGAACACTCGAGCAGTCTTATCTTCGTAAACTTTGATATGTCAATACAAGGGTTAAAATACATAGTAACCGGTTTGCCTGTTTCGCTTTCAATCCAAATGATCATCGTTGTACGTTATATGTATATATTACTAAGTATAAGTGTTCGATGAATATTATTATTATTATTATTCCGAAGGTGCCCATTACAAAGTATAAGGTTCTGCAGGAATAATATTTTTCTGTTCAAGGAGATCTTTGGTCGCAACCGCGGCAGCAGTCGCACCGCCTAATTTTGCCAAGCGAGTCAAATTTGGACGACTTGGATCGCCCACCTCTATTTTCAGAAATTTGCTGGAGATCATAAGATATCCCATCGCAAGTCCTGCGATTACAATACCATCGTACATTGTGTTTACAACTGTTTTAGTATCCATTATTGCTGACTAGTATATAAAATAGAAAAATAAAAATAAAAAATATGGGGAGTTAATCCATCTCATACAATGTAGAGGAGCTGGCCCCCGGAGCCGCTTTCTGAGGAGGATCTTTCCGGGGGAGGACAAATATGCCGAGCACGCCCCCAATATAGCCCTAATGCAGTCAATGAAACTCCCACAATTCCTAAAACAAGATAACATTTATTATACCAGCGTGATTATTATCACACTGTTCTTTCATTGTAGGCGGTAGGTCTGCTTCAGTCGCTACCGCATCGCTATCATTAATCATTGCTTGGCGTTTCTTCTCCCTGTTTTGCCTGTTCCATTCCGCTAGTCGCTTGCCCGCAGCAACTCTCCTGGATGCTTCGGCGGTAACGTCATTTTCTCTATGTTGCGCTGTGTCGGAGGTTCCGGTGTTGGTGGTAGGATCGTCCCTGACGGAGTCGTTTCCGTTTCCGGTGTGGCCCCGTTTCCGTTTGCTGAGTCGGCGAAGTTGAATCCATTTATTTCAGGTACTATATTAAACCCGATTTTTTTAAAATTTAAATGTTTACCCGTAAATAACTGGTGGAAATTAGAGCAATCAGGGGCCCCCACGTGTACGCTATCCGCCCTGATAATCGTTTTATTTCACTGTTTAGAATCCTTTTTAAGATCAGTGGCATAGTTATCTCGATCATCGATTGGAACTACCTGACTTATTGCGCGGGCTCCTAGATCTATGAAACTTGAGTGATGGTATCATTATAAGAGAACTGTATTTCGCTTCATAGACTTTAAAGGCTCGTGTTATGAATTCATCTTTCCACGTTTCCACTTCTTTAACTGTAAACTCCTTACCAAAAAATAACTTACTTTGACCACTTGCGATGACACAGAGTATTTTTTCACGTTTTGTCTCTATTATGGATCGATTATTGTCCGACGCTGCGGTTGGCCCTTCGGAATGCGCTGTCGTATTTGCCGCTGCCGATGACTTATTAAATTCTCCTTTGTTTGCAGTATGTTATCTATTCTTAGTAAAAAATAAAAAATTCGTTTAAACCTGAATCCGAAATAAAGTATTAACATAGTCTGGAATGTTAGTACCCCTAACGTACCGACAGGGATTCCGGGAAAATTCTCCTCCATTTAAATCTATATGTATATAGAAACACGAATAATGAGTACAGACTTATTCCCAGTTGCTTTTCAATTGAATAAGACGAGCATACCAACAGTACAGCATGCTGATATTCCTTCCAAACCGAATGGAGGAATAAAACCTATTCTCATGGACTTAGAAATATATGTAACGCCGACAGAAAAATTTACTTTTCATCCTCGGGATGTGTTCAAAGATAACGTAATCACTCATCGATCAGCTAAAGAAAGTAATGTCTGGCTGGGCAGCCCAAAGATGAAATACTGGGACCAGCAACTGAATTTCGCTGTATGGTGTAGCACTACTGGTTGTGGTATATCATTCGCCCATCTCTTTGATAAGAAATTTCCTCAGCAAATACGATCATTCTGCCGTTTCCATGTATATTTTACAATACGTAGGATCCTTCATGAAATGGGCGTTGCACTTCCAGACGATACCCCCTCCCCACTTCAAAGCGGGCGACAATCCGTACAATCTCGTCCAATATGAACTTCTCTGTACAGAATTTGGAAATATAAGTCCAACGAAGTCCGACTTTCGTTATCGAAAAGGTCAAAATAAGGGTCTTGGTTATGGTTATGAATATTATACTAATCGTGGCCCTGTTCGACAGCCAAAAGCAATATACAATGGTCATGACTTTTTCCTATCCGCCGACAGTGGTGTTTTCTATACACATACCATTTTTGGAAAGAAAAAACATGTACTGCCCGACAAAGACCGACCACACTACTATTTCTTTCGAAATGATGGATCGGAGGGACAATACAATAGTTTCATTCCTCTGACAGGAGACTCTGGATTGACAAAGGCTGGCCTAGCCCGCCTCAATGAAAGCCTTGAAGCCTACGTATATTGCATACTCGGCGCACAAGCGAATATTCGCAGTACCATTGTGGGCGATACTGGCAGTGCAGAGCAAGTCCGAAAAGAATTCGGCGTTCTCCTCGAAGATGAAATTCGTAATACTGACAAAGTAATCAGTTATAGGCGATATCAAGACACAATAATGAATACTGGTGTCAAACTTGATATGGCAGTCTCACCCAATTTACTTCTCTTACCGTCTGAGATGGTCATTCTTTCAGGCCCGGCAATCTCAGGTTATAATAATGAATTGCAATACGCAACAGAATCTATGTCCTTCGGAGTGAACGGTGATATAAACACGGAAGTTCGAGAAAGTGCTGTACATGAGATGGAAGGAGGGGAGGAGGGGGATCCCGTGAAGTGGCAGGACGAGCCCGGAGAGTCACCTCACAATGACACGACTCTGGGGGGCCTCCCCTCCCCAGAACGGGCAGCATCTGCAACACTCGGCGCAGACCCTATTCACGAATTCGGCAAAATTGGTTTGTTATCTTTAGCAATATTCATTACATTTATGTACAATATATAGATCCAGAGGAAATGTCAATATTCGCTACCCCGCCATTCAACATGATTATAAATGGACCGACAGATTCTGGCAAAACAGAATTTATGTTGGATCTCCTCACTGGTCCGTACTTAAGGAAATTCGAATATGTGATATTCATTTGCCCAACATTCATGATTAATAAAACGTATAATAGAAGATTCATTTTCACCGATGACAACGTATTCGTGTTTCCGGTCGGACCCGATGCTGTGAATGATACACTAACCTACGTACGGGACGAATGGGCCGGCACAAACACTCTAATAGTACTCGATGACTGCGCCTGGTCCAAAGATATGAAGAAGCGCAGTGATGTTTTAGTCCAACTTGGTTTCAACGCAAGACACTACGGACTATCTGTCTGGGTTCTGACTCAGCAATATACTAGTATTAGTAAACCATTCAGGGAAAACATAAAGATGTTAGTACTATTAGACCGATACAGTCAAAAACGGCTGATGATACGTTACAGGCGCTACAAGACGTGATTAAGAAATCCGGGAGAAGGCCCGACAAACTTCAGACAGATGAGGGGCGGGAATTTACTAACCGAAAAATGCAGGGTGGCTCCAGGAGGTGGGAATTCACTGGTTTCACACCTACAGTGACAAAAAAGCTAGCGTCGTTGAACGTTTTAATCGGACCCTCAAGACGATGATGTGGAAATACTTTACATATAAACAGACACGTTCCTGGCTCCCCATTCTACCACAACTTCTCGAGAATTACAATAACACCGTACACGGAAGTATCAAAATGAAACCCAGGGACGTAACAGAGGAGAACGATTGGCAGGCATTTTATACACTATTCGGTCCTGAGTTGGCAGCCGGGGGAGTTAACCCTGAATTCAAGCCGGGAGAAAGGGTCCGAATTACAAAATATAAGACCACTTTCAGGAAAGGATATTTACCAAATTGGACCGAGGAGATTTTCGTGGTTTCAAAAGTTGTGTATGCGGCTGGACTGGGAACGCCACCAGTTTACAAAATAAAAGATCTGAATGGAGAGGAAATACTCGGCACTTTCTACTCCGATGAACTTCAGAGCGCCCTTTCGGAACGGGGAGCCGACGAGCTGTACAGAGTAGAACGAATTTTGAAGACGAAAAAAATTAGAGGAAAGAAATATTATCTGATAAAATGGAAAGGTTATCCAGAAAGTTTCAATAGTTGGGAGCCAGAGGAAAATGTTATTAGAACTTCGTAAGTACTTCGTAAGTTCCTGTGCTGGTACTTGTCAAGTACTACGTAAGTACTACGTAAGTACTAACGTAAGTACTAACGTAAGTATTTACGAAAGTTATTCAATAAGTACCATGGAAAAAGTCTTAATTTCTTGAAAGCCGAAAGTGTCAGTTTACCACCCCACTTCCACCCCCCACCTGGCCAATTATTTATCATGTACTGTCGTAAGTAATGTTCACTTACTGCATCTTTTTCGGCAGTATGTGGATGAGGTGGTATCTCAGTTCCTGAACATATTAAGTTTGCAAGATCTTCAAAACGACTTCTCATGTTACCACAGTCCGTTCTTTCGAGTCCCCCTTTTTCAGCTTTATCGATAAGTTCTGGTTGAAGTATAATGTACACAACTGACATGAGCCATAGACAAGTAACTTCAAAGTCCCCCCTTTTCATAATGTCAAGTGCTCGTAGGTCAAACGAAGCATTATAAGCACACACAGATTCACAAGCGTTAAGAAGTTTGTGTAGGTTCTTTAGTGAGACTCGAGGTTGTTCTAGTTGTTCTTGACCAGGTGGGAAGTACGCTTTTTCAAGTTCCTCCTCCTTGAAACCGTCTATTAAAAATCCTTGGCTACCGCTATCGCGTGCCGAAGGCCGCCCTCCATGCAATTCCAAAGTCAAAAGCTTGTGGATATTCTACTGGTCCGACTGTCTCGGTATCAATTGTTGGATTAAGTATATTTTTGAGAACGAGGGGGGTAAGAGCGTTCCGAATTACCAAACATGGAAGCCTGTAGTCGTGGCAAATTTCTAAGAAAGTCTGTTTGAACTTGTTGTGAATCTCTTCTAGTTCTTCTAAGGCGGCTATTTCGTACGACCTGGCTCGAGTCAACACATTCCGCCTGCAATAATCCCAAGGCATATCTTTGAATATGATAATGAAACTGGGTAAATGGTCAAATGCTCTAGAAACAATCTTTTTTTCTTCCGCTGCCACGGAAACGCCCCGGATTCGAGAAAAAGTCAGATGTTGAATTATGGAAGAGTCACAAATAATGTAGTGTTCTGAAGGGAGGCCCTCCCCCTCCCACTCCTCCCTCACCCAAGCCTGATATTGTAAATTAAGAGTATGTTCTATAAACTGTTTCTGAAAATCGGCAATCGAAACGGGGGACACGCCCATTATAAAAGTCGGCAATGTTGCTGGAAAAACTAGTGTCAAATTCTGGTACGTGAGTCATCGTAGCAACTCCCTCTTCTTTCAAATTTATTGCATCGTAACTCTTACCACTTCCAGTTGGTCCATTTATGAATATGTATGACATTTTGGGGATACTATATCATAGAAAAATTTTTTTAAAATTATTTTATTAAGATATATACGATAATACAATGACAATCCTTTCTATTTCAGATGCAATAAAAATACTTGAAACCGGAGAAAACATCAAAATTGATGATGGAGGCAAATTAGTATTTGGTGAATATGTAGATCCTTTCATATACGTAGACAGTGAGCTAGAAGTAGTTTTCAACATCGGACCTAAATATGGTTCTAAAGATCCTGCTACATGTGATGGAATGTGTGTCCGTTGGCAACCGAGTCTTCAAAAGTTTACTGATTTAATAGTATTCCGTACCTTAGGTGAAAGTTTCGATGCAAGCACTGCTAAAAGTTATGCTGCAAGCCTAGCCGCTCACTCCAAGAATACTGCGGATTTTACAATCCATCTAAAGTGTATCAGAAGCGAGGGAGCGGGGCGCAGCCAGTTGCGTATTTTTAAATTTCGGTTTAAAAGAGGAGCTTCCAATTTCGCTACATGTATTGATATGGTTCAAGAAATTGACTGTGCTTTTAAAACAGTGAGCCCATTGCCAGTCCGAGAAAATCCTGCTATTGTACCTCGTAATATCAGGAAAGGTAGTAAGATAGAATTCTTAGCATTTAAACCGCGATTAAGTAAGCGTGCTCTTTCTTTCACTGTTGAGAGATTATATTTGTGCTGCGCCTAATAAACCAGAAATTCAAGATGCGGAAGAACTAGTCGACTTAGAAAGATTAGGCGAGATATATAAACAAATAAATGCTGCCAAAAATATTATAGTGGATTTTGATGAATTAGAATAGATATTTCTTTTAAGAAAATTTTTTATGATATATATAGGACAGTACAATGGATCCAATCGTGAATGAATATAAGATAAACCATTGGCCGATATACTTGACCTCGATTTAAATAGAGGGCTAGACACTCAGAATTATCTGTATACCATGACTCACACAGATTTAACAGATTCTTCAGGTAAAGGTTTTACTCTAGAAAATCCTTTCGGTAAAAAACCATGGATAGATTTCAATGATCTTAGAGAAGAATTGGTGAAGAAATGGGAGAAGGTGCCGCCGCAGTTTATTCCAAGGAGACTTACTGTGCATTACAGCATAAAAAAACGTCGCTTACGGAGAGCATTCAAAGATGTAGTTATAGAAAAAGATTTTTCCTACGAAGTCAAGCGAGTCGAGGATATCGCGCAGATTGATATTGAAGGTATGGCCAAAGAAAGAAAGATGTACCGTGTTTTTACAGAAATGGAAGTCAAATTCAAAAATCCAAAAGATCAAAGTGTGCAAAATCGTACACACTATGTTAACTATAAGGGGGTATATACACAAAAGATAAGGGAGGGGCGGCAGTGAAAGAACAATTAGTAAAAGACTACAAAGAATGGCTTGATAAAACTGAAGCTGTTGAGGGTCTCTGGTCTAGTTCTCGAGGAGATACTTAATTTTAAAGTAAGACTGGTAGAATTACTACTTGGGGCTGGCCCCGGCCCCCAACTGCCGGAATGGTTGAAAAATAAGAAATGTGTGAGCGATCTGGTCCTACTCAGAGGCGCCGAGGACTGCTTCCAGTATGCCGTCGTAGCAAGTTTAAAGTTAGCCGACCCCGAGTTTCGTAAAAAGAAGGCTGGTAATACCAGAAAAAATTGGAATACGTACTCTCCATTTATAGCCGATTACTGTTGGGAAGGTATTCCCTTTCCTACACCCGCCGATCTGACTGTGTTCGAGGCGTTTTGAGCGACAAAATCCAGGCATCAGACTCAAAGTATTTCAGATCTGCGAGTCCGATCCCGATCCGTCCGGTATAACTGTGTTTTACGGAGCCCCTAACGGAACGGTTCCGTAGGGAAGGTGGAACCCGTCCCAGGAACCGTCCAGACAGCGAAGATTTTACTAATAGTCGGCGCCGATGGCAACCCTTCGAGTCACTATGTACCAATTACTGCGGAAAATCGCCTTCTTAATTCTAATAAAATCGTAAGAATGTGCACAGACGGAAGTGTATTTGTACGGTTTGTGGAAAAGGATTTGCGTCAACAGGAGAGTTGGAAGAACATGAGAATTATTGTGGAACAGACACTGCCCAGCCAGGTTTTCCTAAGGAAGTATGTCAATTCGAAGGACATCGGAAGAAGGTCCCCGCCCCCTACGTCGTCTATGCAGATACTGAGGCAATTATTGAGAAGGGGACCGGTCGACATATTCCAATTTGTCTTTCGTATGTTATGGTGGAACGGGGGATGGGCGGCTCCTTCGGAACGAGGCCAAAAGTTTATGGTAAAAGAACATTCACGGGGCTCTCCTGTGTTACAGACTTTCTGAAGGATATGAAAGAACGGGCTGAGAATTATTCGAAATCGTATTATTTGAAAATAAAACCAATGAAAGATCCTTCTAATTACGGCAATCCAGTCTGTATTGCATGTGGAGAGCCGGCAGGATACCTAGACGGTGATGATACTTTTTATTGTGAAAAGTGCCGTCCGTTGAGAACCATTCCTATCTACTTTCACAACCTCAAGGGATACGATGGTTCTTTTATTTTGAAAGAATTACATGAAATCGACGCCGGAGGGGGACCAGAGCCTAAAATCATAGCTAAGACGGGCAATGGTGGAATTATGGGTCTCTCGAAAACATTTATTTTTCACGCCTCAATTGTTGTCGATGGGGAGATGGAGATAAAGAGACGCCACTTTTCTATAAAGTTTATGGATAGTGCTCAGTTGATGTCTGGGTCATTGGCGAAGTTGGCAAAAACTGTGCCGGACCACGGATGGACGGCAGTCCACTTTCGTACCCGGACATTCAAAGAGCGAAAGGTTTCTTTCCGTATGAATATTTAGATTCTCCAGAGCGATTGGAAGAAGAGGAGCTACCACCGAGGCACAAATTTTATAGCGAATTGACGGAAGCGGGGATTTCAGAATCTGATTATGAGCATGCATTGAAGGTGTGGGATGAAGTTGGATGTAAGACGATTAAAGATTATATGGAATTCTATTGTGAGACGGACGTTCTCCTTCTTGCAAATATATTCGAAAATTTCCGCGACACATGTTTAGAAGCGTACAAGTTAGATCCGGCCCATTACATGTCGGCGCCCGGCTTGACATGGGATGCTATGTTACTTTACACGGGTAATAAATTTGGGCTCATTCAAGATGCTGAGCAGATGAATTTCGTACAAGAGGGGAATTCGAGGCGGTATCAGCCAGTGTAATATTCATTATTTACAGACAAATCATCCTGCTTACGGGAATTACGATCCGGAGAAACCGGTGACCGAAATAAAATATCTCGATGCAAACAATCTCTACGGCTGGGCAATGAGTCAGGCAATGCCTACGGGCGGACTTCATTGGATGACGATGAAGAGTGGGAAGAATGGGGAGCGGGGTTGCGGAGGGTGGGACCTGGTTCCACCTTTCCACCAAGTTTTCTAGAAGTAGACTTAGAATATCCCCCCGAATTACATTAGAAACACAGCGATTTGCCATTAGCGCCGCATCACTATGAATTTCCGAGGCAGGGCGGTCGACTGATTACAAGTGTGATGGACAGAGAGAGATACGTCTTACACTACAAGTTGCTGGAATTCTATCTTCGGATGGGAATGAGATTGAAAAAGATTTATCGGGTGCTTGCTTTCGATGAGGCTCCATGTCTCGCGAAATATATTGACTTTAACACTAAAATGAGGACAAAGGGGAGGACAGATTTCGAAAAGAATTTCTATAAGCTGATGAATAATGCAATGTTCGGTAAGACAATAGAGGATGTTCGAAAGTACAGAGACTTTAAATTTGTTTCGGACTGGAACGGCACGGATAGTGGACGTAAAAAGATTCAGAAGTATAATCCAAAGATGAAACATATAACTTTCATAACTTCCGAAGAGGATGGTGATTCCTGCGACAGTGCCCTACTGGAACTGAAAACGGATGAGCATAGATATGTAAAACCAGTTTCATCGGCGCCGCAGTACTGGAACTTTCTAAGCTGCTTATGTATGAGACGCATTACAATTACTTTCTAGCACGGTTCCCTGGAATACGATTAGCCTACATGGATACTGACAGTTTTGTTTACAGTGTACCGATCCCGGACCGGACGTAACTTTCAATGATATAGTCCGAGAAGATGTTGAAAAGAATGGTGAGAAGTCGATCATACGATACTAGTGGGATGAGTGGGGCCAACTTTCCGAAGATTAATAAAAAGTGATAGGTAAATTTAAAGATGAGTTGAATGGTGTAACCTATTCTTGATTTTGTCGGCATAACGCTCGAAAGTGTATGCTTTTCGAACTCCAACTTCGGAGACGAAAAAAAATAAAGGGGTGAAAGATGTTGTGTTAGAAAACATTTGAACTTTGAAGATTATAAAGATCTGTTTGAAACTGGGAAGAGAGCCGAGCCGGCACAATTTGTACAGTTTGTACGGAAAAAGGCTGGAGAAATCCGTAGTGAAAAGCGTAGTAAAATTATGATGGCGCCAAATGATATCAAACGTGTGCAGTTATACAATCCAGACACGGCGAATGGTTGGCAGAAACATGGCCGATAGGAATGACGGGCAGGTACGGTTTAAAATTGTAAAGACTTTAATCTACTATTTTCAATAGAGACCAGGGCATCGCTAATAACATAAACGTGGGCAAATATATTATCATTGTGAGCGTCATCGCCACCCCACGAGGCATCTTTCTTCAGGATCTGAAGCTGTATTCCGTCCTTTGTGTTCATTACTTTTAAACCATTTCCATGAAACTCAATATCTTTAAAGCTACGCAGATCGATAAACAGACAGAATTTATTCTTCAAATAATCGGCCTCATCTATATCAATTTCACACCAATCTTTATCTTCAGCAAAATACCGTCGCACCTCTCGCCAAAATTGTCTTGGTATCATCTTCTGAGCGTACACTTTATTTGCAATGCCTTCGATTGATACAGACACAGATTCAATGGATGGGTTAAAGAAAAGTTCACTGTTCAGTTCTGTCTGATTCTGATTTTTAGTGAAGAGTATAAGATACCTCTAATGCTACGTCGTGGTACATTTATATTTTCATTGATAACCGTGTCCGATTCTTTGAATGGGATTGTTCTAAAATAATGTATATGCTCGTAAAGGTAACTTTTTCCACTGTTGTAATAACCAGCAGTTGACCTCGCGAGATCGAGGTCAGAAATTGTTTCGTATTCCATTTGAATGTTTTTTAATTTATAATTGGCTGTAACAACCTGATTACTGACAAGTAATTGGGGAGGCGGGTGCCAATGTAATTTCCCATTCGAATATGACTCCCTAACGCTTTTGGATATGCAACTCCATGACCTGTCATGAGGGGATGAGTGAGACGAATAGCATATTTTGTTTTATATGTGTCGAAAAGTAACTTATCGCCCACGACGGCGGCATCTGCATCGGTCGCGCCACTTCTCAATTTTCTTAGATTTTCGTTCTGAATTCCGTACAGTGTCATGTTCGTTCTCTCCTTTTTATGTTTGAAGAGATCGCGATAACATTCAATAAGGTTATATTTATTCAAATTGAAAAGTGCCTGCCCCTCAATGTGAGATTCATACGCTCCACCAAATTTTTTGCAACATTTTGTACTACTCGGTTATATTTCATCTCCCGATTACTTCGAGATCAAAAACCAGGTCGAAAGTATCTGGAACTAAGAGTACTCCGCTTTCTAACTTCGGACATCGTATGATAAGTGTCTGGCCTGGATCTGCCTCACTTGGATTATGAGCAATCACATGATGAGTTCTTTCTGACTTCGTTCCATTCGGTATTCGGTTGGTGAAAGTCGGTGATAATGTTCTATCGTACCCCATTTCGTGTAATGTATATAGTAGAAGAAAAAAGAAAATTAATCACATCTTAAGTTTCACTTCGTGTATATAAATTACTTAGAAGAAAAAATTCAATCAATCTTTACGTAAATATTTCCGTCTGCCTGAAAGATAAATCGATTGCCTGTGTCGCAAATCAATCGAAGAACCCAATATTCTTGGAGATGTTGGACTTCCATTTCATCATTGTCAATCTCCTGAAAGACGTTTATGAATTCTAGTCGCTTAAAGAAGTTAGTCTTTTGACATTCCTTCACGAAAGCTAATATGTTATGATACAGATTATCATCTTTGAGTCGGACACCTGGATTTGCTCGAAGGATATGTCGATTTACCCGCCGAAGTTTGCACCATTCCAATTCGACAGAGAAACCAAACAGGTCTTTATTTTTAGAAAGAAACTTTGCAATATTCTTTTCACCAAACATGTCGATGCCGTAGGGGTGTCATATATTAATACATAATTTTATTTATAATGACTAATGTTAATCCAGTTAAAAATATCCATAGCTGTTCTCCGACAAATCCGACCACCGATCCTGCTGTTTTTAATAGAAAACTGACAAGGGAGCCGATTAAACCTGGTATTGCAGCAGCACTTTTTGCGGCCAAGGTTTTTAACCATTCGCCAAATTGCTTTACAATTTCTTTCGCTTTTGTATATACTTTGGGCGGACCTGAACCTCCTGCGTTTGCTCCAGTTCCTGCTCCCCCTCCTCCCCTCCTCCTCTAGTTACAGCCAGGGCAATTGTTGATATTGTCATTCCAAGGGCAGTCAGTATTGCAGCGATTGTAATACCATTTCGTTTAAATAACTCTGTCAGCTTCAGTCTCAGTGACAATTCTGGATCAGAAATTACATCACGAAGAGACCTAGTCGGCGCCAGTCTTTCACGTGCCCCACTGATCATATCATGTTGCACTTCAATTCGATCATTAATTTTAGCTAGTCTTGTTCTTAGTTCAGGTGTAAGTTCTGTCTGCCCTGACATAATTTTATCTTTTCACTGTAAAGCTCATCAAGACGCATATTTGCCATCTTTAATTCATCAACAAAAGCTCTATATTCAGGGTTTAGATTGTTCCATTGTTCGATTTTATTTTCAAAAGCTTGTATTTGTCTGCATTACCAGAAGCATCTTGCCGTAAGAATGTCAGTTCATCTTTATATACACCCATGTCTTCTGGCGTCATCTTCTCAGCCGGTATTTTATCGTTTTTCACATCTTCAGAATACAATGTACGACTCACATTTTCGGGCTCTGCGCTAGATCGACCTCCGAGTACATCTCTCATAAATTCATGTCCTCCTTTTTCTCTCATTAATGTGGACAGCTTATAAAATCCACCTCCTCTATCTTTAGACAGCTTGAGGTTTTTATAATACAGCTTTCCATCCCTAATCTCAGATTCCGTAGCCAATATATTTAGTGCATCCGGATCAGTAATTTTATTATAGTCTAAGAATTGTCTAACCTTATATATTTTGCTTCCTACTCTAAGTTCATCCAAACGACCCACCTGCGGGCTATCGCGTGAGCCAGCCTGGAAAGGATCGGCTTCTGCAAGGGCATTATCATCGTCTATAAAGAATGTTTCAGCAGTAGCGTCATCATCATCATTTACATTTGCATCATCTAAACCCCGGAGTGTTATATCTTCTCCTCCTTCTGCCATATTGTATTTCTATATTACTACAATTATTTTTTATCATCCCTTACATATACAGTAAAAAATGCACATCTCAGTTGTTGAAAGCGTTGAACAATTGGCTGATTATATCGAAAGAACAAGCGCTGCATATCGACGAAGTTATAAATTAATGGGTCGAATTGATATGGCTCTCAATATTACTAAGGGAATTCTTGTAAGTTCTGCTGTAATAGCAGCAATTCCGACAGTTCCAGTTCTTTTAGCTTTAACTCCTATACCAGGTGTTATTATTGATGTAATACAAGGAAAAACGGGAGTATCAAAAAGAAGAGAGAAGTATAAACATTATTACGTTCAATATAAACAGCTGCTTACACAAATACAAGAAAAAGGTGCAACAACAGAGGCTCCGGGGTCAGAACTTATTCAGAACATATTTCATCAGGCGCTAGAAATACAAAACAAGAAGGATTTAGTCCGCCGCTGGAGCGATATCTACGATATTATGGATTGAATGGATATGAAAGTTAGATTCAGAAAAAATTCCACAGAAAATTTTCTGAAAACTGTAGAATGACAGACATTGAACATGACATCACAAGTTGCTAAGCAACTGGAAGGGTATTGCGAAAGCGGTATTGCGAAATTCCCTACTTGAAAGTCCCCTGCCTGAAAACGTTCCGATAGGGGTATTGCGCAACATCCCTATGGTTCCGGTAGGGGAAAATCTCGTTCCGACGACTCCAACATAGTGAAAAGGACCAGCCAGCAGATAAAATTCACATCCATAAACGAGAATCAGCTCCGATACGGGTCTTTGTAAGAGCTCCGGTACGGCTCAGTCAGAATCTATCTAACAAATGAGAGAGAATAGAATGTCGTTCTGTTTTGCCCAGTGGGGGTGAGTCATAGCTACTGTATTGCGCAAGTTCCATTTGGAATGTGAATGACTCAGCGGGAAATTTCCCTGCTTAGTTCAGGACAATGCACTGCTGCGCGTGAGTTCATATATAGGTCAGGGTCATACTTTAGTTACATGGATGGTTAATTTTTCCTTCGCTCCATGTAGATAAATGAATAAAATGGGGTGTAAAATTCTTATTTTGTCCTGGAGGTCAATAAAATCTTACTACTATCATATTCTGTCATAGTCATCATATTCTGTTCGGAGTTCGACCCTCCGGTAGGCGTTTTACACGCGGGAACCTGCTTGCAGGTCAAACCGGCCCAAGTTTTTATTCATTTCCTCCATTACTTTGCGGCTTTTAAATGATTTGTAAACTGTTTCATGTGTTTGGTTTTGTTCACCGTTCTGTATCTATGTACTTTTTGTATATTCAATATTTTGAGGTATTGTTTTTTATTCGCACTTTTTAATTGCCCATGTTTAGGATGAATAAAGTTGTACTGAGTTGAATTGAACTGAATAAAGCCCAAACCCGACGGCCTTTTTCAAAGGCTCCCACGTCATATTTAAAGCAAACTACCGTTGAACAAAACCATTACCCATCACCGCAAACAAGACGACGTAAAGACCAACACAACAGAAAATTTCAACAAAGGAAAAAAAACCGAAGTTTCTCTAACGAAGAGAGCAAAAAAAATAAACAACGTATTAAACGACACGGAACACGTAGAAGCTAATCAAAAACAAGGAAAACAATAAAACCCCTTCAATATAGGAAGGGGTATAGCAATTATGAATGCGAAAGATTACATTGTAAGAAAATAATAGACCGCTGAAAATTCAAACTACACATGTATTACTGTAAACCAACGCAGCGCGACTTAAGTACACGATGGATATGGGGACAAAATTATGATGAGGTAAGTTGCAGTTTCTCCAATCCCGTAATGAAAATAATACGTTATACAAATAACGAAATGAACAATCTTTATCGGACACTCTATTATCACAACGTTCCCAAGTTACTGGTTGTTCCAGTCAAACATATCAAATCCTGGTATTTTTTTCTATATTTTTTTTAAATTCAACGGAGAATACAGTATAAACACATCTGTGAATGGAACGTGCGCTCACAAGCAGCCTCAACAGAAATAGCTGGCATAACATTCCGTGAAACGGAAAAAATTATGTTAAATCTCCACTCCGGTCAAATATTCCGATGTAAATGTTTAAGACACAACATTTCTATGATTTACGCTGGAAAGGGCCATGTACCTTACTTCAAATTTATATTTGAACATTCTATCGACAAAATCTCGTACATTGACTCAGTGGTCGGAGATATGACCGAGCAAGAACGCCCGACATTAATTTTCGGTGTATTTTTAATTGAATTTTGCTTCAGTGTATTTCATATGTGTAACTTCGTTTTATTGATACGCGGAGTTTTATTTCCCGAAAATTAAGTCCTCGCGCGCGCATAACTTTCCATTGCACAAAATTAAATGCTTGTCCGCATTTTCCGCAAAAACGACAAAAATAAAATCTACAGTGTTACAATGGATACTACGAAAAGTCAAACGAATTAATAGCCGAGACTACAAACTGCAACAGCAACAAGGCGAGCATGCATCAATAAAAATTGTTATAATTTCAGGCAGCTGTGTCCGATATCGCGTGTGCAGCTATATTTAGTAACAATGAAGTTACAATCAATCAATCAATCAATAATCTTTATTATCCCATGACTGGGCAATTGACATTGCAGCAGTGACAAACACAGTACATCAATCAAAAACATGACAAACTAAAAAAGGTTAAAATACCAACAGCACATCCAACAAGTAAAATCACAGAGAGATAAAAGAAGTATATTTAAACAATCTATTCAGTTGACCAATAGCTCTGTTGATAAAAAAAGTTTTTTGGTTCTATTGGTTTTAAAAGCCTGTACTCTGAAACGGCAGCCGGATGGTAGCAAGTCAAACTCGTTTTGTAGAGGGTGCTGAAACTTGGAATGTATGATGGAATTCCCCTTACGTAAAACATGTTTCTCGTACAAGTCAGTGGGGCCAACTTGTTGTTCTCCGATAATATTGCTGCAGACTTTAACTATCTTACTAATTCTGTTTCTGTTCTTAACATTTAAATTGCCATACCAGCAGACCATTGAAAAAGTGCAAATACTCTCAATAAAAGATTTATAAAATAACGTCATCAGAGACTTATTTACATTAAATTCGTTCAACTTCCTCAGGAAAAACACACGTTGTTGACCTTTACTGCAAATAGCATCGACATTGTCATCCCAGCATAACTTATCATCCACTGTAGAGCCAAGATAATTGTACTTGCTGACTATCTCAATTTCGGAGCCGTCTATAACTGTTGGCTCCGGAGAAGATTTGCTCCTTCTGAAATCAATACACATGTCTTTTGTTTTACCAACATTCATTGTAGAAATGATCTATTACACCATTCGATAAAATCATCTACTATGGGACCGTGGCCGGTCTCACAGTTATTCAATAAACTGACAATAGCCGAGTCGTCGGCAAACTTCAGAATATGTCTATTCACGTGTCTGACTTCTACAGTCGTCAGTGTACAATATGTATAGCAGGGAGATAGAATACAACCTTGAGGTGAACCCGTAGAAGTAAAACGCATTTTTGACATACACCTGTTGACCCTCACACACTGAGATCTATTTGTTAAAAAATCTAAAATCCACCCGACTAATTTAAAATGCAAATTGAAACGTGACATGAGTTTCTCGGCGAGCAGGTGCGGTTGAATGGTGTTAAATGCCGAGGAAAAGTCAACGAAAAGGATGCGTGCATGTGTTTTGTTGCCTTCCAGATGTTTGTAAATAAAATTTAGAAGGGTAAGGGTGGCGTCTTCAACTCCCCGTCCTGACCTATATGCAAATTGTAAAGGGTCTAGCAAAAGTTGGGTTTCTCCAGAATTTTGGCTTTGATTAACTTTTCAAATGATTTCATAGCAAGAGAAGTGAGGGCAACTGGCCTGAAATCATTGAGAACTTTCGGGACACTTTTCTTTGCAACAGGAACAATTACAGCCCCTTCCGGAGCTTTGGAACTTTCTGGAGGTCAAGGGACTGCTGGAAAATGCTTTGAAATATCTCACACAGCTGCCCTGCACAAAATTTCAACACATGGCCACTAATATTATCGGGGCCTGGGCTTTTCCGAATTTTGTTGCTTCTCAGTGATTTAAAAACACTCTCTTTATCGATCAATATTCTATCATTGGTAACAACTTTATGTCGAATGTTCCTGTGTTCATTTCGGAAATCATGGACATCAAATCTAACATAGAATGTATTTAACTTTTCGGCGAGTTCACAGTCACTATACTTGATGTTGTCCAATTTGAACTCCCCTTTTCCACTTGTTCTGTTTTTCAAACCAGCCATTACTTTTATACAATCCCATGCTGAAGCTGATGACCCTGAGCTTAAATTCCGCTCCATTCTTTCTTTGTAAGCATGTTTTGCTTTTCTGATTTCCCGTCTCACTTCTTTTTTGGCTTCATGATATTCCGCCATGTTACCTTCTTGAAACGCAATTTTCTTTTTGTTCAAGGAGAATTTCAGTGATTTAGTTACCCATGGCTTGTTATTTGCAAAGACTTTGTGATATTTTTTTGGTATAATAGAATCTTCACAGAAAGAAATATAACTACAAATAACCTCCGTTAGTTCGTCAATGTCACTACAACAGTCTATGAACATATCCCAGTCTGTAGAATCAAAGCAGTCCCGCAAACACTGTATACTGTCATTTGTCCAATCACGTATGGTTCTTTTCTGTGGTTTCACACTCCGTAGTTTTGACTTATAAACTGGTATGAGATAGACAGTGTTATGATCCGCTGAGCCGAGGGGAGGTTTAGCAATGGATTTGTAAGCACGAGTGATCGATCCATAACAAAGATCAATGGTCTTGTTGTATCTTGTAGGACATGTCACATACTGACTGAATGAAGGCAATGATTTCTTCAGGGAACACCGATTAAAGTCCCCAAGTATCAAATTTGGAGCATCTGGGGAGATTGACTGAAGTTTTTGCGTCACATGGAAGATCACGTCTGTAGCTTTGTTAACATTTGCCTTCGGATGAATGTAGACAACAGTGACGAATAGTTGAGGAAATTCGCAGGGAAGGTAGAATGGTCGTAGAGAGACAGATAACAGCTCTATATCAGATGTACAAATACTTTCCTTTCTGTTATGTACATAAAAGCAACTATGTAAGAGATGCACTACCGAACCGTCCGGTATTTATTTCGTTTGATTTTTACTTATGTTTTGTTTATTTTAGCATAGTTTTGCTTATACAAAGATTTTTTATTCACGAACATTAAGTCAATCTGGCGTAACTTTTTATAGCGCAGTAACTATCTGATGGAGTTTTGTTGATATCGCAATTGTTATGCTAATAGCAGGAACGTGGATGTGCGAGACTGTGACGTCATCCCTTTCAAACATGGCGTCCCATTCAGTGAGTAACCCGCGATCGGCACACAAAACCTGCCGAACGGCAGTACTTTGGATAAATAGCGAGACATCCTTGAGCGGGTAGGTGCAAAATAGTATCAGAAGGTAAACCGGTAAGGAGAAGAACGCCGGATTCACCCACAGTCCCTCCACAAAACGGTCAAGAAACGCCACCAGTTTCTTTTGTTATGGTCCGGGTTTCGATGGGCTTTCTGTTGATTTTACTGATGGGGATAATCCCGGATTATCACGCGTGCGGCGGGAGGTGTTAACAGTTACGTGCATAAAATTATCGTAAGCAGAAACTTTATTCTCCCAGAATGCATTCTGATTATTGTCTGCGCATGAGTCTAAAGGCCAAAGTTTGTTTACATCTGCCTGCCGTGGAGTCATGCAGCGTGAACTATGTACAAGTTCGGAGACGATTTCGTCAATTTTGACGACTCCCATGTTGATTGGGACTTCATTTTGGAAGATAAAAATCCTGCGTCGACACGTACTGCTGCAAAACCAAAGCCTTGCGTGGTCTTCCAATGTCCACAGTGTAGCAACCGATACAATCAGTTTGTATATAAATACCCATCGATGGATTGACCACGGTCTCTCGTGGTAACATACGAAACCCATACACGACATGATTTGTATCTCACTTGATCCTCAATCAGGAAAATCCATGGCATGAGAGTTTGGCACCCAGGCTTGGGGAGGTCATGTCACCAAAATGTCGCGACACTTGTAGGGTTTCTAGATTCTCTAAATTTGGCGGTCTGAGAATTCGAAAGATCGACAAAATCAAAACATTGGGTTCGGCAGTAACTTGTGTCTTTAAGAAAGAACAGATTCCGTCATGAACCTGATTGCCTACTTTTGAGAAGACTGAACGATCGGTAGGGCCGCATTTGACACTTCTGAACGATCGATAAAGGAGAAAAAAAGGGTCGGAAAAAACGTTGCACTATTACCATAACGCCAACTCTCAATGGGTCGACGCACGGTCGACGGGAGCACCTTGCAAAAACAAGGTCATCGTAAGAGTTCCTTGATTTCGTGCATTGAATTTTGTTGAAAACGATCAAAAATTTCAAATCGAACTCTCAAAGTTTGCAACTGAGGAATTATCATGTTAAATCGATATCAAAAGGAGTTAAGGAAGACATTTTAGGATTTCCCATGTAATGCAGATACGACTCGTCGATCCCAAGCGACGCCATTTTGTTTTCAGTTGAAAATATAAACGCGGCAAAAAAGACTAGTTTTCTTGTCGAATTAGGTTTCAAAATAACAACACAACACGATTCCCTATTTTTTCGAAGTCTTTGCCTTGTTAGGAGGTGCATGACTTACTTTTTTGATGAAGGTGAAAAACAAATGGGGGAGTAAAATTCACAGTGTTTCCGAAATGCATGGCGTCGGTCAAGATCACCTCATGGCTGAACTCAGCCATAAAATATCATCCAAGATTTCTCGATAGTGACCGAGATCTTTAAGAAACTGTTTTACTCATCTTCTCACCAGTCTTCAAATACATGCGAAACAGTGCAGAAAGATGAAAATAAAGTAGCTTGATTGACTGAAAATCGTAGGATACCGGAGCGGGACCGTGTCACAAGACGCCACTGAAACAAGACGCTAACTTCCCTATGACGTCATTCGCTTCCTGCGTCTACCGCAACGCGGACTGTTGCAACTGTGTAGGTGATTAGCACCTTTGAACAAAAGCGTTTCTTGACCGTTTTGTGGAGGACTGTGATTCACCGAATAAACTTTGCAACGGCCAGACGTTCGGCACCTGCGCTCTCTCTGGACGGTCTGATCTGTAGCTCTGGTTTTGCTGTCCAACCCAAATACCTAGGCAAAACCTCGAGCTACTGTAGTGCAGCTAGGCTGATCTCCGCCATAAATATCATCCAAGATTTCTCGATAGTGACCTAGATCTTTAAGAAACTGTTTTAACTCATCTTCTCACGTAGCCACAAAAGTCTTCAAATACATGCGAAATCGTGCAGAAAGATGAAAATAAAGTAGCTTGATTGACTGAAAATCGTAAAATACCGGAGCGGGACCGTGTCACAAGACGCCACTGAAACAAGACGCTGACATGCCTATGACGTCATTCGCTTCCTGTGTCCACCGCAATTCGGACTGTTGCAACTGTGTAGGTGATTAGCACCTTTGAACAAAAGCGTTTCTTGACCGTTTGTGGAGGGACCGTGGTTAAACTCTCAACATTCACTTACAAATCTAAGTGTACCAGGGTATACGTCAAATTCCTCTTTTACATACATTTGCCATGCTTAAACATATTTGTTTATTGCCAAATGTCCCCTTAGGCAATTGTTCAATTTCTGATGTTAACAAAGTCACTTGACAAATTATTCAATCTCCTACTCAATGAACCCAATGTTATTGCATGTGAGAACGACAATGATAATATATTTACTCTAATTAGGGAAAAGTCAAATAGTTTAAGTAAAATTTCAAATGAAACAAAGTCAGCAATTTTATTGTGAACATTTTTAAATTATCAGACTAAGCAACTCTCTCAATGACCAACGTTTTGAAAGCTTTTTGTGCCTCCATGCACACACAGGGAATGAGAAGGGATAATTTTTGGTGAATTGAAATAAATGATAGAAATAGCAGATTTTATTTTAATTTGACTGAATTTTGCTAAAATTAAAATTGTTCACATTCAATGTGCTGTAGACTTTGATTTCATTGCCTGTCTTACTAATGATACAAGTGGCTATACCAGTCACCAGTATTTTTTTACAAAATGCAGACTGTAGGATGTTCCAAATTGTTGACCTCGCAACATACTTTTAATGTGGGAAACTCATTATTTTACCAGGACAAAATCTGCACACATCAGTATTCTTTCTAAATCAGACCAATTTTTGAGCAACTCTATCTCTATCCAGTCAAAATCAGTGAGCAAACCCTTTGCTTACATGTCATCTATACTTCACATATTTGATTAAACATTGGTGCTGGTTATTAAAAGTACTAATAAGTGAATATTGTATTCATTAGGTTCATACACACCATTTCATTTACCTAAAATAACTGGAATTTATGCATCTAAACTTAACCTATTCTTTGAACTTCCTATGTTATGCATTGCGTATTCAACTAACTAAGTTTTATTGGTAAAGAATGCCCTCTGATTTTACTTGTGTCATACCGGTACCGGTAGCACTACTTTGCCATAATATCATTACTGTGTCACAGACTGCCTGGTATGGCACAGCATAGTCTGCTACCATATTGCACTGATCTACACCAATAATGAGATGTAATTTTTCCCTAATCTGGTATTTTTGTCTTTATTCTCTTCTTAATATTTCTTTACGCTCGAAATTCATTTTTTTCTCGCAAACAAAAAATCCTAAATGAACCTACGTTGAAACCGTTGAACTACTTTGGGAATACGTTGAAACCGTTGAACTACTTTTGGAATAATATCATTACCCTGCAAGCTAATTGCCAATAATTTATTTTCTTTGCTCACTTTGTGAGGAACAGCATTCCCGCTTAAGTAAGAGGCAAATACTGAATGATCACTCAGTCTACACATTTATACCTTCCACAAAGTTTCAGATGAATTACAAAGACTGCATAGACACGCACTGGCTCAACACTAATTCAACTGACTTTGAGCCCGTGTTTATAAAAGTTATTTGCGTAATCCCATCTGACTATACAGACGTTACACTTGTGTGTTAATTTTCATCTGTTTGGATGGTTAATCCCACAGTCCATAGAAATACTGATTTTACAACTTGACTTTTTAGGTCTCAGCGTGCACCTTAGATGCAACGCCTTGATCCCTGTTGTTGTAGAGGAAACTATGCAGTATCTGTATATGGTCTACAGCATGCAAATACTAGCTATAGCTCATGCGTAAATTGGTAATTCAGGCAGTTGAGTCTATGTATGCAAATATGAACCTTATTTGGCAACAAAACTTAAACTTAAGGAATCTGCAAATTTGCCAAGTGGATGTAATTTGTTAGACATCAATAATTTTTATGAAATTTTTCCGACATTTTACATCACGACACAAATTTCAATCATAGGAGAAATACTGGCTTCCATGTTCCTTGTTCTATTGACAGGCACATCGAATATCAACGTAAAAATGTCCCAACACACTAAAATTAATGTCACAGACACAGGCTGTGGTGAAGTGGAATGACCGACTTATGCATGTGATAATACTTAATGAAATGCATGGTTTGATTTAGGGCACTATTGGACTATATAACTCATGATATAGCTGCAATTTAGAAGCATTTATACTCTCCAATGTGAAAGTCTATATATAATTCGCTGCATGCTTTGTTTACAGAAATAGTTGCATGAACTTGGAGCCTTCTAAAAACAAGAAAATATTTCCATTGAATCAATTGAAAACATGCAACTTTTTTATGTAATTCACAAGTATTCAACATCATTCAATGCATTTATTAAATTTTAAAATATCATGAAGAAACCTAACATAAATAGAAATAAAATTTCATTATAAATTGTTGTTAATAACACGTTCAAGCTGTTAAGGAAGCACACAAGTATATAATTTGACACCTGTCTTCTAAAAAAAGGTAGATAAAACAGAGCCTTTTCAGCACTCTTGAGAAACTTACATAGAAGCTTATGGTCAATAAAATAATCAGCATTTCCAAATAAAGTAGTCTCTAACAGTTTTCAGTTGTGTTCAACTCTGAAGTAATCAATTTACACTTTGTGTCAAGACAATCAAAGTCAGTTCGTCAGAGACTGAATAATCCGGGCGACTTGGAGGAATTCGTGCAACATACAGTTAATATGCTGACATCACAGTATCGTTGAGCAAAGTTATTGAGTTAACCAGAGATACATGTTGAAATTTACTGTATCTCCAAACTTGATTGACGAAAGAATGTATTCGGTTTTTATGCCTTCACCAGATTATAAATATTGCCACAAGATGGTAGAATGTTTGATGAATTCAAGGTAGCAATTACACATTTTAATGTTAATGAGTCCCTGCGTTTGTTCAATGATATTATTGCTAAAGCTTGTATATGTTTGAAGACCAACGTTGGAGGTAACAAACATTCGAATGCTGTAAATTTTGATAAGCCATGGTTGGACGATTAAATCAAAGACTAGTTGAGTGGACAAAAGAAAATAATGTAATTGTAGAAGCCCAAGCTGGTTTTAGGAAGGGTTATTGTACCATTGACAATATTTTTACCCTCCAATCTTTAGTACAAAAATATCTTTCTGTAAAGGGTGGTCGACTGTATGTAATTTTTATAGATTTTTCAAAAGCTTTTGACAGAATCAACCACGACCTCTTGTGGCACAGATTGATTTCATATGGAATTCATGGTAACATCTTGAAAGTGTTGAGGTCAATGTACTCTCAATTGAAATCCTGTGTGAGATGCAGTGAAGGTTTGACAGAGTATTTTAATTGCACTATAGGAACGAGACAAGGGTGCATGCTAAGCCCACTTTTGTTTTCTTTATTTATTAATGAATTGTCAAACTTACATGAGTAGTGAACAAACACGTGGTATTTATGTAAATGAGGATGCTCAGTCAGTCAGCTTACTAATGTATGCTGATGATATTGCCGATGCGGCTGATCTTCAAATCCATTTACAACGTAAAATAAATCAACTGGAGAAATTTTGTTTACATTGGCAAATGGAGGTCAATCTTTCGAAAACAAGTATCGTTGTATTTCGCAATGGGTGGTACTGAGAAAGTACGAAAAATGGCTCTTTAGTGGGCAAAAAATTGAAACTGTAAAACATTACAACTATTTAGGTTTACTTATATCCTCTAGATTGTCATGGTCGCCTGCAAAATCGAATTTAGTGTCCAAGGCCATGAAAGCTTTATTTCTGTTCAATTAGTAATCAGGAAACTTGGTGGGATGTCAATTAAAAGCGCCTTTAAGTTATTTGATGCCATCATTGTACCTGCAATTTGTTACGGCAGTGAAGTATGGGGTTTTGAGTACTCGGAGAATATTGAACGTGTTCAAATCAAGTTTTGTAAATTTTTAACTGGTGTAAACAGTAGTGTTAACACTGCGGCTGTACTAGGTGAATGTGGCAGGAATCCATTGTGTTGTTTTTATTTTAAAAGATGTATTGCTTATTGGTTAAAATTGATTGAAATGGAAATAATAGGTACCCTAAAGCTTGTTACCTTATGTTAAAACAACTGGATGAATCTGGTAAAGTTACATGGGCTACACGTGTTAAAAATTTACTTTTTAAATATGGTTTTGGAATTGTATGGTTTGAACAACAAGTTGGTAACACAGAATTATTTTTGTTAAATTTTTCACAAAGGGTGAAGGATTGTTGTTATCAAGAATGGCATACTAGTATAACTAGTTCTTCGCGTCTAAATTTGTATTGTACTTTTAAATCCTTACTTGAACCAGAGAGGTATTTGAATTTTCTGAGCTATGAAAGAAAGAGAATTTTAGCCAACTTTCGTTGTTCTCTCATAAACTTAATATTGAAAAAGGTCGTCACCTTAATTTGCCAATTCAACAAAGAATTTGGGAATACTGTAGAGTTGAGGAAAATATACTGCATTAGAAGATGAATTTCACTTTGTGTTTATCTGCCCGCTTTATCAAGACATCAGAACTACTTACTTTCCTTTACCATGGAGGTTAAATATTTATGTGAACAGACTTTCAGAAATACTAGCTTCACAAAATAAGCAAATTCTATCCTGTCTATCACTCTATCTTTTAAAAGCATTTAAGAAACGAGAAGACTTTCTAGGTCTGGCAGCTTCCTAGTTGCATGTACTTTTGTGTTTTGATTTTCCTTGCTGATTTAAACACATTGTAATTGTCTTTGCTATTTTTTGAATCGTTTCTGTCTAAACTTTGTGGTTGTGAACCGTCTCATTGTATGTCAATTTTTGTAATTTATTTGTGCGATGGGCTAAGGCCCAGCATTGCTTTGCAAATAAACTTAAACTTAAACTTAATATTGCCACAAAAATGCTATCATGTCAGTTCATGAGTCTAAAGTCTGAAATGTCAACTTTAAATTCCTTGATGTCCCAAGCATTCTGTTTATTTAGTTATTATGTAGACTTTTAAGTTGACAACAGCGTCCATCTTAAGAGAGCTTCTCATCAAGCAATACACTTATAATGGTTTAGCTGTTAATAACTGCAAAATGGTTTAGAAATATTGAGATGATCCTCATCTGGGAAAATTCAATAGGGCAGGTATGTTGCATATTGGTGTTTGAAGCATCTTTTAATTGTGATTTTGACATACTAACCAGTATATGTAAATTTTATGTGGCCAAGAAGATGGTGGAAGAAAGTTAGAAAACAAACCAGAATTTTCGTGTATAACAGTATTTTGTTTGGTTTGGAAATAGAAAAGTTGGATGCACTGCAAAAAGCTGGACAAGAAATTACAGATACATTTCTCAAAAGTAGGCATGGATTTGCTGTCAAACATGTGAACTTTGAGCAACATGCACATTGGAAGTGCATCGGTTGTCAATGGCTCTTGCACACATTAATGGGAATATGTTGCTGACATCATCAGTATCACAGGGGCCAACAACAACAATTATTGCAGCTGCTTCATGCACTATTTGTTTCAGTCATAAATTTGAGATAAGCTTGAGAAATGATATTTGTGGGCAACTGTTGATTACATTTGCAGCCATAGCAATGTCATACATTTGCTATGTGAATCATGAACAAAATGCGTTGAAAGAAGAGCTAGCATCACTTGTATGATCGGGTATTTTGAATATAAGTGTGAACTGTTCGATAGAAATAGATTAAATAACATTTTTGAGTACAAACATGATGAGAGGGACTTTTGTTAATGAAATGACTCGACTAGTAGAACATTTTGTTCCTTGGACAAAAGCTACCAATTTGACGGATCATTGCATGCAGAAAAAATAGGAGAAGTATGCTGGGTCTGAAACAAAGTAACCACTCACTGCCAGGATAGTGACTTGAGGCTGCTAAGGTACTCACCATAGCATGGTCCCTTCTCTGTACTGGAGATTAAATGACTGTGACAAAATAAAATAATCCTACAGTATGTCAAAACACCTGAGTCTATTATTGCTGTGGTCCATGGACAAACAAAGTTTTAGAGGCAAAGAAACTGTTGTGGTCCAACGATTTCTCTCGTCCAATCACTGTATCCCAATTTGCCTGCTACACCATGTAAGTTTGCCATTGTTGGGTGTAGGGTAAGAGCCACCACCAAACAAAGAACTAAACGGTCCTTTTCGGCGCCGACAAAATTTCCAAAAATGGAATACCGGATAACAATACATTTTCTTCTTCACGATTATACTAACATGTAGTCTGTGGCTACAGTTTTTGTCACTAAAATTATGGCAGGAAGGTAAAAGTGTTGGCCAACGATGAATTGAGAAGGAAACTGTTGCACATATCTTTGGACAAATGAAATGTGTTTTATTACATTAATGTTTTGTCAACTTTAGCAGATGAGGGCAAAGCTAAATCCATATGATGAACTCATCTGGCTGATTTGTGTAAAACTTAACTTGCACAGGTTTGATTGACAGTGATATTAAAATCACCTTTCTCGCTGGCCTCACACAATCACTAAAATTACCTCAACAATTTATCGGCTTGAAAGATCTGGAGTCATTACACATTGACAAGGTATTCAACCTGATTTATAAAGCATTGCCATTTCATAATTTTTCATTAAAAAATCAAAACGCCACAATCTTTGTGTTGTTCGTTCATGTTACTTGTATGGCGTCTCTTTGCATAGTGTGTGTCCTTTCTTTTAGTCCGATATTTACAATGAATGGGCGTCTTTACAGAAAAAATTAAAACCTGATAAATTAAAGAGCAAGTTTTGATGTATGGTTTTAATTCAAATATATTTTATCTTTAACCTTTCAATCTCCCTCCAAAATTTTTGTTGGCTTTCTAAGGATTTTGATATCAAATCATGACTTCCAGTTTATTAATATTCTTTTACCCTGAATATTTCTTTAGCTTGTACAGTTTGGGATCTGTCTGATACATTTCATCTTTTAAATCTAAAATGTCAAATTTCTTAACAACAAACACTGCAAACAAAAGGCTCTCAATTAGGTATACTAAGTTTTGCTATTTTGTTCCAATTGTACCATTAGTGTCGTGTTTAATTCATTGTCTCTTAAATGTGTTTTGGTTAAGAATTCTATAAAATTGCGTAGTAATTACCCATGTTTGTTCCTTTTGCGGCAGACGATACTTTGATATTGGTGATATATATTTACAGTGAAAGTTTACAAGTTTACAATGTTTTTCATTTGAATAATGTTGTCTTTTTCAATATCTCCCATCCTGAGTATTTATAAATATGTTTGGAAGTGTCACAGTAAGGAAATAATGAGAACCTGTAATCAACATTCAATAATTGAGTTTCATTGGGATGGGCTGGGGGCTGTGCAAAACTTAAAAAATTAACATTTTTATCGGACATGAATCTTTTGAAGTTGTCCCTGAAACCATGGCACTGCTTTTAGAAAAATTGAAAATGTATGACTGCTTTGAGATCTAATTATTTGAATACTTAACCATAAATAGATGCTTCACAGTACATCTGTATGGTAGTATCCATCAGATAATGAGATTGATAATGCTTCAAAAACACAGATGTCATGGACAACATGCATTTGAAACTAATTTTAAAATTCCCGTTTAAATTACCTTTCCACACATATGATATAATTCAGTGTAAGATTTTGCTTACCTCTGTAAGAGCTTCTAAGTTTGCTGTTGCATTGATAAGAATCTTCACAAGATCTGCATGCCCTTCTTGAGCAGCACAGTGGAGGGCAGTGAATTCCATCTGAAAGTAATAATGCCAAATCCATCAATTACTAAAATCATGTACAATGAGAATGCTTTTATTTTGCACCCTTTTATGAAGATCTTTTCTATGTGAATATGTTCCTTTTCATATTCATAATCACCAACAGCTGCATCAGGCTCTTCCACTACTATTTAAACCTGTACTGCTGTGATGACCAGATATGCTATCACAAGCTGTTCAGGATGTTCACTTCTGATATGAACCCAACAATACTGCAATGTAGAAAAACGTTTCTATAACACAAGCAGTCAATGTTTTTCAGCGTATTGAGCTTTTGATCTTTCATTGACGACGATCTTTATCAGAATGACAAAAAAGAAATGAATAATTTATAGTTGACCACTAGATGGCGGTGTGATCAACTGATTGTTAATATGGGGTATTTCAAGACCCCCATCCCTGTTTATTTGTGGATTGTGACGTCTAATGTTAATGGCTTCTCTGATCTACTTTGGCAAGTCATACTGTGCTGAATCAATGATTAAGTAATGGAATTCAAATTGATATCGTGATGGAATTGCTGTGCAAGTTGGGATAAGGTTGATGAAATTGTCTTATGTCTGACAGATTTCCGATGTTCGTCTATTCTTGTTTTAAGTTGGCTACCTTTGTCACCAATGTAAATTTGGTCATTATCCTTACACTGTAATTTGTACCACATCACTGTTCAGGGGCTGTTTTGTTCTTTGGAGACAGAAGGTGTCGTAAAGTTTGATGGAGTTTGAAAGCAACGGATATGCTGTGTTTTCTATAGAATCTGCAGAGTTTCTGTGAGATACCTTGTGCATAAGGCAGTGTATCATGCCTTTTGTTGATTTCTTGACTTTTTGACTATCCCCTGTTTGGGAGGATGAAGTAATCATAGGCTGTTGTTGTTTAAGTGTCCATGATGATAACCACAAGTGGCCAGTGCTTCGTCAAGTTCCTTATTTTCAATATTATTATGTTCTTGTCATTCTGATGAACATTGTTGTCAATGACAGATCGCAAGCTCAATACGCTGAAAATATTGACTGCTTGTGTTATAGAAACTTCATTCTACATTTAATCTGCACAAGCTGATGAATATCTTTGGATAATACTGCCATGAGTTACTAGGAGATTCCAAGAGAGAAAAAACATTCCAAGAATTTTAGAAGGATGCATACTGCTAAACAGTTTAGGACTTGGTTCATGAAATGTCACCATGATGCATAAAACAACTATATAATATAGCTTTCATATTTCTGTAAGCAATCAACACATGTAGTCTTTACTACATTGAAATATGTATCCAATCACTTTGCATCCAATCACTTTGCAGAACCTGTCACAATGGCCCTTTACACATACATTAGCGGGTTTGCTGCTCCAGGAGGTCATGGAAACTTAAAACTGATGAAGACATTGTTTTGGTCAGATTACAAGTCTTACCTGATTGTAAATTAGAATTATTTAAGTTTTTAACATTCAAACTTAAATATTCATTATCAAGATAGCATGATAAACCACCTAAAATATATGTTATCAAAAAGCATTACGGGAAAGCTCCATTAACTTAGGAATACCCAACTTACCTACTTCGTTATCAGAGGATCAATTTCACAGACCTGCCTTTCCTATAATGGCACTACAATAGCACCAGCTGGATTAGATAAACATAACAATGGAACATTCACACTTTGGGGATTAAAAGTCTTCTGTTTGTCACCCGAGTTGGTCAGACAAGGACCCGGGTTTCAGGTACCATGCAAGTTAATGCAGTCTGTTCCTAATGGCATAGAATCTAAACTTTAGGATGATCACAAGTATGTTGGTATGAATTTTAGAAAACCAAAATTTTGATATCAATGAAAAAAGTTAATATCAGTCAAAATATGATACTTCATGAAATGTAATACCTAATTTGAAACCAGAGTGTATGTAAAACTTTGGTCATTGACAATGACATATTCCCCACTTGCAATTGGGAACTTGTCAGAGGAAGTAACTAAATTGAAGTCAATATGACGAACATTATAAAAAGAAGGTACCAAAGACCTGTCTGTGACTGATGCCCATATTGGATTGTATTATAAACGAGGAGACATAAGTATGAATGTTATGCTCTTTAGAATTAGGTTTACCATGTACTGGCTCTTGAAATGTCAAAATTCAACTGATCTGCAAGAAACTGGTATCACATATCAGAGTAATGGCTCTTTACATGAAAATATCACATTGCCATACATGAACCAAAAATGCTTGCATGTTCATTACAGAATATACTTACTATGATTAGGTATTGATATTGCTTAATGCCTCTCTTGATTGTTATTTTTTGTAGGATCAACATCTGCAGCTATTGCCTTCAGTTTTAATGCAGTCATTTAGGATACAGATTGCTAGGAACAAACATTGTTTCTCTGGTTTCATGCCAAAGTTTACTACAGAAAACAATGGGGTTGGTCTATAACATGGTGGTGAAAATGTTAAGCCAATTTGGACAGCGACGCTGAACATGAAAGGTTGTAGCTCAATTTGTACTAAATTGACAGGATGGGGCCAAACATTTTTGCATCGTCCCATAACATTGTATGACCCTCATCTGGACCTAGTTTCCTAGTTTTGCTACAGTATTTCTAGACAATCACATTGAAATACATGTGGATTGTTTATCAATTAAGGAAATACTGATGAACATGGGATAAAGACGGGAAAGTCCAGCCTCTGATCATTTGCACACAGTATTTGATGTGACTGTTGGCATACTCTATCTGAGTACAAACAGCTGGCCATAGCTCAACTGTCAAGTGTAAAGTTTGATCAAAACCGGGAAAAAGTCACCCAAAATATATATAGTTGGTAGGTTTTATCATATTCTCAACAAACCTGCACACAAAAGCATTTGGATAAGGAGAATTATTAGAATTTTTGTACCAAAACAGCAAAAATTGCCCATAAGTACAATTTAGTACATTACGTCACTTTCTGCACAAAACAGATAGATGATCCACACAGAACTTACTTTGAAATTTCAAAATCCAGATTTAAAACATGGAACTGATTACCCCCCCCCCCAACCCACCAAACTGCAAATTTTACCTATAAATAGTACCAAACTTACTGAAGTCAAGATTCAGAAAATGACAAGTAATGTCAGAGAGGAAGATTTTTTGTTAAAAAACAGAAGAATTGCCCAAAAATACAAATATGTAAATTTCACTACAATTTGATAAAATTGACTTAGGTCAATCATTGTAACCTGCATATCAAATTCCAAACCAAAAGGACAAGCAGGCTCAGATAATATCTTTCACCTATGAAATACTAAGAATTTCCTCTTTTTTCACATTTATGCTAGTTAGTCCCGCGAAGCGAGGACTAGTAGGTTAGGTTCCGTCCGTCCGTGCACATGTCATCAGCGATTCCAGAGTCGTCTTTGAAGCGATCATTGTATAACTGAGCAGAAGTATAGTACCCTATTGCCTCTTGATGCACGCTACTTATTTTCACGAAACATCTTAATTTGGTGGCCAAAGATTCACGTTTTTTGGATATTCACAGCTACATTTTCTAAATCTGAATCCAAAATTACTCTTCATTGTCTGGTATTCAGAGCTAAATCCGAATCTGAAGTCACTGTAAAGTAGTTGATGATGTAATTTTCGGACTGTACCATTATTTATAGGGGCGATTTTAGACTTTATATTTACGGGGGCGACTGTCAACAAAAAGACTTTTAACAAGTGTTACTGACGTTTTCCTCGAAGGTCTATATACTGACCCATTTTACCCCACGTGGCATGTGCCCACTCTATCTTGTACATACATGGATGCGTGAAGGACATTTAACCGCCACATAATCGTGACAGATAAAAAGGTGGGTATATTTTCATTTGACTAATATTCCTTCACATCATATAATTCTGTTATTTAATTTTGAGACATGAATGGCGACAATGCGTGTGGGAAATCCTGACCTTTTTTTGAGACAGACTGGTTTTGGAAAAGATTTCAATAACATGTACTTAACCGCATAGAAATTGTACTGCACGAGTAAAATCTAGTATCGTGTTAAATAAATATGAATCCAACAGAGTTACTGTTTCTGTGGTGTCTATCGGAACACATGTTTAACAATGCCGACATTCTTGACACGTTTCGAAGCATGTAGTCTGCCAAGCTATCGCCTACATCAGTACCGGCCGTGCACTTATGCACTTGACATCAGAAAGTAAACATTCTAAATATGATTGTGGTGGAGTCCAGTTACTTTGTATCCGCTAATTGCCATCCACTCCAAGAAATATCCACCCTCCGTTGCTTTAGTTTAGAGTAGATTTATTCAGGAAGCGGTGAAAACTGGTAAATAAAGAGATTAAAAATACAAGGTCATTCATTGTCTACATCGGAGAGTCGAGGCAAATCAAGTTCAAAGTAAACGGAAGAAAAGAACTAAATTCTACAAAAAATATCTAAGCACTGCATTCAAAATGGTCCTCTAAATAATTGGAAAGTCATAAAAGGAAATCAACTTACATCGTTGCGCCTACAGTCCTACTTTTGGCTGGAGTGTTTGTGAGATCCACGTGGCATGTCTACTTGCTTTAAGACAGTGGAAGAAAAACGTGTCTGCCTGGGTGTAATTTAATCGTTAACCTTTTAAATGTTTTACCAAGAAGTTTCTTGACCTCTGTGTCAGAGGCCCTAAGAAAGATAGAGGGCGATCTTCTGAAAATCTAGTAATGGTTACGAAGGGTCAATTCAACACACTCCCCGGCTAAAAATGCGTGGTAAGCTGAATTTTTACTAATCATAAATTTCAAATAGAATAAATTCCTACTAATATTTTAGGTCTAAATAAATGCTAAAAGCTAAGAGTATATACGAAAGGGTTCATACTGAGAGGTTCCGTATATAGTGTTCATTGAATTCAATCACAGAGTTCAAATTGTGCTTTCAATCAAAACTAATTCACTAGTCTAATAGGTCTGAGGTAGGTTCGATGTTCGCCATCTTTGTAGATCATGACGTCTACTTTGCGTACTTTGTTGTCGTCGCTTGGGTTGGCCTTCACTATGCGAGCGAGGGGCCAGCTGTCTCTTGCGTATTCTTTCTCTCTCAAAAGAACCATGTCTCCTTCTTTGACGTTGATTGTAGATTTGTTCCATTTTGGTCTTGGCTGACGGCTTTGTAGATATTCTCTTCTCCAACGTATCCAGAATTGATCAGCTAGATGCAGTCTCATCTAAATGGAATCTTCCAGTCTGTACCAATCAGCGATCTTGTACTATACAACTATTTGTCTACGCTCATAATGCTAAGGTTTCGTTGCTGAGTCTACTTTCGCTATGAAATCCACCTTTCTATTGGACAAAGCACGGTCTGGACCGTGGACAAAGGTACTCCTATACCCTGTACAGAGATGTAAAAAATGGCGGCTGTTTCAAGCTTGCTGCTGTCGCGGCTATCGTATAGCGGTCCGATCCGCGAAAATATTTCAGCACTGGAAGTTAAGCTTACACAGACTAGGTAGGAGACGATGTGGTTTGAACTGCTAATACTTGTAAACTGTGAAATCGCGGTAGACTTTTCTGAATAACCATGCCTCGGGCAGGAGATGTTGTTTTCGTGTTAGAAAGTTGTGCACAGCTCGGTGCGAACGTTTGCAATAGGGAGCGAGTTCACCGGTATATTTCAACTCTTACTCGTAACTCGGTACTAGCTCTATGGCACAGGGACCAGAATTGTATAAAAAGGGTTTTAGCTTTACATTTAGCCCTTTCCATTACTCTTTCCAACTGTTTGCAAATCGGCTGACGATGCACGGTTACCATGGACGATGGGATACATGCCCAGGATACATCATGCGTTTTGCTTACCGAACGTCCATGCCCCAGACTTTGGAGATCGGAAAGTTCATTCGCCTGTGAGCATAAACAGTCAAGCGGAAGACTGATTTCCTTCAATGTTTCAAAGTCTTATTTGTTTAAACTATAATCACTTGAAACGGAGGGTCAGCAAGTTGAGAAAAAGATATTACTTGTCTTTGTTCAATAGTTAGAGAATACATTTTCCAACGAAAAAATAAAGACGATTGTTTTGAAGTAGTTTGCAGTCCTCATTCATCCTGATAAGAATCCCTGAATAATCTTACCAGCATTGCTTCTTGTGGTGGGTACCTTTTTACTTGATTTTTCTGACAGAAAGGCAACTACTTTATTAACAAGATCCAATAGCATTGCCATGGTATTTAGTCTGTGGATATGTGAAAGGCTGTTGCAATTGAATGTTACATTTCTCATTAACACTGTATTGTGTCTACAATAATCTGAAGGTTATAGGTTAACTTACGTAAAATATTATGCTAATAAGCCACCACTGGCAAAAATTTCAGGGGAGATACACTGTTCTATCTATTGGATCCTGTGATTGGTCTGCATACATTTGACGTACCTACCGGATGCTGTGATTGGTTCATTTTTATTCTGTAGACTAGCTCGCAATGGATTGTGATGACGGTGTGCAGAGTTCCTTCTAATAACAAACTGATCACAAAAATACCGGTCCTGTCTGCAGTATATAGTGATCTGTACAAACTTCGGATTTCAGAATGACCCATACAGAAAAAAATATGTGTAGTTGGTAGTTTTCAATTCTTTTCCAGTCGTGATTTTGCACTCTCCATCTTCGTTTTCATAAGAGGCGATTGCATTTCTAAGGCCATACGAGTATGAATACAACTTGCCATCGGATTGCGATGAGCTAGCCCAAACCAGATTGCGTTACTAGACTAGACGAAATTTCATCAGCAATCTTGTAATTTTTAAAGTGCTGCAAGTTTCTGAAAAAGTGATTCATTTTTGTGCTCTGACTGCAAGATTTTACCTGTCAATCTGTATGGGGAAATTTAATCAAGTCTGATTTCCGGCATGGCTGACGTGCTAAAATTACATGACGTATTTGATACACATAACAATATTTATATTCCTTATCAGCAACAAATGTCAGTGACACAGTTTCTCTCTATTATATAATATTACGTTTGTCCTTTTTGTGTTGGAAATTCTCTGTGATATTTTCTGAACAATTTGTAGGTTTTTCTGTGTAAAATCCAATAATACATAAACCCTTCTTTTCCCCAGTTGGGCTCAAGAATTGTCAATAGTAATTTTAGTTCAGTACTTTAAATGGCAACACACTGTGTGAATTGCAGACACAATGAATTTTCGAAATAGTTGCCATTTCAATATGCTTCTATTTTTATTTTTTGCAGGTGTAAATTTCTGTGATTGGTAACTGGTCTGGCTTCACATACATACAAACATTATATACCACATACATTCTACAGCACAGACACCACTACAAAAAACAGACTCAAGCGTGAGTTCCTCCCTTCATAAGGGATAAGATTGAGACTTGGCAATCGCGCCAAGCCAGTCACTGGCCAGATAAGGCTAAAAACAAGAAGTCTAAAACAAAGCATAAAAAGAGCTAAAAAGTAACACATAAAGGAGTCATCAGTAAGGTGTATGGAGTAAAAAACAAGGAGTAATATAATTTGTCACTTGCCAAGCACAAGTTACTGACTTATTTCGCCAACAGAGTAGAAAAGACAAAAAGACATACAGATAAACTGCCTGCTTAATAACTGTCATAAAGTAAAATACACAGTGTGGGCTGTTACTTTTGTAACAAAATATCTATTTTCCTTCAAAAACTTGAAAGTTCTTTGATACAAGACCAACTTCTCAAATTCATGAGTCTTTCTCTGCAGCAGTACAGAATATCAATTGGCTGTTTTCATTGTGTTCACTGTAAATTTAAAAATGGTAAAGGAACAGTATTTTTCTATAACATGGATCATCCAACTTTGATTATGTAATCAATATATGAAGTTACTACTGGTTTTGGGAGGTGATATTGAAACAAATCCAGTGCCTGAGACTGCACCAGTACTTCCAAGGGAAGTCATGAAAAAAGTTACTACTGGTAACCTTCACCAGGGTTCACCTATATTTTCACTCAGTGCAACTAGTACCAGTACATGCATGACAAATAGCCTTATAGCTCTGGCGTATTTAAAAATTTTGGACATACATTTTTGGGACAGTACTGTCATTGATTCAATTCTTTATCTTGGAAAGTCATTGTATGACAAATTGTATCCACACAGGCATAATAAAGATTCATGTGCATACTTACAGGCAACGGATGTGAAAACAAGTTTTTCATTTGGACTGTGCCATTTTACTTGTAGTACCACCATGTCCATGTTTAGTTAAGCTTATTTTGGGGATAATTTCTGTACGATTGATAATGTTATCTATTCATTAGAATCTGCTCATACTGCTTTTCAAACTTCTTCACAAGCAATTCTTATTATCAAAGAATATGGTATTGCATTATTTAAGCAGAATGGTCTTTTTATCTGTTTGATTCTCATAGTCGAAATGATGAAGGGTACCTCCAGTACAATGGACATGCAGTCCTAGTTATTGTTGATTCTGTGACTGGGCTTTGTAGCCATTTACACCATTTAGTTTGCACATTAACAGACAAACCTCTTGAAGCTGTGCCCTTTGAAATTACATCACTTGCTCTTCATGCCCCTGACAGTTTACCTCGTGACTATCTTAATTTGTGTACAGAATTTATAACTTGTGCATCATTCATACCTGGTGACGTCAATAGAGATTCTGATTTAAAAGGTGATGCAACAAAATGTATCATAGAAACTCAAACAAGATCTCCAAAAATTCCTCTAATTGAGAGTCTGAATCTGTAGTGAAAGAAATGTACCTTAAGAGGCTTCTTGTCCCCAAAACTCATTGTGTACAGGAATTTCTCTCAAAGTTCTTATAATGCGATCAGAAATACAGAGCTTTGTAATCAATATCCTGCAGTTTACATTCTTTATATCCATCAAATACCTTTCACAAGAAAAGAAAGTTAAATTGACTATACATTCTCAGTTTTAATTTTTATCAGCACTATTGAGTCCTCACATCATTATGTAAGTAATGAATCCATGAAACTCGATATCTTTCACCAAGTTCTCTGTGAACCGTTTTAACAGTAAGATTAATAATTAATTCAGATACAATTCAAACACCTTAATCCAGCGGGACTGTGTCATCAACGATGACTTGTTTTACCATGTTTTGCACAAATCATACTGAAAACAATCCAAAGAACTTCAAAACTAAGTTTTGAAGAAGTTAAATAATGGTTTCAGGGAAGATGTTTTGACCAAAACAGGAAACATTGTGCAAAAATTCAAATATTAAAACTCCACATACCAATCTAAAACTCACCTGAATGGTGCTAAGCAGTGGTATTCAGAAAAGAAACCTTTTATTATGGGAAAAATTGCCCAACAAGTTCATATTATGATTGTTTTTTGTCAAATTGGAACAAACCTTACTTAGGTAATCCCTGCAGCATACCAAATATTAGAGCAACGGTACATGCAGTTTTAGAGATTTTTTTACCAAAAGTGGGCAAAGTATGCAAATGCTGCCAAAATTACTAAGGTCACCCCTAAGAGACTGCATACTGAATTTCAAAGCAATTTAACAGTAGTTTCTTGTAGCTCCATGTCATTGTCAACAGCGCTAATAAAACTAAGTGGTAACAGTGCAAATCTTAGTACCAGATGCACACATTACCAAGTATTTCTACTCACTTGCAACTCAAAATGACTAATCCTCCCTGTGTCAAAAGCATACCGGTAACAAAACACAAATTTAAATCAGTTTGTTTACAAAGAAAGACTTATCCTGTTTAACCAATTACAAAATTACATAAATTTACAATTCATCAATTTTCTACAGAAGATTCACAACACATCATAACAATTAGTGATAACGCAAAGCAAAAGCAACATTGAGACATATACAATTGGCACAGATAGCTCAAAAACCACTAATCAAATCTTTCCAAAATATCATAATTACCAAGGCTGTGTCATTGCAACAAAGACAAAATACGTATATTTGGTGTAATTATTAATGTTGCAGATTAGCTTTTTAGTTTGCTTTAAAACACGCTCTACACTATGTTAGAGAAAGCAAAATTCTACTCTGCTGCACAGTCCCTTGAAATGTAAAAACATATAACATTTGAGACGTACAAGATCTGATTTTGTTTCAAAATAGTCGTTTAAGTATAGACCTTAACAAATTAACAATAAGTTTGACCTATGATTGGAATGAAATTGAAAGTATCATTGTAAAAAAAATTTAAACATACGTAAGTGAGGAAATCTGAAATGAATGAGTAAAACAGTAGTTTAGCATACACCGAGTAGGTTACTAAAAGCACAATGATGTTCCGAATATTATTTTCTCCATGAAAAAACACAATGTAGGTGCGAGTTAGTAAACAAGAAATATGATGAGAAGAAGTAGTGTTCCTATTCCACTTTCTGAATTAAGTTCTACAGAATATGCAGTGCCCTTCTGCAGAATAGTTCAAACTGCATTATGATAAACTTGATTCATCAAACATGTAAGGTATCAAATAAGACTGGAGCATTGCTATTTCCTTTCAGTGAAAATGAAGTATTACATTACATGTTAATTGTTTATTTGAAAAATGAGTATGCTAAATACTAACCAAAGAAGGTACATCATGTTTATCAAAAGTACATGTTGTGGATAAGTATTTTTCCCACAAGCTCCCCACCATGCTTCTTACATACAAGAATGTTATAAGATTCTGATAAGATTCATGTACTTACTGAGGCCACTCCATGGATTATGCATACCATGTTTCAATGCAATTCGATAGCCATTTCAGGGGATTTTTGACCAGAAAAGGAAAAGATTACCCAACAAATACAAACATACAAAATTAGCATGCCTAAAGAAACCTGCATACCAAGTTTCAATCTGATCTGTCCTGCTGTCATGTAGTTTTAGCAATTTGCTTATTTTTTACCTCATTTGCATATGTTTGACACTGGCTTGTTCATTTGAAAAAATTCCCAACTCCAACCCTGGGTTCAACTGTACACCAGATACTACGATTCTAGGTGCTGCGGTTTTTGTGGATTTTGATGTGGATAGACATTCATACATACATACTGTACATACAGACATACAGATGACCTGTTGACTTATCATATAAGCTCTCTTTGGTACATATAAATGTGATCTATAAATGACAGATCAAATAAGTAATGACTACATTTTAAACATATACATGAAATTGAAGGTAGCACAAGAGATGAGTTGATTTTATCATTCCTCATATGAAACTGTAATTCAGAAATATAGGTCCTACTAAAATGTTCCTGTATGAGGGTGTGCCATTTAAGCAGCCAGTGGCTCCTGACATTGATATGTATTTACATAATAATAACAAGAAAGCATATAAGCTTTGGAAACAAGACTGAAATATTACCCTTAAACATGTACTCTGACCTCCCAAGGCATTGAAGTATATCCGTAACAAAAACTTACCTCACCACTTGCATTAACATTGGCTCCTTCATCAATGAGACATTTCACAATGTCCACATGCTCCCATAGTGCTGCTAAAATAATGGCTGTGTCCCCATCCTGTAAGAGTCAAATTTTCTTGTTACCATTTGGTAAGCATGCAGTAGTTGTCCTTTTTACCACAAAAAACTTTACAATTACCACTGACATCAGAAAATTGTACTGCAATTGCTTGCTTCATATTTAAATAAGGATTTTAAATATATCCTTATATCATTGCAATACCAATCCACGGAGTCAAACACTAAAGGCTGGTTGGGTTAAAAACCCAAGTTATTCAAGTGGCATGAGTCAATCAGCAATTGCATTCTTCCATAAATGAGTCCAACTTGGGATACCTTGATCAATAGGACATTAAGGACCAATTGTCTTTCCCATCATACAGAAAGTGGTAAATGTTAAACGTACAACACAAAGACACTGTAATCCTGTTACCTCGACAACATGTAACAATTATATTATTTTTGTGTAGAATTTGTGAGTGCTTATGTTATACATTCCACTACTGGATAGAGTCCCCATGGGAAACCAATACAAGGTCTGTAGGTCATATAGGGTTCCCTATAATAATCTAGTGCATGCTGTCATGTCAAAAGGAATGCAGATATTAGCATTATAATGTTGTTGCAGAAACACCCACATCCATATTTTCATATGACAACCTGCATCTAACTGTCATTGAATTTGTTGTGTTTGAACTCTCTTGCCTGCGACTTCATTGTGCTTGTCAATGGTAAACAAATCATTGTAAATGGTTACAGTGTTATAGAGATTGTGCAATGACATGCAGCTTAGATCTGTTTCTTGCAGTGGCTAACCAGTAGTCTAAGAATAATATGAAACACACTTACACGACAGTCTACCACAAATCCCCAAATTGCAGTACAATTGCATCATGGGTAATCTGGCCCTTTTATGGTATTCGCCAGTGAACGAGAGCAAACACTTTGAAGAATACTGAACAACTTGTTCAACTCAGTACGTCCACACTAAGCTACATCATTCAGTGATCCATACTTTATACATTTAAGTTTGGTTTAAGTTCAGAAGAGTATGCCTGAAGTCAATAAGACAAAATTATGGACTTGTATTGGCATGACCTATCTTTTAATCACCGTCACTGAAAATGCATATTTTGTAAACAAACAAGTTCAAAAATGTGTATTTTGTCAAAAAGTAAAGATGCCAACATAAGTCTTCAAATTTAATCTGCAGCTTTCTTACTACCTGTTACAGGGTCAGCTCTGTCAGTGACACAGTCTAATGTTTCATTTCCTTGCCATAAGCCAGGGCCATATTTTGGTCATATTTGCCAATTTCAAAGGTACTTGATGATATGATCTAGTCTCATCAGAGCATTGATGTAACATCTAATCTAAAAATAAGATCACAGTTAACATACTACATTTAAAACAAAGTCATCTGTGGCGTATGTCAGTTTACTGGCATGTTGACAATAAAATCTGTAGCACAATTTCCAGGGGTTACAATCAAGCACAATTTTGCATGCTTGTACTTTTTGTCAGAAACGAAATCAATTTTGTCATCATTGTGTCACATAGATACCATAACCAATGTCCATTGCATGATTGCTAAAATTTCAGGTGTAACGAGTAGTTGAGTGACACTTGAATCTCAGGTAAAATCGCCCATGGTCTAATCAAATTCATAATACCAGACACATCCTGCTCCAAATGAGAAGTTCTGGGGTGGACTGAGATACACACTATCTAACACTAAATACAAGCAATTTAGGTATGACGGACATATGGAGTTGCTTTAACTTTATTACATAACATATTCATATGCAAATGAGCTATTGATCAGTATTTAAAGGTTATCAAAAATTTCAACTCAACTATCACTTGTGCGGCAGTTTATCTGCTATATAAAGTCAAAGGGAGCCCTCTTTGTGTTGTTATGTGGCTATCACAAATACTCATCAAATCGTCAAATGACTTATCAGGAGGTCAGTCTCTGCAAGTCTCCTTAAATTCCAAACTCAGGTTTTATTTATGGCTTAATCATGAGAAAGCATTAATTATGTTACCAAATTACTATGCAGTGTCACATATATTTTACTCTTAGCAAAACCTAGAGAAGTGTGATCTAAATCTAGGCATTCAGTTTTATACATGACTCCATTACATAAAGTCATCAAAATATGCAAATTACATTATTATCTGTCTTGATCATAAAACTTTCAGCTAGTGTTACCACGTATGGCCTGTTAGACTGAGAAATCTGATAAATTTCAGTACATTCAAGTTTGATGTCTGGCCATATTACATAATTTCATTAAATATAGAAATAAGCTAGTAATTCAAATGCCATATTCATTTACCTATTGACCTAACCTATCCTACTTAGAGCTAATATGTCTCTGAGGTTCTTGTAAAATGAGTAATTGTGTTCTTCATGATTTAGTCTGAGTATGACCTGTTTGGATCCATTAAATTTAGTACATTCTGCCGGCATTCATAAATTGCCTAGTTCCAGAAAATCATTAAAATATGCAAATAGGTTGCACATATAAATTTCATGCTTAACTTTAGTGTGACTAATGTACCTCTCAGGGCCAATCAAAATCAGGACATTCAGTTTTTGATACATGACATAAGGTTGTTGAACATGTAAAACAGCCATTATACGTGGTATGGCACACTTATCTTACCAGCAGCATCATTTGACCAAAAAAAGCCAAACTACATCAGAGGTCTGGTGACATTCAGTGACTTCAATATTTATGTACAGTCATGTAACATCTATTTTTTACATAAACAGATGAGTCCACATCTGTAAGCCCAACTCACCTATACATAAAGCAGTTTGAGTATTTGAGTAATATCATATTTGGTTCAGTAATTCTCTTGAGATATGTTCATTCATTATACATGTAAATAGAAATTAAAGATTGAAAAATTCACCAAGAGCTAATCACATCAAAATGTTTCTATGATAATGGTATATGCAAATTTCTATGCAATTTTGACTAATTCTTTAAATTTATGTCTAGAACAAGCAGGCTGTATGATTACCATGACTAATGTAATCCTTTAAATGTAACTTAATCAATTACCAAAACAATATAAATTTGATGATACATTGTCTTGTACGCTGAAGGATTTGTAACCTGGGGTAGGGAAAAGGTTTAATATTTTACTGCATTTGTTAGTTCTTATTTTGTGTAAATGAACACTATGGGCATGGTCAAAATGAATTACAGAAAAAACATTAACAATAATGTTAGATCGCACTATCCCTAAAAATAGCCAGCAATCTCAATCATTGCCATTTATAATTTTTACTATTGCATTTAGCTCCTTAATTAACTTTGTTTAAATAGCTTTCATTATTTACAATATTCTCTTGAATATTTTTCTCTTACCTTGTTTTTACATTCCACATCAACTCCCGCCTTGATAGCAGCATTTACTTTGTTGATGTCACCAGATCCTGCAGCAATGTGTAGATATGTATTGCCGTCCTGAAATATAAGATTTATATTACTTGTTAATATCAAATTTACAACACAGCAAACACATTAGAGGAAAAACAAAATGTTCAAATCTGATAGCCATTGTTGTAAAGGTTGTTCAAAAAATTTTAATGGAATTGTGAATGTATGACATGCATTTAACTGTTAAGCCCTGGATACAATGCTGTGTTTTCCCAATGTTATTTGGCCTCCTGCTCTATAATGCCGGGAACACGCAGCATCGTACGTAGGGCTAGCATACTGTATGACCTCACTTGCACATATGAACTCTATGCATTTTTTTCCCTTGCTTCTGCCCTGTTCTCGAAGTCATATCTCATGAATGATTAATGGCAACCAAAGTCCTGCAACAGACAACAGTCCCCTTTGTAAATATATGCTTTCAGAACGCCCAGCGCTACGCTTACAATTCCCCACACTGTCACGTTCAAGACACAACATCATGACAGAAAAGGTACAAGGGACTGTCGATAGTCTACTAAATCCTATCTGTGCGAAACATACTGACAAACATTTACACAATGTCTGAAATTACAGTAATTTTGTTGTCACTCTTGCAATTTATCTGTTTGGACATCAGAATGGCCCCTGTGATCTATAAGTGCCCATTGGAACACAAAAGTAGAAGCCACATTGGTGCAACTGTGTATTATTATTTTCTGTTGTGTTGTTATTTATCGTTCTTGTCAAAACTTCTATAGAAAAGTATTTATTTTATGATATTTCTCATTGAACTGACAGATGGGGTGAAAAGAGATGGCATTTTCACAGCTTGGTGAATGAATAACATTCTATACCTTTCATGTAGGCTTTGTCACTGTAGCATGATTTATTCTTGCAACTGTCATAACAGTAGTGTTATGCCACCATGCTTGGCAAACCAAAAGCATTAAAAACTTGGGCATAGCATGGAAATAAAAATTAGTCAACTAGCCACAGTGGGAATGTAGTTTGCGAGGTATTACTTAGTCCCACTACGTACCGGTATATTTCCATATCGATGACATATGCTACATTTGATTTACTGTTTAAGAGTCAACAAAGCCACTTTCCGACAACTTTTTTTCCCTAAGGCAGTGTGAGTCATTTATAAAGTTGCTTAAAACATTGCTAAACATGCTTAATTTAAAAAAAATGTTTGTTCAAAATGATGTAAATATTTTGACGGTAGGTACACTACCTCATCTACTGTACTGAAATCTTCCTTTTTCTCTGGACTGGTAAACCTAGAATCCAGTTTCTGTAAAAATGAAATATAGAGCTGTTAGGAAAAGTAAAGTTGATTTCTTTAGACATAAAGATAACAGAAAAGGCATTAAATATTTGATCTTGAACTCAGTACCTAAATAAAAAGTAAATTGGTGCCTTACACTAAGGTAGGGCTGTACATCAATGTTTTAGATATAGATTAGCTGCCTTACACTATGTGTAGTACTATCTTCAAGCAGTGCTTCAGATGTAGGTGAGCTGCAACCTGTTATTACTATGGAAAGTACTTTGGTTTTCAGAGGCCATTTAAAAAGCTACTCTTAAATTCAATCATTTCTACCCGTCATGGGAGTAACTTCTTCAGGCATTTTAAATGGTACGGAAAGCAAAATTGTTTTCAAATATGCCATTGGCTCTGTGAGTTAATTTGGTTTCTAGTGTAATGAACACACGGCGTAAAATGGCAATCCCAGATGGCTAATCTGAAACAAGACCATTCATTACTTTATGAAATGTAATGCAAAATCAACGGCAACTGAAATGAGAACAGAGAAGCAGAATAGTTCAAATTAAGCCTTTAATAGTGCTGTAAATACTTCTTATCATTTGCTAATGTGTATTCACAGATATGAACAATATTATTGTTCTGTGTGCAAAACTGTTTTGTAGTAAAAATGGTGGAGTGAATGAAAAGTGAGGCATCTATGAGCAAAATCGAAGATTCTCTTCATAAGACACTTGAAGCAAAGTAGGCACATTAAAATGTAACTCACTGCAATGCAAATAAATGAAGTAGGCAAGAACAGAAGCCTTATCTTAGCCAATTCATTGACATTACCAAAATAGAGCCCCTCAAAAATACTTGTGGTAGAGGTTCTTCAGGTTGTTAGTAACTGGTCACGATTGTACAATTATATATTTTCAAAACATATCAATAGCCAATGGTTATTTGAAAAACATTTTGCTTTCCAAACATATCAAAACACAAAACATTGTCAAAGACGGTGTTTCAATGAACTTTTGTATTTGTTAGGGACTGGACATAAATTACAGGGGGGGGGGTGGGCCGGTGTTTTTCGAAAAACCGCTGCGTAAAAAATAGTGACCCTTCAAAAGTTCATGCACAAAAATTAGTGACCCTCCCCCTTATCCGTGCATGAAAATAAGTGACCCTCCCCTGTTACTCAATACCCCCCAAAAAACCCGCAATGTGTTAAAGACCCTCTTCTGACTTGCTATACTTTTTAAGTCGCCCTCCCGAAAGGAAGGCAAAATGTGGCCGTTATAACGTGTTGTCCAAAAAATATCAAATCATATGTGTGTTATTCATGTAAATGTACTTTGCTTGAAGTGGCAGGTAAAAAGTGCATGCCTGTACAAAAAATGTAATTTTTAAATTTTATTGATAATGTTGATTCACTATACATGTAGTCGACTATAAGAAAACTACGAACGTGTATTTTCCAGTATAAAACTAGCTATATCTGTTCATATACAGATGTTTAATAACTGATATAGATATACTTGATTAGCATGGGTTGTTTACAAGTGCACATGTGAACAAGATATTTGATTTTGGAATTTCTGTCAAAATGTTGATCCACTATACATGGGAGTCTATGACAAAACTATACATGGGAGTCTATGACAAAACTGTAAAAAAAAAATTTCAGAATTAAAAATATGCACTATTTGTGTATATATGACCCTGAATAATTGACATAATTGTGCTTGATTAGAAGAGGGTGGTAACACGTGCATCTGTGTACAATAACTTTGCTTTTGGAATTTCGCATGAAATGTGGATCCATTATACATTGTAGAAACTATGAAGAATTTTTTTTAAATACAAAACTTGGCAAATCTGTGTATTTATGTATGCTTGATTATTGATATTTATGTTCTTGATTAGACTAGAGTCCATGTGTGTGCAAGAAATTTGATTTTGGAATTTCACCGAAATGTTGATTCACTATACATGGCAGTCTATGGTGAAACGCTATGAATAATTTTTTTGCAATACAAAAATAGGTAAATCTGTGCATTTATGTACACTCAATTATTGGTACTAATGTTCATGATTAGACTAGAGTGGTTTCAAGTCAATGGTTGTGCAAGAAATTTGATTTTGGCATATCACTTAAATGTCGATTTACTATACATGGCAGTCTATGATGAAACTATGAATAATTTTTTCCAATACAAAAATAGGTAAATCTGTGCATTTATGTACACTCAATATATTATTGGTACTAATGTTCATGATTAGACTAGAGTGGTTTCAAGTCAATGGTTGTGCAAGAAATTTGATTTTGGCATATCACTTAAATGTCGATTTACTATACATGGCAGTCTATGATGAAACTATGAATAATTTTTTTCCAATACAAAAATAGGAAAATCTGTGCATTTATGTACACTTGATTATTGGTATTAATGTTCATGATTAGACTAGAGTAGTTTCAAGTCAATGGGTGTGCAAGAAATTTGATTTTGGAATTTCACTGAAATGTCCATTCACTATACATGGCAGTCTATGATGAAATTATGAATAATTTTTTTCCAATACAAAACTTGGTAAACCTGTGCATTTATGTACACCTAATTATTAGTATTAATATTCATGATTAGACTAGAGTGGTTTCAAGTCCATGGTTGTGCAAGAAATTTGATTTTGGAATTTCACCAAAATATTGATTCACTATGCTATGAGGAAACTACAAATAACTCATAGGTTATCTGATCCTAAATTGTTATTCAAAAGTTGTACGTTCGACCTGAAGCTTCCAGTTGTTATTGATGACACTATGCACTATTCTGAACAGTTTGTATTCTGTCAATGTCCTCAAAAATTAAAAAATGTACATACAGCGACATGAACGTTTGACACCGACCTATACCCAATGTATTGTCAATGGGAGAATGATGTCAAATAAGTAATCTCCCAAATTGTTATTGAAAGAGTCATTATAGGGGACAGTTATGCACAATAGTGTTGAATAAGTAGAAATCATGACAACTTAAATCAATGTGGCTGCTTGGATCATCAATACATTGTTTATTATACCTGAAATTTGCGCCCGAAGGGCGCGCCGAAAATGGTAATGGCAGAAAATGAAAGTGCCAGGAGGTATTTTTTCTTTTTTCAGTATTCCATAACGTGCACATGCAATTTCAGCTTTGATGCATGAAAAAAGGTGACCCTCCCCCATAGGCTTGCACAAAATTTTATGACCCTTCAAAAATGCTTGCGCGAAAAATGGCGACCCACCCCCAAAAAACACCGGCCCACCCCCCCCCCTGTAATTTGTGTCCAGTCCCTTAGGAGTTTTTCATGATCAAAACAAAGATGGGTGCTCTTGTTTCCAGTCAATTGTGATTTTATATTTGTAAAAGTGCCTTAAAATAACATTATTTTGAGGATCAATGCCAAATGCTGGAGATGGAGAATCCTTTAGGACTTCTTTGAGATTTTGGTTCAATATGGTGTCACCCACCTATTTACAATGCCACATCGCTAACATCATCCCCTCCCCATATGTGAAGTGGGAAAAATTTGATTAAAAATTTGATGAGAAATATGTCCTTTTAAATTATTTTTTTGTGATTTTAAAATACTTTTTAAATATATCGAAGTAGTAAGAAATACTTGGTCTTTGGGATGAATCTTGTTTTTCTACAAAACATCTTGTTTTTCCTACAAAACATCTTGTTTTTTAACACAGGGAACTCCCTCTTACACACATGCGCGTAAAGAGGGAGTTCCTGAGTCAGCGCTAGCTATGACTGCACCTAACATCAATATATACTATACTAAAAATAATTCCCCAGAACTGCTCCAATATGCGGTAACCGTGGAGACGGAACGGGCTACCTATCGGTGCGAACTTGTTCACCCGATAGATAAAATTTTAGTAATTTCCTCTGAACTTAAAATATGTCGGAAGACCATTACTTCAAACAAAATGAGACGTTTCAGATGAATGGTACTGATATCTAAAGTGTTCACTCTTTTATCTCTACGTACAAATGTAGTTCCTAAGTCGTTCTCTACTCTATTCCCACCAACAAAACATTCAATACTCATTTCATTGCGATCTTTATCAATACTTATGATAATATCACAAGTTGTTCTGTTATCTGTTTTCATAGCATAATATCCAACCAAATCGTCAAATTCATCTCCAGTAGCTAACTTTACACATCTAATGAGAACTGTACCATGTTGAAGTATTTTCATATTGTCTGTCATCTGTTGATTTACTGTCTGTAAAGTTAATTCAGCTGCCTCATCACCGACACTTTAAGACCCAGTTTCTTTAAAGTTGTGTCCCAAAATAATCTTACTGGAACTCCGCTAGCTGTATACGAGCAATAATTCTCCCCCTCGTTTATCCACCTTCTTAGTGTATTATCTGCCTTCATTATTGTATTAAGAGGACTAATTTTAAGGTGAATCGGTATACCAAGAAGTGCAATGTATGGATTCGTAGGAGTAAGCCAACTACGAAAATCTAACAACTTGTACTTGTTAACATTGCTATCGAAATAAATAACATTTGGAGTTCCTGGCAGTTCAGCAACTCCACCCGCAATTTCACTATCCAAGATATCCAAGATGTTACGTGGTACATTATAAGGTCTGAATTTCTGACTAACCGAATCCCACGTCAGTGCAAAAGGAGTAGGATCATTCGAAGCCTTTGTAGCGTCAATTACAGTTTTCATTGACGTCTTTAAGTTCAGAAAATTCTACAGAATGTATGTGTTTTCTGTGCTGTCGCTGGCGATAACACGAAATGTTTCTCGCGGTCTTTATAACGAAAGACATAATCCTTATTATGATTACCTGCTATCTTAGTATTATTGTTAATTTTAACATCACTTAAATCTTCAAGCTCAAGATTTTGTACATGAATTGTACCTAGACCGAAGCCACTTGGATCAGACATAATTATACTATATACAGTGAAAATTAAAATAATACCTTGTAATATACACAACCATGGCTTCAGCTATAGGAATGACAGTTCTTGGTGCTGTATTAAATGCAACAGCATTCACAGGTGGAAATATTATCGGACAAAAGCTTTCCGGGAATGGTGACGCTCTTATTGAAGAGAAAGTCCGACATGATAAAGCATTAGAAAAATTTGAACATGATCGCAACGTCTGGTCAGAAAAAAGATTACTACAGGCTGACTGGGAAAGAGAAAATCGGGCAAAGGACGCGCATGCTGCGGCTGAATTAAGAGATACAGATGCAGAAATCTTGGAAGAAGCAGAAGCGGTGCAAAGCAAAGCAGTTCAATTCTCAGATTATTATCAGCCAAGTCAAGAGCAAAAAAAATATGAGATGATCTATATTGCTGGAGGATTGGTCGTGGGATGGTTTATGTTACACCGGTAGGCGGAACGACTACAATAATTCAATACAAAAGTCAATTGGAAAGTTATTGAAATTGATCATGTTTCCATCCTGATCCGTTATCCAGATACGAATTGAATTCATGTAATCTCCCCCTTTTCTCAATGGTATAGAAATTGCTCCGTCTTTAAAATCGTAAGTAACCTTTTCACTTATTTCTCTCGTATCCCGGATGGGAAGTATTTGTAAACAGTTCGATACTTTCCCCTGTATGTATTCACCCGAACCAAATGAAACATAATTTCCAGTAACATCGACTACATCTGAATGAACTATATATTTAGTGACTGTTAAGAAATCCACTCTCTTCGGACTAATAGTACTTTTTATAACTGGGTTGTCCTCAGGTTTATCTGAAAAACCAACTACGTTGGCGAAGCTACCTGTGGCATTGAAATAGACTTTAACATCTTCAGCCAGTGTTAGATAAACATGGCCTGACGGTAGATTTTTTTCAAAATTAATTTTTTGCTTCAACCCGATTGCTTTGTTTAACGTATCAATATTGTAGTTACCCGGACGTATTGATTTTGTTGTCTTATTTTTTGGGTCGTTTCCTTCTTGATATTTTAGTACATTATTCGCCCTCGTTATGTTATGCCATGAATTAAAAAGTGAACACTGTAAAAGTCTTATTTTAGTAAACTGTGCCATATCTATGCAAGGGTTAAAATTAACAGTAACCGGTTCGCCCGTTTCGCTTACAATCCAAATGATCATCGTTGTACGTTGTATGTATATATTACTAAGTATAAGTGTTCGATGAATATTATTATTATTATTATTATTATTATTATTATTATTATTATTCGACTCTCCATTCCGAAGGTGTCCATTACAAAGTATAAGGTTCTGCAGGAATAATATTTTTCTGTTCAAGAAGATCTTTGGTCGCAACAGCGGCAGCAGTCGCACCGCCTAATTTTGCCAATCGAATTAAATTTGGTCGACTTGGATCGCCAACCTCTATTTTCAGAAATTTGCTGGAGATCATAAGATATCCCATCGCAAGTCCTGCGATTACAATACCATCGTACATTGTGTTTACAACTGTTTTAGTATCCATGATTGCTGACTAGTATATAAAATAAAAAATAAAATAATTACGGAGTTAATCCATCTCATACAATGTAGAGGAGCTGGGTCCCCCCTCCCCTCCCCTCGGCACCCCTGTCGGAACTGTTCTGGAGGGAGCTGCTACGGGCTCTGTTTTTTCCGCTTTCTGGGGAGGATCTTTCCGAACGGGACAATTATGCCGAGCACGCCCCCAATATAGCCCTAATGCAGTCAATGAAACTCCCACAATTCCTAAAACAAGATAACATTTATTATACCATTTATTATCGCGTGAGCTATCACACTGTTGTGGCGGTACCCTCCCCCCGGAACCGTTCCGTGAGGGGTCTCGAAAGGGACTCGCTACCGCATCACTCCCCTCCCCCTCCATTGCTTGGCGTTTCTTCCACTTGTTTTCCCTGTTCCATTCCACTAATTTCTTGCCAGCAGCAACTCTCCCTGGATGCTTCGTCGGTAACGTCACTTTCTCTATGTTGCGCTGTGGCGTAGCCGGAGTCGTTTCCGTTTGCGGTGTGGGCCCCGTCGTCGTTTCCGTTTGCTGAGTCGGAACCGTTTGCGAAGTTGAATCCATTTATTTCAGGTACTATATTAAACCCGATTTTTTTAAAATTTAAATGTTTACCCGTAATTAAACCGGTGGAAACTAGAGCAAGTAGGGGTCCCCACGTGTAGGCTATCCGTCCTGATAATCGTTTTATTTCACTGTTTAGAATAAAATCCTTTTTAAGATCAGTGGCATAGTTATCTCGATCATCGATTGGAACTACCTGACTTATTGCCGGGCTCCTAGATCTATGAAACTTTGAGTGATGGTATCACTTATAAGAGAACTGTATTTCGCTTCATAGACTTTAAAGACTCGTGTTATGGATTCATCGTTCCACCTTTCCACTTCTCTAACTGTAAACTCCTTACCAAAAATAACTTACTTTGACCACTTGCGATGACACAGAGTATTTTTTCACGTTTTGTCTCTATTATGGATTGAGCGTCCGACGCTGAGGTTGGCCCTTCAGAACCGTTCAGATAGGGCACTGTCGTATTTGCCGCTGCCGATGACTTTATTAAATTCTCCATTGTTTGCAGTATGTTATCTATTCTTAGTAAAAAATAAAAAATTCGTTTAAACCTGAATCCGAAATAAAGTATTAACATAGTCTGGAATGTTAGTACCCCTAACGTACCGACAGGGATTCCGGGAAAATTCTCCTCCATTTAAATCTATATGTATATAGAAACACGAATAATGAGTACAGACTTATTCCCAGTTGCTTTTCAATTGAATAAGACGAGCGTACCGACAGTACAGCATGCTGATATTCCTTCCAAACCGAATGGAGGAATAAAACCTATTCTCATGGACTTAGAAATATATGTAACGCCGACAGAAAAATTTACTTTTCATCCTCGGGATATATTTAAAGATAATGTAATCACTCATCGATCAGCTAAAGAAAGTAATGTCTGGCTGGGCAGCCCGCATATGAAATATTGGGACCAGCAACTGAATTTCGCTGTATGGTGTAGCACTACTGGTTGCGGTATATCATTCGCCCATCTCGTCGATAAGAAATTTCCTCCGCAAATACGATCATTCTGCCGTTTCCATGTATATTTTACAATACGTAGGATCCTTCATGAAATGGGCGTTGCACTTCCAGACGACCCCCTCCCCACCTTCAAAGCGGGCGACAATCCATACAATCTCGTCCAATATGAACTTCTATGTACAGAATTTGGAAATATAAGTCCAACGAAGTCCGACTTTCGTTATCGAAAAGGCCAAAATAAGGGTCTTGGTTATGGTTATGAATATTACACTAATCGTGGGCCCGTTCGACAGCCTGCCGCTGTATACAATGGACACGACTTTTTCCTCTCCGCCGACGGAGGCGTTTTCTATACACATACAATTTTTGGAAAGAAAAAACATGTACTGTCCGACAAAGAACGACCACACTATTATTTCTTCCGAAATGATGGATCGGAGGGGCAATATAATAGTTTCATTCCTCTGAAGGGAGACTCGGGACTAACAAAGGCTGGCCTAGCCCGCCTCAATGAAAGCCTTGAAGCCTACGTTTATTGCATACTCGGCGCACAAGCAAATATTCGCAGTACCATAGTGGGCGATACTGGCAGTGCAGAGCAAGTCCGAAAAGAATTCGGCGTTCTCCTCGAAGATGAAATTCGCAATACCGACAAAGTAATCAGTTATAGGCGATATCAAGACACAATAATGAATACTGGTGTCAAACTTGATATGGCAGTCTCACCAAATTTACTTCTCTTACCGTCTGAGATGGTCATCTTTCGGGCCCGGCAATCTCAGGTTATAATAATGAATTGCAATACGCAACAGAATCTATGGTGTTCGGGGTGAATGGTGATATAAACACGGAAGTTCGAGAAAGTGCTATACATGAGATGGAAGGAGGGGGTCCGGATCCGTGAAGTGACAGGACGAGCCCGGAGCGACTGATACGAGTCGGGGGTCCTCCCTCCCCTCACCTCCCCCGCCTTCGGAACGGGCAGCATCTGCAGACCCTATTCACGAATTCGGCAAAATTGGTTTGTTATCTTTAGCAATATTCATTACTATTGTAGGTACTGGAATAAAGTCACTAAATATATAGTTCATTCAGATGCTGTCGATGTGACTGGAAATTATGTTTCAAAAACTCGAGCCAGTACCTTAAAAGAACTAGAAGAGAGAATCAGTTCATTAATTTACAGTATATAGATCCAGAGGAAATGTCAATATACATAGACCCGCCATTCAACATGATTATAACTGGACCGACATATTCTGGCAAAACAGAATATGTAATGGATCTCCTCACTGGTCCGTACTTAAGGAAATTCGAATATGTGATATTCATTTGCCCAACATTCATGATTAATAAAACGTATAATAAAAGATTCATTTTCGACCGATGACAACGTATTCGTGTTTCCGGTCGGACCCGATGCTGTGAGTGATACACTAACCTACGTACGGGACCAATGGGTCAGCACGAACACTTTAATAGTACTCGACGACTGCTCCTGGTCCAAAGATATGAAGAAGCGCAGTGATGTTTTAGTCCAACTTGGTTTTAGCGCAAGACACTACGGACTATCTGTCTGGGTTCTGACTCAACAATATACTAGTATTAGTAAACCATTCAGGAAAACATAAAGATGTTAGTACTATTTTACACACCGAACAAGATAGACAACAAAACTATTATAAAAGAATATGGAATGGAGGTGTCAGAACGGGAAGCCGTGGGCCTAATCAAGCAATTGAAAAGGATACCATTCAGTAAACTAGTATTTCGTTTACGGCATTCGTACGGCATAAAATTTTTCGTATAATATAGCAATTATGGAAGCTGAAGGAAATCCCGAAGGAACTCTTAGAGAATTATATTACAACCCGAAAACTGGATTTGGAGGTGTACAAAATTATATGACGCAGCACGGGCCAGCGGACTCCACGTCACTAAGAAAGAGGTACAGGACTGGTTAAAAACTCAGCTAACTTATAATCTACATAAACCGGTACCTCGTACTCGCGGGGGTGGTTCGGGCGGCCGGCGCATTTTCGTAACATCGGTGGACGAGTTTTGGCAGGCTGACCTCGTGGAATTCCCTCCCCCGTTCGCAAAAGAGAATCATAACATTCGATACATGCTAACAGTAATCGATGTACTCAGTAAATACGCATGGGCCAGACCGATACAGTCAAAAACGGCTGATGATACGTTACAGGCGCTACAAGACGTGATTAAGAAATCCGGGAGAAGGCCCGACAAACTTCAGACAGATGAGGGGCGGGAATTTACTAACCGAAAAATGCAGGGGTGGCTCCAGGAGTCTTCCATTCATTGGTTTCACACCTACAGTGACAAAAAAGCTAGCGTCGTTGAACGTTTTAATCGGACTCTTAAGACGATGATGTGGAAATACTTTACATATAAACAGACACGTTCCTGGCTCCCCATTCTACCAGAACTTCTTGAGAATTACAATAACACCGTACACGGAAGTATCAAAATGAAACCCAGGGACGTAACAGAGGAGAACGATTGGCAGGCATTTTATACACTATTCGGTCCTGAGTTGGCAGCCGGGGGAGTTAACCCTGAATTCAAGCCGGGAGAACGGGTTCGAATTACAAAATACAAGACCACTTTTAAGAAAGGATATTTACCAAATTGGACAGAGGAGATTTTCGTAGTTTCAAAAGTTGTGTAAGCAGCTGGACTGGGAACGCCACCAGTTTACAAAATAAAAGATCTGAACGGAGAGGAAATACTCGGCACTTTCTACTCCGATGAACTTCAGAGCGCCCTTTCGGAACGGGGAGCCGACGAGCTGTACAGAGTAGAACGAATTTTGAAGACGAAAAAAATTAGAGGAAAGAAATATTATCTGATAAAATGGAAAGGTTATCCAGAAAGTTTCAATAGTTGGGAGCCAGAGGAAAATGTTATTAGAACTTCGTAACGTTCCGAAGGAGTACTTCGTAAGTTCCTGTGCTGGTACTTGTCAAGTACTAACGTAAGTACTACGTAAGTACTAACGCAAGTATTTACGAAAGTTATTCAATAAGTACCATGGACGAAGTCTTAATTTCTTGAAAGCCGAAAGTGTCAGTTTACCACCTCGCTTCCACCCCCCACCTGGCCAAGTATTTATCATGTACTGTCGTAAGTAATGTTCACTTATTGCATCTTTTTCGGCAGTATGTGGATGAGGTGGTACAGGGGAGGGGGAGGATCCGGATCCGGAGGCACATATTAAGTTTGCAAGATCTTCAAAGCGACTTCTCATGTTGCCATAGTCCGTTCTTTCGAGTCCCCCTTTTTCAGCTTTATCTATAAGTTCTGGTTGAAGTATAATATACACAACTGACATGAACCATAGACAAGTAACTTCAAAGCCCTTACAGAACGTAGGTTCCTTCGGCATCATATCAAGTGCCTGTAAGTCAAACGGAGCATTATAAGCACACACTGTTTCACAAGCATTAAGAAGTTTGTGTAGGTTCTTGAGTGAGACTCGAGGTTGTTCTAGTTGTTCTTGATTAGGTGGGAAGTACGCTTTTTCAAGTTCCTCCTCGCTGAAACCGTCTATTAAAAATCCCTGGCTGCCGCTATCGCTGCGTGTGACGGGCCGCTCCATGCAATTCCAAAGTCAAAAGCTCGTGGAAATTCTACTGGTCCGACTGTCTCGGTATCAATTGTTGGATTAAGTATATTCTTGAGAAGGGCAGGCGTAAGAGCGTTCCGAATTACCAAACATGGAAGCCTGTAGTCGTGGCAAATTTCTAAGAAAGTCTGTTTGAACTTGTTGTGAATCTCTTCTAGTTCTTCTAAGGCGGCTATTTCATATTGTCTGGCTCGAGTCAACACATTCCGCCTGCAATAATCCCAGGGCATATCTTTGAATATGATAATGAAACTGTGTAAATGGTCAAATGCTCTAGAAACAATCTTTTTTTCTTCCGCTGCCACGCCTCGGATTCGAGAAAAAGTTAGATGTTGAATTATGGAAGAGTCACAAATAATGTAGCGTTCCGAAGGGAGGGGTACCCCTCCCACCTCCCCCCCCTCCACCCAAGCCTGATATTGTAAACTAAGAGTATGTTCTATAAACTGTTTCTGAAAATCGGCAATCGAAACGTGGCGCCCATTATAAAAGTCGGCAATGTTGCTGGAAAAACTAGTGTCAAATTCTGGTACGTGAGTCTCCGCCAAATTTACTGCATCGTAACTCTTACCACTTCCAGTTGGTCCATTTATGAATATGTATGACATTTTGGTGATACTATATCATAGAAAAAATTTTTTTTAAATTATTTTTATTAAGATATATACGATAAGACAATGACAATCCTTTCTATTTCAACTGCAATAAAAATACTTGAAACCGGAGAAGAGAATATTCAAATCAGTGACGGCAAACTCATATTTGGTGAATATTTGGTAGATCCTTTCATATACGTAGACAGTGAGCTAGAAGTAGTTTTCCCCATCGGACCTAAGTACGGTTCTAAAGATCCTGCTACATGCGATGAAATGTGTGTCCGTTGGCAACCGAGTCTTCAAAAGTTTACTGATTTAATAATATTCCGTACCCTAGGTGAAAGTTTCGATGCAAGCACTGCTAAAAGTTATGCTGCAAGCCTGGCCGCTCACTCCAAGAATACTATCGGAACCGTCACCGAAGGGAATACCTGCAGATTTTACAATCCATCTAAAGTGTATCAGAAGCGAGGGAGCGAGCCAGTGGCGTATTTTAAATTTCGGTTTAAAAGAGGGCCTCATGATTTCGCTACATGTATTGATATGGTTCAAGAAATTGACTGTGCTTTTAAAACAGTGAGCCCATTGCCAGTCCGAGAAAATCCTGCTATTGTACCTCGTAATATCAGGAAAGGTAGTAAGATAGAATTCTTAGCATTTAAACCGCGATTAAGTAAGCGTGGCCTTTCTTTCACTGTTGAGAGGTTATTTTGTGCTGCGCCTAATAAACCAGAAATTCAAGATGCGGAAGAACTAGTCGACTTAGAAAGATTAGGTGAGATATATAAACAAATAAATGCTGACAAAAATATTATAGTGGATTTTGATGACCTATCATAGAATAATTATTTTTCATTTTAAAAATTTTTAGGATAGTATATATCATAAAGATGGCCCGTCGATTACATACAGCATTCAAGGGAGCAGTTTTACGAAAAGAATTTCCTGAAGTCAATCGAGTCGAGGATATCGGGGAGCTGGTGGATATTGAAGGTATGGCCAAAGAAAGAAAGATGTACTCTGTTTATACTGAAATGGAAGTCAAATTATCGGATCCGAAAACTGGTAATACACAAAATCGTACATTGCCTGTTAAATTAAAAGATACATACACAAAAGATGTAGGAGGGTCGGATGTGGGGCAACAATTAATAGATCGCTACGATCGTATGCTTGATACAATTGAAGCTGTTGAGGGTTCTGGTCTCGTTCTCGAGGAGATACTTAATTTTGAAGTAATTCTAGTAGAAGTTTTACTCGGGGCTGGCGCAGTCCAACTTCCCGGATGGTTAAAAAATAAGCATTGTGTTAGCGATCTTATTCTACCGGTGGGGGTCGAGAATTGTTTTCAGTATGCCGTCGTAGCAAGTATAAAGTTGAGCGATCCCGAGTTTCGCAAAAAGAGGGGTGGCCAGGTAAGGAGAAAATGGAATACGTTTTACAAATTTATTGCTGACTACTGTTGGGAGGGAATACCCACGCCCACGCCCGCTGATCTGACTGTGTTCAGGCGCTTCGAGCAGCAAAATCCGAGCACGAAACTTCAAGTGTTTCAGATCCACGAGTCCGATCCCGACCCGTCAGACATAACTGTGTTATATAGCGGAGCCGAGGGGGGAGCGGGACCCGTTCCGGGAGCGGATCGGGTAGCAAATATATTACTGATAGTTGGTGGGGAGGGCGGGGGTCACTTCGTGCCAATTACTTCGTTAAATCGTCTTCTTAATTCTCATACTAATCGTAAGAATGAGCACAGACGGAAGTGTATTTGCCCGGTTTGTAAAAGAGGTTTTAAGTCAACAGAAGAATTAGAAAAACATCAGGTATACTGTGGAACAGACGACGCCCAGCCAGATTTTCCTAAGAAATATGTCAATTCGAAGGACATCGGAAGAAGGTCCTTTCCCCCTACGTCGTCTATGCAGATACTGAGGCAATTATTGAGAAGGGGACCGGTCGACATATTCCAATTTGTCTTTCAAAGTTTATGGTAAAAGAACATTCACAGGTAAAAGAACATTCACAGGTCTCTCCTGTGTATACAGAATTTCTAAAGGATATGAAAAAACGGGCCGAGTATTATTCGAAATCGTATTATTGGAAAATAATACCGATGAAAGATCCTTCTAATTACAACGATCCAGTCTGTATTGCATGTGGAGAGCCGGCAGGATACCGAGTAGTGAAGGAGGAGGCGACTTTTTATTGCGAGGGATGCCGGCCGTCGAGAACCATTCCTATCTACTTTCACAACCTCAAGGGATACGATGGTTCTTTTATTTTGAAAGAATTACATGAAATCGTTACCGAAGGAGATGATGGGGGTACCGGACCAGAGCCTAAAATCATAGCTAAGACGAGCAATGGAGGAATTATGGGTCTCTCGAAAACATTTATTTTTAGTGCCTCAATTGTTGTTGATGGGAAGAGGGAGATAAAGAAACGTTTCTTTTCTATAAAGTTTATGGATAGTGCTCAGTTGATGATGGGGTCGCTCGCGAAGTTGGCAAAAACTGTGCCGGAGGATGGGTGGACGGTACCACTTTCGTACCCGGACATTCAAAGGGCGAAAGGTTTCTTCCCATACGAATATTTAGACTCGGTTGACAGACTGGGAGAGGAGGAGCTCCCGGAGAGGGGTAAATTTTATAGCGAATTGACGGAAGAGGGGATTTCAGAGTCCGATTACGAACATGCATTGAAGGTGTGGGACGAAGTTGGATGTAAGACGATTCGTGATTATATGGAATTCTATTGTGAGACTGACGTTCTACTTCTTGCAAATATATTCGAAAATTTCCGTGACACATGTTTAGAAGCGTACAAGTTAGATCCGGCCCATTACATGTCAGCGCCCGGCTTGACATGGGATGCTATGTTACTTTACACAGGTAATAAGTTTGGGCTCATTCAAGATGCTGAGCAGATGAATTTCGTACAGAGAGGAATTAGAGGCGGCATCAGCCAGTGTAATATTCATTATTTACAGACAAATCATCCAGCTTATGTTGACGGAGCTGGCGGGAACTGGGATCCAGAGAAGCCGGTGACCGAAATAAAATATCTCGATGCAAACAATCTCTACGGCTGGGCAATGAGTCAGGCAATGCCTACGGGCGGACTTCATTGGATGACGATGGAAGAGTGGGAGGAATGGGGCCGAGGCGGAGCCGGCGGAGCTGGCGGGGCGTGGGGACCCGGCGCCACCTTTCCACCAAGTTTTCTAGAAGTAGACTTAGAATATCCGGTCGAATTACATGAAGAACACAGCGATTTGCCATTAGCGCCGCATCACTATGAATTTCCGAGGCAGGGCACTCGACTGATTACAAGTGTGTTGGACAGAGAGAGATACGTCTTACACTACAAGTTGCTGGAATTCTATCTTCGAATGGGAATGAGATTGAAAAAGATTTATCGGGTGCTTGCTTTCGATGAGAGGGCATGTCTCGCGAAATATATCGACTTTAACACTAAAATGAGGGCAAACGGGAAGACAGATTTTGAAAAGAATTTCTATAAGCTGATGAATAATGCAATGTTCGGTAAGACAATAGAAGATGTTCGAAAGTACAGAGACTTTAAATTTGTTTTGGACTGGAACGGTACGGATAGTGGCCGTAAAAAGATTCAGAAGTATAATCCAAAGACGAAACATATAACTTTCATAACTTCCGAAGAGGATGGCGATTCCTGCGACAGTGCCCTACTGGAACTGAAAACGGATGAGCACAGATATGTAAAACCAGTTTTCATCGGCGCCGCAGTACTGGAACTTTCTAAGCTGCTAATGTATGAGATGCATTACAATTACTTTCGTACGGTTCCCTGGAATACGATTAGCCTACATGGATACTGACAGTTTTGTTTACAGTGTGCCGATACCCTCCCCGGACGTAACTTTCAATGATATAGTTCGGGAAGATGTGGAAAAGAATGGTAAGGAGTCGATCTACGATACTAGTGGGATGAGTGGGCCCAACTTTCCGAAGATTAATAAAAAAGTGATAGGTAAATTTAAAGATGAGTTGAATGGTGAACCTATTCTTGATTTTGTCGGCATACGCTCGAAAGTGTATGCTTTTCGAACTCCCGTTTCCGAGACGAAAAAAAATAAAGGGGTTAAAGATGTTTGTGTTAGAAAACATTTGAACTTTGAAGATTATAAAGATCTATTTGAAACTGGGAAGAAGCCGGAGCCGGCACAATTTGTACAGTTTGTACGGAAAAAGGCTGGAGAAATCCGTAGTGAAAAGCGTAGTAAAATCATGATGGCGCCAAATGATATCAAACGTGTGCAGTTATATAATCTGAACACGGGCGAATGGCTGGCAGAAACACGGCCGATAGGAATGAGTTACGGTTTAATATTGTAAAGACTTTAATCTACTATTTTCAACAGTGACCTGGGCATCGCTAATAACATAAACGTGGGCAAATATATTATCATCGCGAGCGTCGTCGGCACCCTTAACTGAAGTATCTTTCTTCAGAATTTCAAGTTGAATTCCGTCCTTTGTGTTCATTACTTTAAGACCATTTCCATGAAACTCAATATCTTTAAAACTACGCAGATCGATAAACAGACAGAATTTATTCTTCAAATAATCGACCTCATCTATATCAATTTCACACCAATCTTTATCTTCAGCAAAATACCGTCGTGTTTCTTTCCAAAATTGTCTTGGTATCATCTTCTGAGCGTACACTTTATTTGCAATGCCTTCGATTGATACAGACACAGATTCAATGGATGGGTTAAAGAAAAGTTCACTGTTCAGTTCTGTCTGATTCTGATTTTTAGTGAAGAGTATAGCGATACCTCTAATGCTACGTCGTGGTACATTTATATTTTCATTGATAACCGTGTCCGATTCTTTGAATGGGATCATTCTAGAATAATGTATATGCTCGTAAAGGTAACTTTTTCCACCGTTGTAATAACCAGCAGTTGACCCCGCGAGTTCGGGGTCAGTTATTGTTTCGTATTCCATTTGAATGTTTTTTAATTTATAATTGGCTGTAACAACATTATTACTGACAAGTAATTGGGAGGCAGGTGCAAGCGTAATTTCCCATTCGATATGACTCCCTAACGCTGATGGATATGCAACTCCATGGCCTGTTATGAGGGGGTGAGTGAGACGAATAGCATATTTTGTTTTATATGTGTCGAAAAGTAAAATATCGTCCCATTTTGAAAGCCTGTCGGCATTTGCATCGGCCGCGCCACTTCTCAATTTTCTTAGATTTTCGTTCTGAATTCCGTACAGTGTCATGTTCGTTCTCTCCTTTTTATGTTTGAAGAGATCGCGATAACATTCAATGAGGTTATATTTATTCAAATTGAAAAGTGTCTGACCCTCAAATTTGAGTTCCATACGCTCCACCAAATTTTTTGCAACATTTTGTACTACTCGGTTATCTTCATGTCCTGTTACTTCGAGATCAAAAACCAGGTCGAAAGTATCTGGAACTAGTACTACTCCGCTTTCTAACTTTGGACATCGTATGATAAGCATCTGACCTGGATCTGCCTCACTTGGATTATGAGCAATCACGTGATGAGTTCTTTCTGACTTCGTTCCCTTCGGTATTCGGTTGCTGAAAGTCGGTAATAATGATCTATCGTACCCCATTTTTGTGTAATGTATATAGTAGAAGAAAAAAAGAAATTACAGTTGAAAAGAAAATTAATCACATCTTAAGTTTCACTTCGTGTATATAATGACTTAGAAGAAAAAATTCAAATCACATCTTTACGTAAATATTTCCGTCTGCCTGAAAGATAAATCGATTGCCTGTGTCGCGAATCAATCGAAGAACCCAATATTCTTGGAGATGTTGGACTTCCATTTCATCGTCGACGTCAATCTCCTGAAAGACGTTTATGAATTCTAGTCGCTTAAAGAAGTTAGTCTTTTGACATTCTTTAATGAAAGCTAAAATGTTATGATATAGATTATCATCTTTGAGTCGGACACCTGGATTTGCTCGAAGGATATGGCGATTTACCCGCCGAAGTTTGCACCATTCCAATTCGACAGAGAAACCAAACAGGTCTTTATTTTTAGAAAGAAACTTTGCAATATTCTTTTCACCAAACATGCGCGGCCATATATTAGTACATAATTTTATTTATAATGACTAATGTTAAACCAGTTAAAAATATCCATAGCTGTTCTCCAACAAATCCGACAACCGATCCTGCTGTTTTTAATAGAAAACTGACAAGTGAACCGATTAAACCTGGTATTGCAGCAGCACTTTTTGCGGCCAAGGTTTTTAACCATTCGCCAAATTGCTTTACAATTTTCTTTCGCTTTTGTATATACTTTGGGCGGACCTGAACCAGACCCGCCAGTTCCTGCTCCCGCTCCTCCTCCCCCTCCTCCTCTAGTCACAGCCAAGGCAATTGTTGATATTGCCATTCCAAGGGCAGTCAGTATTGCAGCTATTGTAATACCATTTCGTTTAAATAACTCTGTCAGCTTCAGCCTGAGTGACAATTCTGGATCGGAAATTACATCACGAAGAGACCTAGTCGTAGCCAGACTTTCACGTGCCCCGCTAATCTTACCATATTCGTATTCAATTCGATTGTCAATTTTAGCTTCTCTTGTTATGAGTTCAGCTAGTAGTTTCTCGGCTTTTTCTTTTCCTTGGGTGTGATCTTCAGGAATTTCCTTTAACTGTTTTTCAACTTCTCTTTTCTCTAGCCTTATTTTAACTTTTTCATTGTTAAGGTCGCTAATACGCATATTCGCAATCCTTAATTCATCATTAATAGCTCTATATTCAGGGTTTAGATTGTTCCATTGTTCGATTTTATTTTCAAAAGCTTGTATTTTGTCTGCATTACCAGAAGCATCTTGCCGTAAGAATGTCAGTTCATCTTTGTATACACCCATGTCTTCTGGCGTCATCTTCTCAGCCGGTATTTTATCATTTTTCACATCTTCAGAATACAATGTTGAACTAACAAATTCGGGCTCTGCGCTGCTCCCCCTCAAACTGTATACTTTACTTACAAATTCATATCCTCCTTCTTCTCTTTTTACTGTCTCGAGTGATCTAAATCCACGTCCTGTAGTTTTTGATAGCCTGAGGTTTTTATAATACAGCTTTCCATCCCTAATCTTAGCATACAAAATTAATTCATTTCGTGCTGCTTCATCAGTAATATTATTCTCATCTAAGAATTCTTTAGCCATTAGTATTTCAAGTTCTACTCTCTGTCCAATCACACGATCCACCTTCGGGCTCCGCGCGCTTGAGCTATCCCGGTAAGGATCGACTTCTGCAAGGGCATTATCATCTTCTATAAAGAATGTTTCAGCAGTAGCGTCATCATCATTTAAATTTGCATCATCGAAATCCTGGAGTGGTATATCTTCTCCTCCTTCTGCCATATTGTATTTCTATATTACTACAATTATTTTTTATCATCCCTTACATATACAGTAAAAAATGCACATCTCAGTTGTTGAAAGCGTTGAACAATTGGCTGATTACATAGAAAGAACAAGTGCTGCATATCGACGAAGTTATAAATTAATGGGTCGAATTGATATGGCTCTTAATATTACTAAGGAATTCTTGTAAGTTCTGCTGTAATAGCAGCAATTCCGACAGTTCCAGTTCTTTTAGCTTTAACTCCTATACCAGGTGTTATTATTGATGTGATACAAGGGAAAACAGGTGTAGCAAAGAGACGAGAGAAATATAAACATTATTATGTGCAATATAAACAGCTGCTTACACAAATACAAGAAAAAGGCGCAACAACAGAAACGGGTCAGAACTTATTCAGAACATTTTCAAGCAGGCATTAGAAATACAAAAACAAGAAGGATTTAGTCCGCCGCTGGAACGATACCTACGATATTATGGATTAAATGGATATGAAACCTAGAATGTTTCATCTCAATCATGACATCACAAGTTACTAAGCAACCGGAACGGTATTGCGAAAGTCCCACTGGAAAGTCCTTCTGGAAACGTCCCGATAGGGGTATTGCGCAACATCCCTACGGTTCCGGTAGGGTATGTAGCTGCACATAAATTACATGTACACTGTAGAGGATGGATCCACTGGTCATCAAATATAACAACCATTCAAATTCTACCGGTTCTTTCAGTGTTGGTTCCAATAACTATATCACACACGCCTAATTCGCTCATTCAGAGCTGCTGGACTCCGTCTGTAGATCTTGAAAGTGCCAGTCTGTGTTGAAGAGTCTCCGTCCTGAAATGTGGCTATTTCTTTCTATACAGATGTTGAAATATCAGGAAAACACTGACGTCAGTTTCCGGTAGCTATTACAATGAGTAATCTGTCAATGAGTGACGTCAGTGCCAACTGTCCACGTACGTGAGGTCACCCTCACTTCATGTAGGGTACCTACCAGCAGCTTTCATGTCTCAGTGGATTATTTTTAGATAACCATCTGTTAGCTATATCAATGACAAAGCCCGTTCCGTCTCCGGGGGTTTCCGCATATTGGAGCAGTTCTGGGGAATTATTTTTAGTATATATTGATGTTAGGTGCAGTCATAGCTAGCGCTGACTCAGGAACTCCCTCTTTACGCGCATGTGCGTAAGAGGGAGTTCCCTGTGTTAAAAAACAAGATGTTTTGTAGGAAAAACAAGATGTTTTGTAGAAAAAAAAAAGATTCATCCCAAAGACCAAGTATTTCTTACTACTTATCGACATTCAAACATTTAATCTTACAACTCGAAGATAATATAATGATCATTCAATTATCACTAACAAACTCTGCTTTCATGCTAAAAGCTCTGACAATAAGTTGTATGAAGACAAGTTCCCATGAAAACCATGGTGTTATAGTAAAAATTTATGTTTCTTTAACCTGAGTGGACAGTATTGCTGGTGGATATTTACTTGTCCCCGAGTCTGTCTGATAGCTCAGTAAAAAGCTTCGTGCTTTTCCGATTACTATGTGTGTGTACTGTGTCTGTGTGTCGTCTGCTCCACGCACACTGTGTTGCTCGGTCGCGCACAGAATTGTAACATCTAAGTCGGTTACTGCGACCAACTCTTTTGGGTTGGAAGCGGTGGCCGACTGGTTTTGTGTGAGGCCTAGCAGCTAGGCGATGTTGCTGTGAGTGTGTGGGGGTTCCAATTCCGTTTGGGTTATAGTAAAAATTTATGTTTTTATAGTGAGTGAGCAGTGGACGCGCGCATCGTAGAGTGCACGTTCTATTTTTTGCAGCTATGACGACATAGGAAGTGACTCAATCACCCTTAAGCGCAGGATATTTTTTTATCAACAGAAGTCAAATATGTTTAAAGGCCAGGGACTTGATACCCGGGATCAATTTAATCCCGTTCACCTTTGACATTCACGGGCGGGATCGAATGTTTATGTCTTTGTAAATTACGGTCACCATTAGTGTGCACAGGAGGTTGTAAACAACCAATGTGTTGACATGCAAACAACAGATTATACGTAACTGAATATAACGGCGAGACCAGCACACTGAGCAGACTGAGAAAAGTTTCATGAAGCGGCCCGCGTTGCTTGTAGCAATAACAGGTGTACTTCAACAGTAATGACAAAGGTACAGCACGACGCCGCTGAATTAGGCCAACCCGGGGCCCGGGCGCGGGCTGCCACAGTACAATCTCGCTGCAGCTAAACGATAGCGTAGACGTTGTGCCATAGCCAAGATACTCTGCTATTACCGATCGTTTTGTCCACAGAACTACTAAAAGCCCTCGCACTAAAAAAAATAATTACGGTTTGAAATAGTTGAATTAATCTGAAATTGACACCGTGGTGCATTAATCTATAAAGATTATTAACAGAAATAATAAAATGTAACATCACCGATCATAAGAAACGTGGTGTTGAAGAACATATTTCTTTGAAGAGAAGACTGTAGCGACTATTTTCAGTAAGTATATTATAACTTAAGCAAACTTGCGAATCAAGTATCTGAAGAGTATCTTCAACACTTTTGGTTTTGTTCTACTCTTGTTATAAAATAAGTCAAATTTCGGGAAAGTATCTGTACATTTTCGATATCTGTGCAGCGCAAATGTGTAAACCGACACTGCATCCATCCATCCTATAGACCATGATCAGTTCGCGAGTGCATAACCACCTCTCTCTCTCTCTCTCTCTCTCCTCTCTCTCTCTCTCTCTCTCTCTCTCTCTCTTCCAAGTCTAGCCATTTGATGTTTTATTTCACTGACATTTATTTAAGCTTCACGATCACCGCTCAATGTGAATGTCGATTTCGATTTGACGAAGTTTACCGGATAAACTTCCTAACTGGAGACTTGTCACGACATGGAGCTAGATGTCACCATCGAAAGTCTGTAAACGTTTCTGCTCCCGAATGGACGTATTTAAATGCACAGGTGACTTCGTGCGTAAAATATTGAATTGCAATATGAATTTTACAGTTGAGAAAGTCTATGACTTTCAAACTAGACGTACAAACAACAATAAACATGGCGGATCGATGATATCGACTTATTTTTTCCTCGCGACCGCTGATGAGAACGACTCGCAGAAATTTTCCAACCTGGTAAGTATTAAGTACGGATAGTTTTCAATCGGATTCGAACCCACAACATACGGCATCAGTCGCCTAGCTGAGAGGCCACAGACAGAACCGCTCGGCTAAATCTCCACTCCCAAAAAAGAGTGGTTCAATAGCCGGCTATAAAGTTGTTACATTTTTCTGACTGAGACCGCTCAACACGTTGTCGAGTTCGTGAAGCACTCACGCACGCATGCTCACTATCATACATCGCACATACACACTTTATCGAAGCGAAAAAACGAATTTCATCGCTTTAACTGGGCGAAGCTTTGCATTAAGCTTTGCATTAAGCTTTACCCCGTGTACTGGGTTATGTACATGTAAACTAACAACAAAAGTTTAGCACATCAAACCGACAAGTGTACGCTTTTAATAGATAAAAATATGATGTCCGAAATTTTTTTTATTCAACTATATACTGAGTCATCGCCTTTGTTATCGCCTAAACATCCCCGGGTTTTTTTCGGAGAGACTGCAACATGAATATCCCCTAATCATAGAGTACGGCTGTTCATCCAATATATTTTTCACTGTTTCGCAAACATCTCGTATATGCTTTGGCGAACGGACCAAGTTTTGTACGTTAATCAAAAATAAATGACAATATAGGTTTGGATATTACATCTGTCATATTAGGACAGAGTATTGATGAAATTACTTTCATCGATTGACAAGAAGAGAAAGAATGAGTCAGTGAATATCGAATCATAGACGGGAGAATCGAGACAGTCCACTGTCTATAGTTTACTCAATTGTGAACAAAAGTATTTCGATGAATTGACTAATGCAAACAGAAAGGAAATTATATTAACTTGAAAAAGTCACCGCTTTTCCTTGACATCGGATTCCATGGCAATGGAGCAACACACGATGTCGTTTAGGTCCTCAGAAATCTTTTAATACGGCAAGACGATAATAATAATACTTTTCACCGTACGACAGCAAAATCTAAAAGAACTTGAATCTGAACTTTACATGACAGTTCTGTGGAAGAAACGATTGGAAATAGCGGCGTGTCGTGGTACGGCGTCTATGCAAGAACGCGCTATGGCTTGAGTGACATACTAGCGGGCACAGGCGCTCGAGCTGGGTAGTCTGCTAAATAGATCTTTTTTTTCGGCTCGGTCTATCGTTCCCGTAGTCGACATGCCTGCACTGTTACCTAAATGCCTGCACTGCGGTCGCTCCATCTAATTACAATGCTGTGCCGTATCTAACATGTTGACGTCGCAAACGTTTACCGATTCACACCTTTATCGCGTCCTTTTTTGAGTGACAGCTTGCAGACCTTTGTTACGGCCGCTTGCCACGCTAGTTGAAGACAAAGAGAAATACCTTCATCGATCAAAATCAGCTTTATTTATGCTCAAATCATAAAATTTTATCGATACATTCAATCACTAGACATTCATAGTTAGGTATAGGTGCATGGGCGCCTGAAATTCTTCACCTGTGACCATTTTGGCATGGTTTTTACGGAGCGATCGAGCGTGACGCCACCCAAGCCACGCTTTGCATGAACTAACTCCAAGGGGGGCAGCTAGCTATTTATACCCGGCCCTAGCCTTTAACTGTTCTCGTGGTGTTTGGTGAGACATAGAGGAACTGCTGTGTATTGACTCCTATGGATATGTCATATAGTTTATGAATAAAACCTATTTACAGATATGAAATATTTCCATGTATAGATGCATGGCACAATGAAAATAAAGCCCCCAAATTTGAGGTTTCCTCAATCATTTGAAAAAGTCAGTAAGTGTGTGTGTCAGTAATAAGTCATTACGCAATATTGCCTATTTCTTGTGCCATATCAACATCCATATCGTTTGATAACAGGCGAATGAACTTTCCGATCTCCAAATCTGGGGCATGGACATTAATTCGGTAAGCAAAACGCATGTATCCTGAGCATGTATCCCATCGTCCATGGTAATTGTGCATCGCAGTCGATTTGCAAAAATGTAAAGCTAAAACGCTCTTCATACAGGTCTGGTCCCTGAGTCAATTTCTAAGCATATATACGCACGTGTATGAGCGTATAGTCCGAGAGCAGAATAGATCTCAAGTGACTGTGCAAGGAAACAACATCTCCTACCCGAGGCATGGTTTTCGGAAACGTCTACCGCGATTTCAAAGTTTTCAAGTTTTAGCAGTTCAAACCACACCGTCTCCTACCTAGTCTGTATAACCTTAACTTCCAGTGCTGAAATATTTTCGCAGATGATCGAACTGCTATCGATAGCCGCGACAGTAGCAAGCTCGACATCGCTGCACGGCTTATAGGCGAGAGTACCTTTGTCCAATAGAAAGGTGTATTTCATAGCGAAAGCAGACGCAGCAACGAAACCTTAGCATTATGAGCGTAAACAAATAGTTACGTGTAGTACAAGATCGCTGATTGGTAAAGGCTGGAAGATTCCATTTAGGTGGGACTGCTATTTAGGGTCAAAGCCAGACTTACTTTCGATCGATCATACACAGCAATTCAGGATGTGAGAATTTGAGCGCGTTTCGTGCCCGCTAAAACTTTGCTGTGAACCAACAAATTAGGGGTCACGTGATTGCAGTCAAAGTGACAGGACACACGTTGACGTCGCTGTGGAGAAAAGTTTCTTTTTTGGTGAAATATTTTCATTTTTTGTTACCAACTTGTTACGCTAAGATTTCCAAAGATGGGTGTAGATATATCCTGCTGGAGATGCCGCATTGGTTGTTTTGTGCTTCCCAAAAACTGGAAAAATATCTCCGTTGAGTTCTACAACCCAACAACAACGTGGGGATATGGTAATGAGCTGGCGTATCGACTTATGGCCTGTCTAATGGTATGTTTGTATACTTTTGCTGGTGCGAACTTGTTAATGTCTGCAACAGCTTGTTGGTGGCAATTGCTAGAAGATTCTGGTAGATTATCAGTGCAAAATGGTGACGACTTGTTTGTGGATAACGAGAAATGCTTTTCTAACATGGTCCACGTCAACGGTCAGTACACAGCGTCGGAATGTGACGGACCACAGGTGCTTGACTTTGGTATGCGGCTATCGACGTGTACAACTTCAGATCTCCTCGACACGGTCATTGCTGGTCCCTTTGTGACTCGTTTGTTACAATTAGCAGGAGATGTTGAATTAAATCCAGGACCACAACACGAACGTCTTGAAGCTATGGAATCCTTAAAGTCTGAATTACTTAAAGAGATGAAAGCTACTAGAAATGAGGTGAGAGAAGAACTTCAAGATCTGAAAACTATCCAAGCAGAACTGAAATCCTCATGCACTGATTTGAAAAACGAATTTCGAGATATAAAGAGATCAGTTGACTCAGTGCAGGAAGAAGTAAATATGCTGAAAGAAGAAAATCGTGAGGCAAATTATGATATGGCAGCCGTATCTCAGAAACTGGATGAAATTGTCAGTCGCCTGGATGATCTGGAAGATGATACCGATAGACTGGAATCATTTTCGAGGAGAGATAACGTTCGATTGTATGGAGTGAAAGAAGAAGAGGGAGAGAATTTTGAACGATGTAAGGAGAAAGTTGTGGAAATTTTAAACCAGAATGTGAAAATTCAATTATGGGTGAGTAGACACATTGTCAGAGCCCACCGAGTGCCATCAATCGTGAAAGACAAGCCCCGTCCGATTGTTGTTAAGTTTCATCACTTTGAAGACAAATTTTCTGCCCTGAAAGCAAGACAACAATTAAAGGAGGCCGGTATAGGTATTGGAAATGATTTCACCAAACGCAAACGAAGAAATATATCTCATCTTAAAAGACAAGGGAAAAATGCTTATTACAAAAACGGCAAGTTTGTGATCATAGACATGACTGGTTTCGAAAACTAAGGAAGTATTTAAGAAGCAAGTGTCGCTGACAGAAACTCACATCGTCCTAGGACTCGTTTACAAAGTCGTCTCAATCCTAGAGACTAGGGATTCGGCCACCGCCCAGACGCTGTAACATTTTAACTTGGAATGTGCAAGGAATGAAAACAAGTTGCATTCCTTTGATTTTGCCAACTTTGTTTTAAATTATGACATTATTACTTTTCTAGAGACGTGGGTTGATAAAGACTTACTGTTTGATAAGTGTTTTCCAGACTTTCATTTGTTCAATACTACACGTAACGAAAAATCTGAACATTGCCGCTATCCTGGTGGCGTTTGTACCATTATACGTAATAGGTTGATGCCGAATGTAACTCAAGATAAATCAAATCTTTATGATTGTATTTGCTTACTTCTTAAGGGTTGTTTATTTTCATTAGAAAACATGTTCTGTTCTGTAGCACATACATTTCACCGAAGTACTCCTCCACATATGATAGTCTGCCTTCGGCAGATGGCATAGAATTATTAGAAAATTAATTTTTCAGTATTCTTGCAGATTTACATGACGTTTACGTAATCATTACGGTGATATGAATGCACGCACGGGTGAAGATCCTGACTACTTCATCGATGGCAGTACAGAGTACACAGTTGATTCTTCCTATTGTTATGCTAATGATTCCTTTCACATGCCCCGTGTATCTAAAGATAAAGTTGTTAATAGCCACGGCTGTTCCTTCTTTCACTTCGCTGTACATATAATATACATCTTTTAAATGGTAGAATTGGCGATGACGCAAACAAAGGTGAATTTACTTGCATTGCAAATGCTGGTTTTATTGCTGTCGACTACACATTGGCATCAACTGATCTGTTTCCAAATGTCATGTCATTTTCTAAGGATATGCGTTGCGAATCAGATCATTTTCCTCTGTCATTTTCTTTCAAAGTAAACACTTCGGTAAAACCAACTTGTCAAACCACCTGCAAAATTACACTGATGTATTTCATAAATATGTGTGGTGTCCCGAGAAAGACATTCAGTTTTCTAAGCTTGTTAAAAAAAACTGTCAAGTCATGGCCTTGAAGATGAAATTGTCAGTCCTTTTTCGGATGTAAATGATGTAGTTGTTGATTTCAGTGATATGTTAATACAAGTAGCCGATCAGTGTAATATGTGTAAAATAGTTGCACCAACTAAGTCATGTCATAGAGAGCAACCACCATGGTTTGACAGGAAGTGTGTTTTATTGAAACAGAAAAAGTATGATTTACTGAGACGGTTTAGAAACATTAGTGGCACTACAGAGTTAACTTTATATAAAAAGGCTAGAGCTGATTTTAGAAAACTTTGTCGCAAAAAACGTTATTTTTAAATGACGCAAGGGATAAACTTTCAATTTGCTCATCAACAGATCGAAAGAGCTTCTGGCAAGTGTAAGGCGTTTAGTTACAACACGCCGATTTCAAAATAATGTTCCACCCCAGATTTTTTTATGATTATTTCAGTAATTTATTCAAACAAAATGTTACTATGGATGACGATCCCAATTTTTCAAGTTTTTCGCAAGAGCTTTCAGCTTGTGTAGACGAATTATTTGGGGGAGAGTGTGAGATAGGTTGTGATATTTTAAATGCTCCAATCAGAAATAACGAGATAGAAATAGCCATACGAAAACTCAGAATGGTTAATCAGCCGTTCAAGATGACATTTTGGGTTAATTTTTTGAAATCTACGAGCCACTTTATTCTTCCTTTTCTGAATGTTTTGTTTAATAGACTTTAATAGTATTTTCTCAAAGGAATGGTCTAAAGCAATCATCATTCCACTTCATAAAAGTGGTCCGACTGATTCTCCTTGTAACTATAGAGGTATATCCCTGTTCGACATATTTAGTAAAATTTTCACTTCTGTTTTGAATAACCGCCTGTCTTTTTGGGCAAATACACTCGCAAAAATCGATGAAACCAAAGCAGGCTTTCGGAGAGGGTATTCCACCGTGGATAATATTTTTATTTTATAATCTATTATTCAGAAATATCTTTCTCAAAAAAGGGGTAAGTTTTATTGTGCTTTTGTTGATTTTTCGAAAGCGTTCGATACTGTGGAGCGGCAAAGGTTATCCATGCTATGTATGTTGATGTCAAATCATGTGTACGCACAAATAACAGTTATTCAGATTATTTTAGTTGTCCAATAGGAGTTAGACAAGGGTGTATGTTAAGCCCCTTCTTGTTTTCATTTTTTATTAACGAGCTGATCCAAGATATACAAAATAGCGGTCTCCGTGGTATTCAACTTTTATCAGATATAGTAATATATTGTTTGCAGATGACGTAGTTCTTTTTGCTGATACTGTCATTGGTTTATAGCGCCTTCTGAATTGTTTGAACACCTATTGTATCTCGGGGTTATTTTTTCTACCAGATTGAAATGGTCTGTTGCAACAAAAACTCTTGCCCAGCAAGCCAAAAAAGTGTTAATGGGCATCACCAGAGCTGGTAAATAGACTTGTTACTTTATTTATGATGTTTTTTTTTTTAAATTTTTGATGCTATGGTCTTGCCTATTATAACGTACGGTTCCGAAGTGTGGGGTTACACAACATATGAAAGTCCAGAACGTGTACAATACTTGGCCTGTAACATGTTTTTAGGTGTATCCTGCAACACTCCAAATGCTGCTGTTCTTGGAGAATGTGGGCGGTATCCCAGCTATTTTTACACAGCTAAGAGATGTATAAAATATTGGGTAACACTTTTAAAAATGCCAGGTAGTAGATACCCAAGAAAGTGTTATGAAATGCTTTATCAAATTGATAAATCAGGAATAAGAACAAAACCTAAATGGATACATCACATTAAAAACATGCTCTTTTAATGTAATCTCCAAGATGTGTAAGAACGACAAGAAATAGTTAATGAGAAATATTTTTTTAATTTATTTGTGGAAAATCTTAAATATTTTTGTATTGTAATTGGTTTAGCCAAATTTGTACAATTGATAAACTTCCAACTTACAGGGAATTTAAGACATTACTTGTTCCAGAAAAATACCTTTCAGCTGTTAAAGTTCAAACGCATATGAAAATGTTGGCACGATTAAGGTGCTCTTCTCAGTACTTAAAAAAAGAAACAGACAGAAAACTAAATTTGATAGAACAGACAGAATTTATGTATTATGTGAAAGAAATGAGATTGAAAATGAGTATCATTTTGTTTTTATTTGTTCATTTTTTGATACTTTAAGAAGAAAATATTTACCACCTATTGATATCACATCACCATCAGGAAGGAAATTTGTAGATTTGATGTCTTCGAGTAATAGTAATTTATTACAGAGATTAGCATCCTTTACATTTCATGCTATGATATGCAGAAAAGATATCGAAATGTAAAATAATTTTTTTTCCCGCAAGAATTGTTGTTTTTCTTCTTTTCCTGTCCTTTAATAATGTTATCTGAGTTATGTTTTGTATATTGGGCCGATGGCCTAGGAAATACAGAAAAAAGAACACCTACTACTACTACCACTACTACTACCAACAACAAATTACGTCTATTAACACCTTCGAAATTCACATCCTTTGAAATTGAACTACTGTACAACAAAAACAGGGTGTAAATGTGCCGCATTATACAACAAAAACAGGACAATAACAAGACGTTGAACATCGATGTTGGTGAAAATGAAAAAAATTTACAATTGCATTCAAGGGCAGCAACCGGAACTGGCTAAATTCTCTGCACGAGAATCGCTCTGAGCGCAAGAAATTAAACTTTTTGATAGGATGAAAGTAAGACAAAGGAGAAATTTAATCCATGAATTCAACCGGCGATCGATCGCCTTTCAGACACTGCCTATATGTAAACATTGAAATGATTTACACGTACAGCGCAGTCGAGTCCGATAGTACATGTACATGCAGCATACTTTGAAACGACGCGACCCCTGACTTCATGTCGGCAAAATCGTACAATGAGAGCAAAAAATGAATAATTCTTACATAAAACCCGCTGGACCATAAATAATTACAACCTGACTGATAAACTGTGCATTTTACGAACGCCATCTCGTTTAGCAAGCTCATCGCGATGCAATCGTATTTACAATGTTTACTTTCTGATGTCAAGTGCACGGCATTTAAGCGGTACATGTACTGATGTAGGCGATAGCTTGGCGCGGCAGACTACATTCTTGAACATGTCAAGAATGTCGGCATAGTTATGTGTTCCTAAAGACACCACAGAACAGTAACTCTGTTGGATTCATATTTATTTTTAACACGATACTAGGTTTAACTCGTGCGGTACAATTTCCCACACGCATTGTCGCCATTCATGTCTCAAAATTAAATAACAGAATGATATGATGTATATATAGTGAAGGGAATATTAGTGAAATGAAAATGTACCCACCTTTTTATCTGTCACAATAATGCGGGGGTAAAATGTCCTTCACACATCCATGTATGTACAGGCTAGAGTGGGCACATGCCACCGTGGGGTAAAGTGGGTCAGTACATAGACCCTCGAGAAAAACGTCAATAACACTTTTGTTAAAAGTCGTTTTGTTGACAGTCGCCCCTTTTGATAATGATACAGTCCTAAAAAATTACGTCATCAGCTACTTTAGAGTGACTTCAGATTCAGATTTAGCTTTGAATACCACAAATCAAAGTATAATTTTGGATTCAGATTTAGAAAATGTAGCTGTGAATATCCAAAAAAAGTGAATCTTTACCACCAAATTAGGATGTTTCATGAAAATAAGTAGCGTGCATCAAGAGGCAATAGGGTACTATATTTCTGATCAGTTATACAATGATCGCTTCAAAGACGACTCCGGAATTGATGATGACATGTGAACGCCCGACGAAACCTAACCTACTAGTCCTCGCTTCGCGGGACTGAAAAATCGTAATAAAATGGCCACTACGCGGTGATATTGAATAGTATTGTGAAACAAATTGGCATGCATATGTATGACAAAGGTAGATGTCCTTGTACCAACTTAAAATAAAATTGGTTCAGATATGCCTGAGTTATGGCTTAACACATGGAAAAATCTTACCAACATATTGCAGTAAACAACATATTGAATCGTATCATGAAACAAATCAAAGTGCATATGTATGGCATTAGTCAATGTCCTTGTACCAACCTACAATATAATTGGTTGAGATATGCCTAAGTTATGACTCTGTACATAAAAAAATCTTACAAAGTGGCCGCCCTGCGGCCAAATTTAATAGTATTGTGTAACAAAATGGCGTACATATGTATGACAAAGATTGATGGCTTTGTACCAACTTATAATAAAATCAGTTGAGATCTGCCTGAGTTATGGCTCCGTACATGAAAAAAATTGTAACAAAATGGCCGCATGGTGGCCATATTCAATTGTATTACAAAACAAATTGACATGCATATGTAAGTTATAAGGAGTAATCCTTGTACCAACTTTGATGAAACCGCTCCAAGCATCTCTGAGATATCTGCGTTAACGGACGCACGCACGGACATGACCAAACCTATAAGTCCCCCTGGACAGTGTCCGCGGGAACTAAAAACGGAAAAAAATTGCTCCGAAAAAACAACTTTCAAAATATCACCATAATTTGAACAAATGTATTTAAAGTAACTATAAGAACCTACATACCAAGTTACAACCAAATCTGGCCTGTGGGTACAGAATTTTAGCATTTTGCAGGATTTCCCCCTTTTTACCTCATTTGTATATTTTGGAACATGTTCATACCTAGAGACGCTGCTGACTCATCTTTTAAGCTCTCTGTGGTATATATACTATACCTAATGTGAGCTAAAAACGGACTTTTTAGTGTAAAAGGTCTTGCTATAGAATTTTACTGAATACAGGTATATGTAATTAATAGCTTATAATCCTGTGTCTTTCAAGTTGTATTTTTTTCTGTGGTTTGTCTATGGACTGGGCTCAAAATTCCTATCCAGACGCCTGTGGCTAGTAAATTTTGTGTTCGGGCAAGAAAATTCATATTCTTCCCATCCGACAGGCAAATGCCAGCAGTTGACTTAACTAAGCTCTGGAAAATTCAAGCGTGAAAACGTATTTTATTAGCTCAGTTCACGCCTTAAAGTCATTGTAAGTCCTTCAAATCTAACAAGTTTATTCTGAAAACCCTTGAAAATCGGCCCGACATTGCAAACTAATCGTTCTTGCTCTGTAATAAAGGAAAGTCGCTTCACACATCACTCATCTCATCTTGTATGTGCTTTGGTGTGTTTAGTGTCTGAAATGTTTTGGCTGTTAGTGTGAAAATTAACAAACGTATCGTTAATTTTAAAATAAGACATGGCGAGACGTGGGCGTAGTCAGATGTGTCTTTGACAACCGTGACTCTTTTTTTCTCCCTACGTTTTGAAACCAGAGCGGTCTCTTCCTCAGTCGCCTAAGATATATGTATATTTTTTTTGTTTTATGTCACGTCCATATTGTTGATCTCCTGTTCTTCTAGCAATGAAGCCAGAATACTTATGTTTGGATAGTAATGTGTTCGTTCGTTCATTGACTTGTTCCTGATACAATGGACCTTGGCCTTAATCAATGTGTCGCTGATGTTCGTATTTCTTTTGTAAGCGACGATTGGTTTTTAGGAAATAAATTCCTTAATGTTTCGTCCTTTTCTATATGCACGCAGTTTTCACACAAGAGCAAGTTTAATAGCTTGTGTAAAGCTATGGGCTATATCTTGTTGTGAACACAATTGTGTTTTTCGTTCTGATTTTTGTTCGCTGGTGTTCGCTGGTGCTGGAATTCTCATTAATTTCGAACGAACGAACACATGACGATCCACGGGGACGGTGGCACAATAAAACACCGTGCTTTACACACTCGGCTGTGGTATTACAGAACCAGACTATCCATATTATCACATATGGAGACATCACCACCTCAGAGCTTTTATATGAGACACGAGGATCGTACGACAGCACAAACGAGCTAAAGCCAACAACAAAATAATCAATCACAAACGTTCAATATCAACCAATCAGAAGGCTAATAAAACAGACAAGACGACCAATCAAAATGATGCGAGATCAATCATAACGACTCAACACCAGACAATAGCCTTCAAACACAACGAACCACAATATACGAACGACTTTGATCTAGAGGCTTTCTTCATGGATGACAGTATTCCATCGGCACAACCACAACAGCTGGACAACATCGACCTGACACCCCCGTCGAGTCCACTCAGCCAATTAACAAGCACAGGAAAGCCAGACGTAATACTGAAAATCAAGAAGTCTCCACACAAGCTCGACTCACTCTACTCAACGCAGATAGCAATAACCAGGCAAAGAGAAGTTTTCGAACGCTTCTCTAACACGAATACTACACCGAGGAGCCTACAAGTACGCCTTAAAGCGTATCTACCAGGTCCAAAACCGAGTACTGATTTCATCAAGAAGTGGCAACATCTCGAGCGCAAGTGTGGCAATTTATTTGTCACCTTGTACTTGGAGCACATTCAACAACATCAGACACAGCATAACCAATCCATAGAGACCTTCATCACCGAACTGCGCACAGAAATTAACAGTAGTCAAGATCAAGTAACACAAAAGACGGCCAAGAACCTTTTAAGCCAATATATTGAATTGGCTAAAAAGAAGGCAAAACAAAACCCGAAACACAAACGTTCCAGGAAACGAACATAATCGGTCCGTCTTTTAAAAACCCATACCAAGCGGCCTTTTTCAAGGCCACCACACTCTCCGAAAAGAGAACAACCATAACACAATTATCATGGCAAAACTCAAACACACACAAAATAGTGTCACCAAACACAGAAACAGAAAATACGACAAAAAGAAAAAAGCCCAAAAACACGGTACAAAAGAAGACACCATAAGGTCTCAAACATAATTAAACGCCGTACAAAAGCCAAGCAGAGAAACATAAATAACAACTTGAATCTTAGATTCATCATGAATCTATCATCACACAAGTTAACACCCGCAGAATCCAATGCACTTTGCAAAGGTTTGAAATTCATCCCTACACCAAAACGTCCTCATAGAATTCATCTCGCACAAGACGCAAACAAATTCATTAGGAGAATCAGGCTCCAATACATAATCCGACACAAAGTAACTGAAAATCACAAATTTAAAATTAAGTCCATGTGGACTCCACACAGAAGTGAAAACACAAAGCAAGAGAATTACCTATAAGCTACAAAATTAGCTCTAGTGAATATTCCCATCAATAACACTGGGCAAAACATGACAATTAAGCCCTTTAATAAGGAAGAGGGACAGCCATTATTGACACAATAGATTACATCAATGAGTGTGAACGGCAACTCAGCGACACACAATACTGTGGTGGACAGGACTCAAATCAGGATCAGATCAATATCTGGTAACGTGGCTTCCATCCAACCAAGGGAATCCCGCTCCCCAACTGTTCCACACACACACGTTCTTTTAAATGTCCTGTCTGGCTACGCCACCGGGTAAAGACCCGAAAAAAACGTCGCAGGTAGGAATAGCGACTACAACCAACGTCCTAACTAAATAACATAAGGATCTTGTGATCGCTGAACTCCGGACTGGCTACCACAACAAGGAAAGGTTAAATTAACTAAAACTCAACAGAGCTGAGCGACAACGATGGCAATACAACGCCATAAAATCTCTTCTCTCTAAAAGCATGCTAACATTCCACGAATCACATGACTCCTAACGCACTTCTGATTGGCCACAATCTCCCTGTCCAGCAGGTAAGGAAACCGGTCACTCACGGCCGACAAGTGACGAAGTGAAGCTGAAATGAAGCGATATACCAATCACGTATCACATTAGCATTTCCATAACATCTCCCCTGACCTTAGCATTCGAAGTCCCTTTAGAATACGGAATAACAAAAAGACAGCAAAGACTAGAAGAAAAGAGGATAGCCGTCCCGAAGTCCTGCAAATCAGGGAAAGCCTTGCGATATCTGCAAGGTCCCTATCGTCTGTCAATAACAAAAACCATCGTCATAGTAACACAACTAAAATCCGCTGCCATGTGCAAAATGCGTACCTTGTCACCTGTCTGTAGTCTGTCTGGGCAGCTAACCAACAACTGCTGCCCTGTCATAGGTCCTACACTACCTACAAAAACTTGGAAAACATTACAACACCAGAAAACAGTCAGCAAAAATGACTGTCAAAAACAGTAAACTACATTTACTTTGTTTCAGACCAACTGTATCAAGTGTAAAAATCTCTGTGAACTGCCACACCACAAATGTTTACACGGTCAGTCAAAATTTCAACCGTGAAAATCTTCATCTCAGAAAAATTCACAAGAAATGCTTCTAAGAGCAGTCGCTAACTACAAGGTTTGGTCACACAATCTGTGTGAAAAATCACCAGCAAAACCCTCGCTGAACAAGTAATGAAACCTCTCTGATACAAATCTGTCAAAGCTCAAAAACATTAAGACTGGCGTCAAAACTTTAAAAATGGTTCCTCATCTTTTTTTTTTCCTTTTTTTCACACCAATTCCCTGAATTCACAAATCTTTGAAACATAAGGAATTCTTATTCAACTTCTAAATTCTCATCTCAACACATACAACGACTTTGCACTGTATCCATAGTACTTAGGTGACTTTTTTGTCGTCTTGGATACCTAGTCTGCTCTGTGGATTTCTGACTCTCAACCACAGGATTAACATGACTACAACTTTCGCTATCTACTTCAGCTAAATCTGGAGTTTCACTTTTTCCAAACACCTCAACGGACTCTTCCACCACTGAGCAAGATAAACCATAGGTTTTGACTCAGCAAAATGACCAGTGTCATCTTCAGTTTTGTTCTCACCATCTCTCTTTCAGGTTCAAAACTCTTGGAAATGACTACATCTGATTTACTATCCTTAATTTTAACTGTTGGTAATACCCCACTGGATCGTTTACCGATCTGCTGTCTTTGATAAACTGGCAACAATTTCACCCGGTCTAACCATGAAGTGATATCTTTTCCCTGATAAGCCTTTAATTTCTCATAATGTACAATCTTAGGTTTAGCTCATGGGCTTTTCTGTATGCGGTAAACAACGTCAGTCAATTTACTGATTAACCAAGTATGGACCATCATATGACAACTGAAGCTTTGGAGAATAGCCCTTTCTCCTCCTTTCATCCTTCATCCACACAAAGCTCCCACCTCAAACCCGTGCTTTGCAGAAAAACGATCATAATGAATCTTCTGCCTACGAGCTGTAGTTTGCACATTAGCCCTGGCATGTTCATATGCCTCATGCAATCTTTCCCTTAAATCGGTGATATAGTCTGTCTCCTTTGACCTATCCGGTGGCACAGGTTATGCAAAGGTTACAAGACTCAAATTCTTATCCCGATCTGACTGATTTTCTCGTGATCCATATATGTACGAATATAACTAACAATACACTGGTTAAACACTCACACAAGCCATCAGATTGAGGGTGTCCAGGGATTGTGTATGTGTTATTTACCCCTGGCAGTCGGCACACCTCCTGGAATACATGTGACACAAAATTCCTACCCCAGTCGCTATAACACTCTAGTGGCATACAAAGCCGACTCGAAAAGTTGTCCAACGGTACCCTTGCAACCATAGAAGCTTCCTCATTCGGCAGAGCATATGCCTCCATCCAGTTAGAGAAATAATCTCCAACTACAGGAATTTTCCTATTTCCTGAACTTGATTCTGGGAAAGGTCCCAACACATCAATCGCTATCCTTTCCATCGGAGCACCAACACTACAATGACTGCAAGGGTGCATACTTCTTAACCTTCTGTGTTTTGTTTTGAGCACCCAAGTCACATACTCAAATTGGGATGCACATCTACTGACATGCAGAACCGGTGATACTTCAATCTCATTTTGCTCAGAGTACGACTTGTGCTGCTGTGTCCCCGAAACAACGAATCAAGGAGAGTCTGCAGGACTAGCCCTACAAAAACTGTGGCAAAACTATCTGCCACCTGACTATTTTCCATCTGGTGATTCCTATAATTTGTACAGAATGCCATCATGAACAGGCAAGAGCTCATACATAGACCAGTATGACTTCAATGCAGGCGAGCGGGATGATATGTCAGACCACAACGGCCTTTCTTTAGCCAGTTCAACACCTTGCATAAGAAAACCAATGTTCGGGTCACTCGTTTGTTGCTTCCGTAATTCTTCCCGTGACCTCAACGGGTCATGCTTGAACATGGCATCACTGCACATTCTCTCATCATTGAGATGATTTTCCTGAGTTGATGACCTGTGCACAAAACTTTTTTGGACGAGGCGTCCCCCAACCTCAACTCGTCATTATCCTGACTTTTCCGAGTTCCCACTCCCTTAAGGACAGGATCTTTTGCTCCATCAAAAGACCTATAATCACCAGAAACATCACCATCAATTACCGGTAACTGACCAATTTCTTGGTCCAACAGTAAGTCAAACTGTTTGTTCTCAGCATCTTGACCTATGACTTGCATAGAACAATTTCCACAGTGCTGTCTACCACACTGGACGAAATGGTACTCTACTCAACGAATCAGCATTTGTATGCTTGTTGCCTGGACGATGGACAATCTTAAAATCAAACTGACTTAAGGACTCTAGCCAACGGGCTAGCTGACCTTCAGGATTTTTAAACCATAGTAACCAAACTAGGGATGCATGATCTGTCCTGATGGTAAATGGTCTCCCTAACAAGTGATGTCTGAAATACCTTGTGAAATACACAACTGCCAACAATTCTTTCCGTGCAACACAGTAATTCCGTTCCGGTGGACTCAATACATGATCTGCAAAACATATGGACACTCCACACCATCCTGAATTTGACTAAGAAAGCACAGATTGAGGACTGTGATGCATCTGTATCCAAAACGAATTCCCCCTTCTCAGACGGGAAGGCCAACACAGGGTGAGATATCAGTAGTTCTTTCAAATTGTCAAAGACTTGCCGGCATTCATCACTCCACACAAAGATTTCATTTTTCTTTGTCAAGTTTGTAAGCGGTCTTGCAATTTCTGCAAAATCTTGTATAAACCTCCTATAAAAGAAGCAAGTCCAAAGAAACTTCGTACCTCAGACAATGTTATCGGCACGGGCCAATTCTTTAGTGTTTCTATTTTCTTTGGATCAGTTGACATACCCTTTTCTGACACAATATGCTCTAGGAATTCTACCTGAACTGCAAACAAAGTATATTTCTTGGCCTTTAACTTCAATCAAGTCGAACGCATTTGTCGAAAAAAAATTGCAACCGTTCTAATTCCTGCTCAAAGGATTCACCAAACACGATGAGGTCATCTAAATAGGGTAATAAAATTTCCCACTGCAATCCTTGGAAAACCTTTTCCATCAATCTTCAAAAGTACCAGGCGCACCACATGAACCCATGGGCATTGTAGTCCATTCTAACAGTTTGCCCGAGGAAGTTACTATTGCAGACTTTTCCCTACTATCTTTGTCAAGTTTAACCTGATGAAATCCCATATTCAAATCTAAGGTGGAAAACCAACAAGCTCTGTACATTGCTTCTAAATTATCTTGTATCCTAGGAATAGGTTGTGCATTTTGAATAGTGACTGCATTCAGATGCCTATAGTCCACAACGAACCTTTGACTTCCATCCTTTTGCCCACCAAGAGAAATGGCGAACTCCAAGGTGATCCTGACTCAACCAACATACCCTTGTCTATCAATGATTGAACTTGTCTGTCAATCTCTTCATCTTCTAGCTGGTATAATTGACTCATGTCCTGCCGGAATAATTTCATGAGAGACAGCCTGTAGCCTACACGAGAATGGTTTCAAACTTTCAGGGTTGGTTTTCAAAACTTTATTACCAACAATCACTGTACCGTTCTGCAAATTTAATTTAGAGCCAAACTGACTCAATACATCCATACCGAGAATACCTGCTGACCCATTAAGATCATTCCCGACAAGAACAGAAATGTCAATTTCTGGAACCAATTTCAATTTGAACCGAAATACTGCCTGGTATATCAAGTTGAGATCCATCTGCCTGGACCAAATGATGACTCATTTCAAACAAAGTGGGACGCACGTTGTCTGGGATAGTGTTGTAAAAGTCAAGCGATATCAATGTATGTGTACACCAAGTTTCAACAAGCATTTTCTCTGACATACCTTGAAATTTCACATCAAGCATCATACTGCTGACAGAATCCCTACTTCTGTTACCAACTTGTTTTATTTTATTCATATCACTTGTTTCAGAATTACAAGGCATGGGTCTTGCAGAGCCATTGCCTTTGTCATTTGCCATAACAGTATGCAAACCAATTTGACCTTTGCCCTTGTTATTGAACTTCGACCCTGCCTGGGATTCTATATTTCCAGGTTGACTCGCTGGGACTGTTCGTTGGTCCGCCCAAACAGCCCGCTTATGTTTAACTGCTTATTCATAGACTTTCCTTTTTGTTTAGGTTGAAAATCTGGACAGTCCCTTTTCAAATGATCAGGCTATTACAAAGCCGGCAGAGCTTTTCTTTTTGTCAACTTTTGCCTCTTTCCTAGATTTGCCATTTTCTAACTTGTCTAGTCGTTTCATGGCCTTTGAAAACATCTCCTGTACATCATTTTGTTTTTCATAAGACTGACCTATATCATCATCAGTTGCCTGTGACACTTTACCCTTTGACCTACTTTGCCTCTATAGAGCCTGAAAATTTCCTCTAACAAGGCAGCCTTGAGGACACTTTCTAGTGTAGCATTGGGCAACCCACCAGCTTCATGAATCTTTCTCTGCAAGGACATATCTGGAATTGCTTCAAAAAATGCCGCAATAAACAATAGTTCAAAAATTGAGCCTGTCATACCAGCGTAAGCTTTTATTATGATTTCATTGACCTGTTGTGCCAACTCACGCAAAAGCTGGTTCTTACCACGTACAATTGTTTTTGCTGAAAGCCTGTATACATCTTGCATGTTTGTGCTGCCAATCCGCTGACTGAGAATCGAACAGAGTTCTTTGTGAGTTTTCGCATTACCGCAAGCGTGAGTAACAAAACGTAAAGCCCTGTCTCAAAGACGAGACATAAGAACATTATATTTCTGTTCTGGCGACCAAACACTGAGTTCTGCACAAATGTCAAAGTGCGTTTGGAACTCACAGAAATCAACACTGCCATCATAGGTTTCTGGCTTCACAAAATTAAATTTCCCTGTACCCGTATTTGATACGTTCAAAGCTGTGTAATTTGGTCTTGACTGTGACATGTTAAGGGCAACCGAACCCTATCAGTTGTAACGATAGGGATAGGACAAGAGACGGTTGTTACCTAGTACTCGCTGATACTGATGAAAATATTGGCTGTGTTGCCAATGGCATCCAATCCATTCCCTGGGAACTAACCGACCTCGTCATCCCTAACTGCTCTGTGGCAGCTGTAACTGAACGAACTTCTAGTTGTTTATTTAAAGCCAACGAGCTACTATTCATTTCACCAGGCATGAGAAGGTCCACCCAAAGCACTTCCTGTCATAACTATAGGCGTTGCCACTAATTGGCGTGTGAGGGCGCTGTCCTCCCCAACCGGCCTAATAGGTGTACTATGCTGTGACATTGAACCCAACCCAACAAACGTCTGCATCATTTGCTGAAGCTGATCGGCTTCCCCTTTGAATTTCTGCACTTCATTTGCAATATCACAAACCGATCTTTCCATGGTATCTATTACCGTCTACTCATTTCTAAATCATTCTTACTTTTGCCTACCACTCTAAGCGACACATTCTGACCCCGCCCTGTGCCCGGAAGAAACTTTTTCTACGCACATACACTGGCGGAGTACTAAAACCCTGATCAGAACTAACAGTAGAATTTATAGCTGTTTGCTTAGACATGTTGTTGATCCCACTGTCGAATTTGGTGTTAAAAACAACCTCCCTGTTTTCAGACTGCGATAGCATCGTTTCCCTTATAGGCGTAGCCATTGTGTACAAGACTAATGTTTTAATTAAAACACCAACAACGTAAGCTAATGTGTAATTCACTCTATCTTTTTGCGCAAAAACGTCCAGCCTGACGACCGCATCTTCAAACTTAAAGCATTCAAACACTGAGAAAATAATTAAATCAGACAACAAAAGTCAGATGATCGACACTGGCTGATTAAATTCAAACCCGTGAGGAGTACCGTGCCCAATGTGTACGATCATCCGACCAACCTGTAAATGCGCCCGTTCTCGAATGTTCGACAGCAAGTTGAAAGTCTCGAGATGTCGTCTCTAGCTGTAGCTGATATAACAATGACAATCCCTGTGTTGCAACCTATGCGGTGGACAGGACTCCGCTCAGGATCAGATCAATATCTGGTAACGTGGCTTTGATCCAACCAAGGTAATCCCGCTCCACAACTGTTCCACATACACATTGTTTTAAATGTCCTGTCTGGCTATGCCACCTGGTAAAGACCCGGAAAAACGTCCCAGGTAGAAATAGCGACTACAACCAACGTCCTAAGCTAAATAACATAAAGATCTTGTGATCGCTGAACTTCGGACTGGCTACCACAGCAAGGAAGGGTTGAAATTAACTAAAACTCAACAGAGCTGAGCGACAACGATGGCAACACAACGCCATGAAAATATCTTCTCTCTAAAAGCATGCTAACATTCCACGAATCACATGACTCCTAACGCACTACTGATTGGCCACTAATGCACTACTGATTGGCCACAATCTCCCTGTCCAGCATGTAAGGAAACCGGTCACTCACGGCCGACAAGTGACGAAGTGAAGCTGAAATGAAGCGATATACTGATCACGTATCACATTAGCATTTCCATAACAATACTTTACAAAAACTGCTAGCGGACGACACACCAAGAACTATCGAACAAGTACATAGTCTGACAGCAGAAATGTATGTTACAAATATATAGATTATCATACATTCAAATATCTTGATCCGTTTTAACTTCAAAATACCAACACCACGATGGTATCTATTACCTAAGATTCACAAACCGGCATCACCAAAGACGAAATTCGCAGGTCGCCCTATCATAAGTGGATGCTCAAGCCAACATTCCACATATCAGTATTCGTCGATCATTTCCTTAAACAAGTCGTGATAAAAAACCAACATACATCAGAGACACCACTGAATTTATTTGGAAAATTGAAACTATCAGAATTCCGGATAATGCAATATTAGTCACATTAGATGTAGTGTCTTTGTACACCGACACACAACATGACGAAGCCAGGCAACTTATAGGCGAAGCATTAGACGCAGAACGATCCCAGAACAGCTATCAGGTAACAACAATGAAAATGCCACCAACAGAATATGTGTTAGCCATGCTAACACTTTTTCTCAAAAACAACACATTCGAATTCGATAACGAATTTTATAAACGAATCCTAGGTGTGTCAATTGGTTCTCCGTCTCGCCGGAAGTAGCAGATATCACATTCCTTGAAACGGAAATGAAAATAATACGTGAATACAGATCGAAAACATTACTTGGGCTTAGATTCAGAGATGATATTTTCATGATCTTTATGGGAACAGAACACGAACTGAACGAAATCACATCAGGCATCAACAAAATGCCCCCTTCCTTCAAATTTTCGTTCGAAAGCTCGACACATGAGATAACATATCTCGACCTCGTGGTTTACAAAGGTCAACGACATAACAGTGAGAAAATACTGGACATAAGAACGTACACGAAAATCACAGATACGTTTCAATTCCTACGTAGAACATCATGCAACCCAAAATCTACCTCTAAAGTCCTGATCAAAGCCGAAACACTAAGATACATCAGAACTTGCAACAATGAGAATGACTTTAGTGCTAAAGTCAATTCATTCAATACAAGATTAGTTGAACGTGGCTACAAACAGGAAGAAATCTCTAGAATTACATCACAGACAAAGTTCGCCACCAGAATTACGCAACTAGAACACCAGCGAACAAAAAACAGAACGAAAAACACACGTGTTCACAACAAGATATAGCCCATATATAAAGACACAAGCTATTAAACTAGCTCTGTGTGAAAACTGGGAGCATATAGAAAAGGACGAAACATTAAGGAATTTATTTCCCAAACAACCGATCGTCGCTTACGAAAGAAATACGAACATCAGTGACACATTGATTAAGGCCAAGGTCCTTTGTATTAAAACACAAGTCAATGAACGAACGATCACATGATGATCCAAACATAAGTATTCTGGCTTCATTGCAAGAAGAACAGGAGATCAACAATGTCGACGTGACATGAAACAAAAAAGATATACATATATCTTAGGCGACTGAGGAAGAGACCACTCTGGTTTCGAAATGTGGGGATAAAAGAGATTCATGGTTGTCAAAGACACATCTGACTACGCCCATGTCTCGCCATGGCTTATTTTAAAATTAACGATTCGTTTATTAATTTTACACTAACAGCCAAAACATTTCAGACACTAAACACACCAAAGCACGTCCAAAGACGAGATGAGTGATGTGTGAAGGCACTTTCCCTTTATTACACTAGAAACAAGCGACAATAACGGCCAATATATAATTTTGGAAATACAATTTTTTGGACAAAAAATGGCAAAAATTGCCCCCAAAAATACAAAATTGCAGACTTCATAATTTTATTGATATCATTCAATTCATCTATAGGAACCTGTATGCCGAATTTCAAAGCTATCAGATGAGTAGTTTTGAAAATACACATTTTTGACCAAAAATGGCAAAAATTGCCCAAAGAATACAAAATTACAGATCACATCAGAAAATTAACATATATTACTTAGTTCGTCTATAGAAACGTGTATACCAATTTCAAAACTATCAGACCAGTACTTTTTGAAAGATACTGTTTTTTAACCAAAAATGGAAAAAAATGAATTAAAAATGCAAATTTGCATATTTCTGGACAATTTCGAGAAATCTGAAATAGATCATCCCTAGGGACATATGTACTAAATATCAAAGCTATCTGACTGGTAGTTTTAAGTAAATAAGATTTTTAAAGATTTTTTTACCAAAAATGACAAAAATTGCCTTAAAAATAAATATATGAAATTTCACCACGACTTGAACAAATCTGACTGAAGTCACCCTAAGTAAACTGCATATTAAATATCAAAGCAATCGGACAAGCGGTTTCAATTTCACCACGATTTGAATGAACTTAAGTAAGGTCATCCCAAGTGAACTGCATATAAAATTTCAAAGCAATTGGACGTGTGGTTTCAGAGGAGAAGGCAATTATTGAAGGACGACGACGACAGACGACGGACGAAGGACAACGACGGAAAATCAACCTTTTTGATAAGCTCTGTATCACTTACAGAGGAGCTAACAAGAAATGTCATTAAAATAGAGATTTGTGACATGTTCTCTCTGACGTACGCAGAGTTCACTCACTCTTTTCTATGTGTGCCATAGGTTGTAAGCCCTTGATAGTGGTTGCCATTTTCTTTTCGCAAGTGTATAATGGTCAGCTTCACTCGACAATGTAATTGCACTGTGTGCTTGGTAAATGAATGTTAACTTAATCGGAGCCATGGATCTCGGCAATGCTTACGTTAAATGCATTAATCAACCACCTTTTGAAAAAGTAAAGCTTGGATTATAGTTGGGATGGGCAAAGTGAACCAAGGAGGCTACATATTTCAGCTACTGCATGTGGTGTGCGAGATACAGATATAGTTTCAAATTACGTGACCTTTGTTGTTAGGGATCGGCTCTCACGTCAAAAAAATCAACTGTCGAGGGAAATCTGTGCGTAAGAGTGACGAAAACTAACTCTTTCTTCACAAATTCATGTATCAAAATAAAACCTTGAAACACGGCCGTGCTCAGTGAGCAAACATGTGTGGCGTTTCTGGATGTGTAAACGTCTTTGTAATAGTTTCTTAATAAGTAAAGTGTCTTTTAATTGTTGTGTTTACGTTTAATTATAGTATCGACTAGCGCACTGTCCTTGGTACGTGCACTTAAGAGGTCAGTAGACATATCCGATGACATGACTGGACTGCATTCCAATGCATCTCTTTGTCTTAGAGTGTGGAGTAATTTGTCACTTCTTCTGACAGTTGTTTTTGCCAACGTGGCAGTATTAGTATTAAGATGATATAAGTAGGGATGTTGATATACAGAGTAGGCAATCATAATTAGCAAACTATTGTATGTCATTGGCTTAAGGCTTTGTTTGTGTGCTAAAGTAGCTTCTGATTGGCAGAGAAGTCATACTCAAGCCAGTGTTTTGTGTGATTTTGTTGAGTTAGCATCGGGCGCTACTCCACGCACAGGAGAAGGATGCTGTTATGCCCAGCAGTAGTAACAGAAACCTCTAAGCTCTGGACTTAGAGTTTTGTAAGCAGATAGAACAGAGTTGCCGATAGAACGGAGTTGCTGTATGTGTACGAGACATCTCAGATGTCTCGGTGGCAGGGCTTGCAGAAACTTGAGCAGCTGCTGACTTAGCCTTGAAGGTCTTCAGCATCCAGAGGCCAGAGAGCCAACAGCAAACCCCACTGAGACCAGATTCCCGCTGAGCGAACGGAGGGGTAAGTCCAGTCACGGACTTTGCTTATGGCTGTATGCTGCTCTATCCTGTTCCCAGAGCATCACCCTAAACTCTGGTGTTGCTGCTGTTGCCTTGCTAGACTGTCTTAACAGAAAGACAGTTCGTTCCAGTACTCCCTTGCTGTCGTTTAGTTCCAGTGGGCAAACTTGGCATTCAAGACATTCCTTCGCTGTAGAGCTACGTGCGATCCTGAATAAAGTAAGCAGAGAGTTAAGAGAACAGAGAGTTAAGCAGTAAAGCTGTCGCTTTAGTTCTAGTAAGCTGTTGCTGTAGTTCCTGTTGAATGCTGTATTTAACCATTAAAGAATATAAGCCGAATGGCAGAGAGCTGTAATACACGACTTCCAGTGTTTTATTGGCCTGGGTTATGCCGTTAACCCCAGCAGAACTTCGCCAGCAGGTACCATTAAGTCAGAAACCCCTACGGGGCCTCTAAGCAGTGTAGTGTTACTCACGCCGGCTACCACTTTCCTGTTAAGATATACTCACTGTGTAAAGCCCTGTACGAGCCCGACTCACGACACAAAGGCCAGAAAGAGAAAAAAGAGTCGTATCGGTAGCAGCGGAGGGATGATACTCTGACTTAGGCGAATAAATGGTACAGAGTAACACTGGGCGAAAAACTAAGGAGTTTTAGAGAAATTGATGCAGACAAAAGAAAGGGTTAACTGAGGTCACGTGCAGACATATGAGTAATGGCTACGGCAGTGGTAATTGAGCAGTCTGATAAAACTGAGGGAGTCATTAAGTTCACTGGAAGTGAACAGGACCGACCCCAACGCAAGGTCAACAGTCCAATAGCAGAACGTCAGATCACAGGGGAAACTAGAGCACAGTGGAAGGCTGTAGTAGGCGAAAGTGGATATGACACGTTAGATTTTGGTGCGACTGGGGCAGAATGAGCAGAGAAACTACAGAAAGGGAGAAATAAAAGGCCCTGACTATCGTTTCCCTGGCAGCATTTTTTAGGGAGTGCTCTAGGCACAAGCACCCCTAATGTGCGGCCATGGTTAAATTTAGGAAACCGGCTGCATAGTGAGAATGAGTATGGAATGCAGTCTCCATACAGACCAGAAAGCGGTTTCCTGAGACAGATCAGAGAGGGCGCACTTTGGGGCAAAAATCACTATATGTCTTGGGCTAGACCAAGGAAAGCAGTGACTATCTAAGATTACCGAATATTAGGAGGGGGTCACCAGGGAGACCCCTGGCTAAGCTGTATGAATAAAGCAGCCTATGAAGGTAGCTACAGAGAGGGTGTTTTTCCTGCTGGAAATACAGCCTGGCATCTTACTACCGACGATTTGTGCAGAATTTTGCAGCTATCGCCAGACCCATGGTACAACTCATCGAAAAGAACCGGCCTTTTCAGTGGGATGACGAATGCAACACAGCATTTGAGACGCTGAAAAACAGACTTGTTAACTCACCTGTCCTGGCATACCCGATACCAGGTGCACCACTGATCCTGGACACAGATGCAAGCCTATACGCTATAGGCGGAGTCCTGTCTCAAATACTGATGGAGAAGAGCGGGTTATTGTTTATGCCAGCTGAAGTCTAAGTAAACCTGAACGAAATTACTGTGTGACGAGGGGGGAGCTGTTAGCAGTTGTCCACTTTATGGGGTATTTCCGTCCATACCTGTATTGGCAGCCATTCACCTTGCGTACTGGCCATAGCTCATTACGCTGGCTGCTGAGCTTCAAAGATCCAGAGGGACAGCTAGCACGATGGCTAGAAGTATTCAGTGAGTACGACTTTAAAATCCTCCACTGGCCCAGCAGAAAACACCAAATGCTGATAGCCTGTCCCAGAGGCCATGCAGACAATGTGGACAGTCACACACAGATCAACAGGACCATACAATCACACTGTGGGAGCAGTTACTGCCAGTGTATCAACATAGAAGAGACACAGTGTACCATTGCTACACAAACAGAGGAGAGCAGCATCTCTGTAGAAAAACTACAACCACCTGTTGCATCATCCTTAGTTGCACAGGTCGTTGACCCTGAAAATGCCAGTACTCAGGACAGAGACTTACCCGGGCATACCAGCACACCAGTGGTAGCAGAAAGAGCATCAGTCTAGTTCCAGAATGGACAACAACACAATTTCGTCAATTACAGCTTGACGATCCTGATATTGGCCCGATCATTAACACACAAGAGCTGAGTGCAGATCCACCACATTGGAAGAAAATATCACCACAATCATTGGCAACCAAAGCATATAGGAGTCAATTGAGGCAGCTTGAACTGAGAGATGGAGTGCTGCATCGCAGATATGAGTCTGTCAATGGAAACACCTGTAAATGGCAGCTACTTTTGCCATGAACATTCCGGCAAGAAGTGTTTGCAGAGTTACACTCCGCAAAGAATGCGGTCAACTTTGGCATGTTCAAAACCAAGGAGAAAATAAAGCAGCAGTATTATTGCCCTTACAAAAAAGTCCTATTGGACTCCAATAGGAATCAGTCTGATAGGATTGTCCAATAGTATTTTGAGACATATCCTATTAGACAGTCCCATAGTAGTCCAATAGGAATGCGACACCTGTCCTATGAGACAGTCCCATAGTAGTCCAATAGGAATGCGACACCTGTCCTATGAGACAGTCCCATAGTAGTCCAATAGGAATGTGACACCTGTCCTATGAGACAGTCCCATAGTAGTCCAATAGGAATGCGACACCTGTCCTACGAGACTGTCCCATAGTAGTCCAATAGGAACATTAGACATGTCCTATTAGACAGTCCTATGGTAGTCTAATAATAATATGTCCTATTAGACAGTCCTATGGTAATCCAATTTGAACATTAGAACGTTTCCTTGAACTCAGCCTGTACATGTGTAGACATTGTTATTGTTGAGGAATGAATTCTGGTCTGGACTAGAATTAAAATGTAAACAATAACATTTGCATTTAACACATACAGACGCTAAGAAGACAAACTATATAGTGGGTGTTTCAATGTTCATTAGGGAGCAAAGAAGAACTTACAATGGATATACTTTTGAACAAAGAAGCTTTATTTCTATAATCAGAAAAATATTATACAAAGCTGTGTGTAACATTATCTAATTAAACTATTATGGCTGAGACTACAGAAGCATATCCACATAGAAATTAAGGTCTGCCTTCATGAAATTTTGAGTTGTAGCTTTATATGGCTGGCTCTTGTTTTAGGTGATAAGTTAATTTGATGCTGCTATGTAATGTATCCAAAAGTTACACAAAACATTTAATTTCAGTATCATAATTTTAATAATTCAAAAGCCAAATGAGCTCTATCAGCATAGAAAGAATTAAGGTTTCATGATGGCAATACATGAGTAGAAATCGTTGAGATATCAACTTCCTGTTTGTTATGTAACAGGGGTCCAACCCCGTTGTTCCATTGCTCCTTTGTCTCACATAAATATCAATGCATTTTGACCATATGTATCCAATCACTAACTACATTACTACCTTGGCTTTAACTTCACTCCTGTTTATATTCTTTGTGTGGACTGAAATGCCTAGTCAACAAGCTAGAAGTCACACAATGGGTATACACTGGATCATGAGCAGGCAAGTAGACAAAGGACTATTGTAAACCTGGCTATTTCCGTAACTATTCAGTCTTCAAAAGGAAAACACTGACATATAATAATCTTTCCTACCTAACTTTGCTGTACTACAGTGATATAAAAGCTGTAAACACCCGGTTATGCTGCCACACAGTCCTTTTTCAGAGCTACAACTGACCCCTTTTGTCTGTTCTGCAGTGGCCATCTTGTTTTGATGATGCTAGCCCATAATGCACTGCAGCCACCCAAATGCATTCTGGGCATTAGGTTTTCCAATAGGACAGTCTAATAGGACTTTAAAAAGGTGTACAAAATATGTGTTGATCAGACATTATAGCTAAGATAATGAGGTGATATTGATTCTCATTTATGAATTTGAAGTGCTGGTAGTTGTAATAGTCTTCAGTCTGTGGAAACTCAATGATATTGTAACTATGTGTTACTCATATGTATGCATGAGCCAGCATGTAAACTTGATTGCTGGGCCTATTTATTGATTTATTTTATTGATTTAAGTGTTTGTTTATTTATTTATGTATTTTGCTTGCTTGTATACTTTTTTTCATTTAATTCTAGAATAGCAAAATGCAATATTTTTACAAACCATGTTTCCTTCAGTACCAGTCCAAAGATTAATTGCAAATTAATTTGCAAAATATTTTGCTCTCTGAGAATGGTAAGAATAATTTTGTCAGAGCAATAGCAAAAGCTAATGATTCTGACAGAATTGAATAAATCCTATTTGAATGTCATTTACAAAAGGATTGTCCTGTAGGACATTCAGGAATTGTTCCCATAGGACAAGAATTGTCCCACATAGTTCCTATTGGAATTTCATTACAATGGGATTGTCCAATAGGACTTAAAATCATCATTCCTATAGGACCAGCCTGGTCCTACACCGTTCCTGTGGTACTCCTATTGGACCACGGTCAATCCCACTTGGTCCTATAGGACTTTTTCGTAAGGGTGGTATGGTCTGACAGGCGATATAAAATCCATGATATGACAGTGTGATGTTTGTGCTGCATGAAAAGCACCAAGTAAGACACGGCGTGCACAATTACAACAATATATTGACGTCCCGATGGAGAGAGTGCCTTATGACATCATAGGTCCATTTCCAGAGACTGAACATGGAAACAAATGGGCACTAGTCATAGGTGACTTTTTTACAAAGTGGGTAGAAGCCTATGCTATCCCGAACCAGGAAGCCACGACAGTTGCAGCAAAACTCACCGACGAGTTTGTAAGCCGTTTTGAGTGCCCAGGCAACTCCACTCTGACCAAGGCAGAAATTTTGAGTCTGCAGTGATAGCTTAGGTATGTCGACTTATGGGCGTTGACAAGACGAGAACAACCCCACACAATCCAAAGTCTGATGGCTTCATTGAACGATAAATTAAAACCCTAGCCCAGACAGTGTCAGTACTAGTGGATCCTGATCAATCGAACTGGGATGAGGTGATACTCTATGCTATGATGGCATACAGAAGTTCACCCCAAGAAAGTAATGGGCAAGACACTGAATATGGTCAGGTAGATCTGCCTGTAGACTTGATGGTTGAACCCCTACCGACAGACCGAGCCAAGCGTACTGATTATGCCTTGCAGCTGAGAGAGAAATTACAATCAGCACATCGCAGAGCTAGAATTGCATTGCAGAAAAGTGCAATCGCCCAGAAACGACATTATGAACCAGGGCAGCATGGAAGTGAATTGACAACTGGTCATTTTGTATTGCTGCATGCTGAAACCTGCAAGAGAGGAAAATCAAAGAAATTAGCGGCAAATCGATGGGAAGGACCGTTTCTGATTATCGACAAACTTTCTGATGTCACTTTCCGTATTCAGTGGAGTCAGCACTCCAAACCCTATGAGGGGACACAAGCAGTTGATTGGCGTCAGCAGGACCAGAAACAACCCAATGGTGAGAAATTTGCCTCACCTGAGCTGATAGACAATACCATGCAAAAAAGACAACCATCTTGGTGACTCTGAAACATTCCCTGGTAGTATGTCCTTAGATGACCTTTACCAGGCAGAGGACACAGATGTAAACATCGACTTTGACCCTGATCATACTGAGAAAGAAATCATCAGTATGCAACAAGGAGAAACAGGAAGGTGCTTGATCGCTATGGCGACTGGCATTATGCCTCCAATTTAACAGGACTGACACTCAGCTGTGACCTTATTTCACCCCAGAAGTTAAAGTGAAATAGGACACAAACAAACAACTAACCAGATTTATGACGAACTGATGACAGACTTTGAACTTCTGTGAGTAGACTTTAATTGTTTGATGATAGATAGTGGACTTAAAGTATACCTATGACAATCTTGTCATGTGTTACAAAAAGAACCAGCTGGCCAGGATTCTGATTCCAGTAGATGTCACCATGGTAATGACAGGGATTTTTCATCTGACTTCCTGCCATCTGAAGTCATGGTTGAACGAGCCTGTGGACGACAGTTTTTATTCAAGTTGATGTTGCTGAGCTGAAAACATGCCCAAACTCGCTTCTCATGTAGGCAATGTGGCCTGTGTTTTTCATGACTGGAGAAAACTGAGAAAGCACGAGTCGATCTGTAAACGAGACTGGAGAGAGGGTGGACGCTATAAGAGATGCACTGAGTCGACCAGGGGACTCAATGGGCGAGTCAGAGAGGCCTGGATGTGCATCATAGGCGTGCCCATGGCAACGGGCAGCTTAGGCACACAGCGGGTAATGTCGGGCGGAGTGGAGTGTTGAACGATAGCAAGCAGTCTGACATAGATAGCAGAGCTGTGAAATCAAAGACGGCGGTGGTGAGGGACAGCAAAGCTATGGAGGCTGAGATGAAAATACACTCCAGTGGACAGACCAGCGGTGTAAAAGTCACCCAGGGAAATCCCAGCTGAAGTTGAGAGACCTGGGTGTGGGGGTGAGTCTGATACAGTGTGCTCGACAACTTGTTGCGGAGAGAGGTCATCTGAGGACAAAGCAGTGTTTGTCAGTGCAGAGCAGAGACGAGAGTATAAGCTGATCTCCATGGAGATAAGTGGCCCTGATCCGAGGACATGTAGTAGCGATACAAAAATGCCTGAGGCGGCCTCAGTTGCCGGTAGTAGATTCACCTCCCCTAAAGAGAGTCTACTGCATCTGACTCCGGACCTGGTAGAAAGAGTGACTTAAGGTATCTTTCCGCCTTTGCGACGACCTATTTTCAAACGTGAATTTTGCCATCAAGATGGGTACTTTTACCCAAGTATTATATATCACCTGAAAGCTATTTCTATGATTTTTTTTTGTTTTATGAAGAAAATTAGTGTTTGATGAATTTTTTTGAAGATCTTAGTGAAAGTGTAAAGAAAATGGGTGGTCTCACGTAAAAAGTTTAAGTCTGAGTGGAGAGGGGCTATTGTTTAGGTGTTAAGGGGCAATTGGTCTTCAGAATACTGGCTACAAAACCTTGTCTCATATTTTTGAAAAAGGCTTTAGTTTTTACACATCGTTGAGTCAAAGTTTATCCACGGATTAGTCTAACAATGCCGCCTAATTAAGCAGCAATAACTCGACTTTAAAATCTTTATTAAAAAACTGAGACACAGTTTTGGAAACAACCTACTTGACAAACGTCTGTGAAAATCTGGTGAACTTCCGTTCATGCATTCTCGAGTTAAACTCTTTTGAACATGCTGCAATGTGACAAAATGCCGAACTGAGAAAAGCGATTTAGTAAACTGGTTCGGTTTTTTACTTTTGAATGGCAATAAACAATGTACTCAACCGACAAAACACTAAAACCAGATAGTGAAATCAAAGTTTTCAACTTCAACAGTATATTCACTCATTGAAATCAGTGTCAACAGTCGAAATGAGGCTAAAATGGTGAATTTTGGGAGCGTTGTACTCCGGGATTGTACTATTTCCAGAGAGAATTTACATACCGGTAGTAGCTGATGAGTAAATAAACTTGGAGAGTGCCAGGGAAGGGATTATGCATAATCTGTTGACTGATTAGTTGTAAGGTTTAAATAGAGTATTAACTGTTCGACCTAACTGTCGGAACTGCTATGGCATCTCCAAGTGCTTGGACTAATTACCTTCATGACAAGCGTACACTACAGTTTAAGTTTATGGCAGCATTCGATTCGACCTCGGAAACGACTGACGGCTGCGGAGTGAAAGAGAGCCCGATGAGTGATATAGGGAAAACAATATTGGCTGACTATAAAAATATCTGCGTTTGTATGTGGATGTACATTTGCGGTGTCTGTGATCATGGAGATAATAAAGAACAGCTCATGCTGTAATTCATTATGGTTAGGGTAACCGAGGATTCAGTGAGCAGTCATTTTTTAGATCTTCACGCGCCTTGAAAACCGATTAACACTAATCAAACTATGAGCATTTCTGAGACAATAGTTCGTCCTCACTCTGTACAGCATTTCTGTGGGTGAAGACCGTTTCTGGAGTCATTTATGCTAAAATGAACAATCGCCTGTCGGCAGCATTAAAGTCAAAGGAGAGAAGTTTAGAAAACATGAACATAGAGAAAAGTACGTCATTTCATCAAGCGCAAGTTGCATGCGATAGACCGCTCGTCAAGCGTCATACGTCACAGATAGATATATCTCTGCTGTTGTTCGTATCCAACATGATTACCATCGATTCCAGGCGAATATGATATCAGACCCGTCTTCATTACAAGAAAATCTCAGGATTAGGATGGTGTTTTGCACTGTATTCAAGTAGTTAGCCCATAAGCGTCTTATTCAATGGTTTACCGACCAATGATGACATGTTGATGAAAACTCAGGGCGATTACATTATTACGTTGTGACGATCAAATTCATATTGAAATTTGTCTTCGGTCCTGCAGCATTTTGGCTACTGCCATAATAACTGATAACAATGTGGTCGTGTCCATTCCCATAAATCGTTTGATTCACATCCGGTGTACGATGAACATTTGTTAGTCGACGTATGTTTTTACCTTGTCAAGGTCGGTTCTCATTTAGTGGTAGGGTGGTTGCATTGTACGATTATTGGGTAATACCTACCTGGTTGGGGGAACTCATGCCAAATATTACAAATCAAAACACTGAGAAGTATAGTGTCAGCATTCACATGCTTTAAAGTTTGTGAGAACATGGTGAAAAACCGTGAGAAAAAGGTTTCATATCATTTTCAATAGAAATAGCCGCCGACACTGTCAAAGTTTGAAAAGCGGCGCCTGAACGGCACTGTAAAAGGCATACCGGTCAGAACGCAAAGGTCACTCTTATGAATATGACTGGTCTGTCAGTTTCTAATAAGTTTGAAGGGAAAAAAATAAATCGTAACGGGGGTGTCGAAATGTCTTGGGGCCAAAAGAAGCCGAAACTTCGGCCGAAAGAGGCCGAATGTTGCTTGAATGTTGAAGATGTGAAGGGTGTCTGTTGCGGTATTCAAGTGTTCCCGCTGTCACTAAGGCCGCCAGTGGAACATACCATTTACAAAAGCACAAAAATGTCCAAGATAAAACATTTAGTGTGTGGGCCATTTGTGTAATCTGAAATTGTACCGTCAACAATGTCATAAGTCTGACCTTGTCCGATTGTGTCAATAAATTGTGATCTTTTGGAGCGGCCACCCCTATGAAAAAAACGGTAAGACCCACCTTTCGACGCCTAATTGCCAGGTACACACTATGGTCTTGACCCACGCAGTGAACGGTAGGTGTTAATGGGATTTTCACAGCGGATGTTGTCTAAGTGCATGTGAATACTGTGACGCTGCTTGCTTAGCGTAATCCCTTGTCAATCAAGACTTAACGGTCGTCTCAAACGCCAAATGTACACCTGTGCCCCTCGTACATTTTATTCCAAAAATTCAGCCCAAAACAGGAACTTCACGACCAAGATATTCTACACACAGGAAGATCAATATTATAGGAATACTTTTCAGGGATAAAAAAAATCGTGTTTTTGACTCAAAATACCAAACCTAAGGCGGAAAGCTACCTTAAGTACAAGAAGTAATTGTACAACGCACTTTCATCTGCGTCGACCAAACCATAACTCGAGGGATTCACCAGCACCGGCTCCTTCTACCAGGAAAGCATTAGGTTTTCAACCCTGGCATAGAAGTAGGTAATCGCTGTTTGACTTCATTTAGAAACTATTTGCAGTGAACGGTTGTACGTTGAACATTTTGACCTCGCGTGAACTTTCCCAGCTGAGAGGGAATCCGTCGATATTTATCGTGATAGGCTTTTTTGTGTGAGCCTGGAAGAGTCACAATCGTGTATTCAGTGTTTAACATTGTGTTTTATGACAATTGTTTGTTTTTTGTTTTTTTGAACTTTCATTGAACAGTATTTAGTGGACATTTAAGACTTTAAGAGTTTGAGTGTTTTTTTGTGTTACGTTTAACTTTGGTACTTTATGTAGAGAAACATTTACTACTGAGTAGACTGACTTTTAAATTTTAGTGGACACATGTTCCATTTGTGTATTGCCTAACAAAAGAAAGTTCCAACGGGAGTTATAGAACTCTAAGGAGGGGGTAATGTGACGTTTCTGGATGTGTAAACATCTTTTTAATAGCTTCTTAATTGGTAAAGTGTCTTTTAATTGTTGTGTTTACGTTTAATTATAGTAGCGAGTAGCGTACTGTCCTTGGTACATGCACTTAAGAGGTCAGTAGACATATCCGATGACATGACTGGACTGCATTCAATTCGTCGCTTTGTCTTAGCGTGTGTAGTAATTTATCACTTCTTCTGACAATTATTTTTGCCAACGTGGCAGTATTAGTATTAAGATGATATTCAGTAGGGATGTTATTATACAGATAAGACAATGCTAATATTGTATGTCATTGGCCTAAGGCTTTGTTTGTGTGCAAAAGTAGCTTCTGATTGGCAGAGAAGTCATACTTAAGCCAGTGTTTTGTGTGATTTGTTGAGGTAGCATCCGGCGCTACTCCACGCACTGGGGAAGAGAGCTGTTATGCCTAGCAGTACTAGCGGAAATCTCTAAGCTCTGGAATTAGAGTTTTCTAAGCAGATAGAACGGAGTTGCTGATAGAACGATATGTTTACGAGACATCTCAGACGTATCGACGGCAAGGCTTGCAGATATCCTGAGCAGCTGCTGACTTAGCCTTGAGGGGCTTCAGCATTGAACCGGCGGCCAGTGTGACGGCAGCCAACCCCACTGAGACCAGATTCTTGCTGAGCGAGCGGAGGGGTAAGTCCAGTTAAGGACTTGGTTAATGGCTGTATGCTGCTCGTTCCTGTTCCCAGAGTATCACCTTAAACTCTTATTTTGCTGCTCTAGCCTTGCTAGACTGTTTTAACAGAAGACAGTTCGTAACAGTACTCTGTTGCTGTCGTTAGTTTCAGTGGGCATACGTGGCATTCCAACATTCATTCCGCTGAGTGGAGCTACGTACGATCCTGAGTAAAGTAAGCAGAGAGTTTAGAGAGCAGGAAGTTCAGCAGTAAAGCCGTCGCTTTAGTTCCAGTAAGCTGTTGCTGTAGTTCCTGTTGAATGCTGTATTTAACCATTAAAGAATATAAGCCAAATGGCAGAGAGCTGTAATACACGACTCCCAGTGTTTTATTGGCCTGGGTTGGGCCGTTAACCCCAGCAGAACTTCGCCGGCAGGTACCATTAAGTCAGAAACCCTAAGGGGCCTCTAAGCAGTGTAGTATTACTCAGGCCGGCTACCACTTTCCTGTTAAGATATACTCACTGTGTAAAGCCCCCCGTACGAACCCAACTCACGACACAAAGGCCAAAAAGAGAAAAAAAGTGTCGCACATGTTGTAAACAGGTAAAGGGTTTCAGATGTACATGTGCATATGCCATGGGCATATAAACACTATAGTAAGCAGTTGTTTGTGATCTGAGCTTGATAACAAAGAGTGGCAGCCAGTCATGCTCATTACAAATTATAGACATTATTTTATGGAGAAAATTCAAAAGGCATACAATCTTTTTATGTAATGATTTTAATTTGGATGAGGTTGTGGAAAAATTGCAATTCAAAGATGTTTTTGAGATGGTCAAAGTATACAGCAAAGACAAAAGTATATGGTCTCAATTTCTTCTGCTACATTTCAGATTTGATAATAGTCCTTCATTCTTTCAAAATGTAGTTCATGTTTTAATCTGCTTTTTCCCTCTTTGAATTCACTTGATATGCCCTAACTGTTGCTCTTTATTAAAAATCACTGGTGCAGTTATTTGACATTGAGGGCAAGTAATTTTTTTGCTTGGGCAGGTAAAACCGAAAATTCACTCGTCCCACGGCTAGTAAATTTGAAAAAATTGGAGGCCTGTATGGAGCTGGGTAGAAAGAGGATTAATCAGAATGTCATGGCTATTACATTACGGGCATAATTAAACTAAGCTAAAATCGAAGAAGTCGACTTTTTAGATTTTAGCTTTGTCAATTTCAGTGCATTGAAAATCCACATATGGCCTTATCAAAAATTAAAGATACGTAGGATATTCACCAAACTGTCAGCATGTAAATCTAAGTATATACAATAAACTTTAAAAGTTCAATAACATTCAGCTCATTCAGTTTTAATTCGGAAATAAATTTAACATGCAAATGCACAAATAATCAAAATGTCATGCTCATCAAAATTGTCAACTTAAGTACACCTAAAATCAAGGAAAAGCAGAGAACCAATCAAGCCAGTGCATTTAGCTCTGACCTACACAAAATCATTAAATATGCAAATGAGCTTATAATCAGAATGTCACACTTTTCAAACTTTCAGCATGACTTGACCTATGCACGGCCAACACACTTGATGAAATTCAGTGCAATGATGTAATGCCTAATGTTCAATAATTCATTCAACATGAAGAACAATATGAGTGCCTGTACTGTTACATCAAATTTGGGTTGGTAATACTTCAGATATGCAGTAGCCTGATGCATACATTGATAAATTATGCAAATGATGCATCTACCATATCCACTTATATCTTATCAGGATTTGCTCTTTTCAAAATGATGCTATTATACCAAATTGCATAACATTTTGACACACAATTTTCAAAATCTCCTCTAGCTAAATAAAATCACCCTTCAAAGAATCACAACAGCATTGACATGTCACCCCCTTCTACGCTGAGGTTTGAGATTATGATTACACAGAGTTATATTTACACAGTGGCATTGCACTTAATCATTACTGTTTATGATGAAACATCATTCACTATCACGGGCACTCTGTTGTTCTGAATTGATAGTCTGAATATACTAAGCTTATAAGAAAATAAAAACTTTGATGATGACAGATAACTATGTAAGAATATTTATGACAGAACGCTGTTCAGATTAAAATGGCGACTTAGCTACAATACTAGATCAAGGTCAGACTGTGTCTACGTGAACATCACAAGCAACCAATCATCGACCGCATCTCTTGATTTTAAGGGACCGTTCAGTTATTACGGCCTGGGGGAAAGCAAAAATCTTGTCGCCGATGTTCAAAAAAATATAGACCCCCCTGCAATTTTTGTGACAAAAAGACGACCCCCCCTTTGTCAGACGAAAAAAATTGATGACCCCCCCCTTTGAAAAATAACCAAAACACATATGTCAAATTTACCCGAACGGTTTGGATTTGAACTCCAGTACCAGCACACTGTATTCGTGTAGCAGAGATGCCAGTGCACAAACTTTTAAGCCACATCCATGCAAACGTCTGTCAATTAGGAAAACTGTAAGGCAATTTATAACTTCATTTTCATAGAAGACTTATGTCCATGGACATTGTATAAAGTAAACTTTATTGGAGTGGTTCGCCAAAGGCAGCCCTCCGGTTCAGAGGGTCGTGGGCCATTACGTAAAGTCAACTTATTCTAGTGGGCCACCAAAGGTGGCCCGCCGGTAAAGAGGGTCGATCATGACCATTGCATAAAGTAAACTTGACTGGGCGGGGCCGCTGAAGGCCTCCGGCCGTTAACATGGTCATGGGGTATTACTACAGTCAGTTTTTTGTAGTGGGGCGCCGCAGGCGTGACATTATCTGTAGCACAGTCAAGTGATATGAGCTTCATATCTGCAGAAGGATGTGATACAGCTAACAGACTATCAACAAGAATTTGCCTCAAAATTACAAAACTGTCTTAATTGGCACTGAAATGAATGAAGTGTGAATGAGTATGTAGGCTTCTAATTTAATGAATATTTACAGGATGAAAGAAATAAAAGAAAAATGTGTGTCTTTTATTTGATTTTTGACAAATGCTTTATGGTGGTGAAAAAATCTTCATTTGCAAAAGTTGAATGTGCATAATTTCCTAGATGCCCCCCTCCATCAACACCAAATGCGCCCTGAATTTGGAAGCATGGGTTGGCATTCTCTCTTGTAAGATAAACCTGGAGGAAACAATACTATATTAACTCACCACATCAGCATGAATTACTTTTGACCCAACACTGCCAAGATAAACCAGTCTGCATGGTTGAGATTCAGTGAAAACAATGTTGCTGTCATTGTCATCACTGCCTTCTTGTGTCATATCATCCTGTTGTAGTCTCAGGCATATTTCAGTCTTTGCTGCCATTATATCCACTGCACCACCATACCTCAAAAGATGATTCAGATATGAATGCATGCTTTCTGCACCAATAAGTCTATGTTCCAATCGTTCCACCTTGGAATCAATTTGTTTGCGCTTTGGTGAATATGTATCAGCAACTTCATATAACAATCTGTTTTCCTCCTCCTTGATTTTAACAACTAGAGTTTTCGACAGGTCTTTAATTTGTGCTTCAATTGTTGTTTTGTTCTCCTCAAAGCATTTCCCTACATCAAGAACTCCATCTCTTGCCTGTTTTAAATCACTCACTTTCTGACCAGCTTTCTCTTCATACTCTTTCATGGTTGGCATGTACTTCTCCAGAGCTGCTTCTACTGATATTGTTATGTGTTCAGGTGGTACATGTTCAACAACAGTACATTTAATACATGTCGGCACTTGACAAGAGTACAGTAGAATTCTAACTGTGTGTTGTGATGCTTTTCACAGAATCTAGGCTGAATCAGTCTGAAATGTTCAGATGACATTTTCTCTGTATATTCATCAACAGTAATCAGATTATGATTTTTGCCTAATCTATATTATTGTGTGTTTTCACACAATAATTACAATAGAACTCTCCGCAGTCTTGACACCAAAAGTTTGCATCTTTTTGACAAACTTTACAAAATGATTTCTCAGAATCAGGATTGACATCACTTAAAATCTGCTGCAAATCATTTATAAATCGATTATTATCAATAGCAGACACTCCTCCAGAGGGCAAAGGGAACAATTCTTTGCACGTTGGACAGATCAGCTTATCATTGTTGGTTTTAACCCATTCTGTCAGGCAGGGTTCACAATAAGTGTGATAACATGGAAGTATCTTTGGTGACTTGAATCTTTCCAAGCAAATTGTACACAGCAGTATCTGGTCATTGATGTCCATCAAAACTTTCTTACTGACAACTGATGATGCTGCGGCCATGTTGACAGGCATCTGCAAAAGTGAAACATTAATTTAGCCGTAAAATTATGACTTATACAGTTTTCATCTTAATGTACATTGACCATTTTCCATACATTACTAAATATAGAACGATACATTCATAGCTTTGAACAAATTCTCTTTTCGAGATATCAAGAGAGAAAGCATCATCCTTGAAAACACATAGATATCATATGTATATGCTAACAAGCGACCAAGCAGCCAATATAGCATCACTGTGTTATGTTTAGAAGAACTATTTTTGACAAACGTGTACTGTAGATGAAGAAGGTTGTAATCTTTGATAGCTCATTTCAGTGGCCAGAAAAAGTGGCACAAATAGCTGCAAAAAATACAAAATTGGAGATTTCATCATCATTTTTACACACCACATTAAGATCATCTCTAAGAACATGTCAACGAAGCTACGTGGTGAGTAGTTTTTTGAGCATCACATTTTTGACCAACAATGGCATAAATTGTCCCTGCAAAATTATTGCAGATTTCATCATAATTTCGTCAAATTATATTGAATTTATCTGTGGGAGCCTGTATACATACTTTCAAAGCTACCAGACAAGTAGTATTAAAGAAAAATTTGACAGAAAATGGCAAAAATTGCCCCTTAAAACATAATTGGAGATTTCATCATAATTTAAGGTAAAGGGCGACGAATTCGGACGCGCACACGCTTTAGAACGGTTTCTGCGCAGATTTAACTCCAGCCTGTCGCAAATGGGTTACTTTGTAGCGCATGTATTTAACATCACACCTGTCATTGTTGAAATTGCGCTTTTACCTAATTTTTTGACCCAGTCTCTTAGAAATACATGTTACCTATAACCTTGTCATATTTGACCCCCTAGGAAGCTGGTTTTTATTCAATATGAGCGAAAAAAATATTTCTCTTCCATTTACATGGCGCATATTACCCATTCACGTAGAGATATTGTAAAAAGTAGCGTGGTGACACCCTTTATTAAAAGTGTAAACTAAATGGTATTATGTCAGGATTTTATTCGCCAAGTTTGGTCAAAATGACACCATTCAAAGCGACAGGAAGAAAGTTTGAAAATTATGTAGTGATATAATTTCGATATCGTCATTTTGTAATCGATACATATGTAAAATTTCTTTACAAACATCATGAAAACTATACATTCGATAGATATGGATCTTAAGTCTTCGTATTTATTAAAATTAACTCATTTGCTAAGCTTTTTATAATTGCTTTCTTTAGTTTAAGTGAATTATATCATTTTTATTTATTTCTAACGACGCCATTTTAACGTCCGTTTCCATGGAAACGAGCGTGGTGACCCCCATTTTTTATTTTATTTTTTCACTTGCACAACTTCCAAAAATATTTGTGCAAAGTTTCAAGAAAATGACACCACAACTTATTTTGACGTAATTCGTAGTACTTCACCTTAAATATATTACATTTAGTTTATCTGCAGGTGCTGTATTTTAAATTCAAAGCCTTCAGACAAGTAGTTTTGAAGAAACATTTCTTTTTTTTTACCAAAAATGGCAATAATTGCCTTAAAAATGCAAAATTGCAAATTTCACCATTATTTCAATATGTCATATTTTTTTTATGTGTGGGAACATGTATACCAAATTTCAAAGCCATCAGACCAGTACTTTTTGAGAAACAATGTTTTGTCCACAAATGGCAAAAATTGCCCCAAAATGACAAAGTTGTAGATTTCATCATAATTTAAATACATCATGTGTTGCTCATATTTATAAACCTGTATACCAAATATCAAAGCTGTCATACAAGCGGTTTTGCTGAAACAATTTTTTTTTACCTAAAATGACAAAAATTGCCTTAACACTAAAAAATTCTGTATTTCTGCACAATTTGAACAAATCTGAAATAAATCATTAGTAGGGACCTATGTACCAAATGTCACGGCTGTCTGACCTTTAGTTATCAAGTAGACTATATTTAAAGAATTTTTGACCAAAAATGACAAATATTTCCTTAGAAATACAAATATGCAAATTTCACCATAATTTGAACAAATCTGACTGAAGTCATGCTAAGTAAACAGTATATCAAATTTCAAAGCAATCAAACATGTGGTTTTAGAGAAGATCTTTTACCAAAAACACAAAAAATTGCCCAGAATTAAAATATTCGAATTTCAACACATTTGAACAAACTAAAATGATGTCATCCCAAATGAACTGCATATCAAATTTCAAGCAATTGGACTTGCGGTTTTAGAGTAATTGTTGACGGACAATGACGACTGATGATGACAAATGATGACAAAGAAAGATCAGCCTAGTTGATAAGCTCCGCGTTGCTGACAGCAGAGCTAATAAGACTGTAGTGTGATCCAGACATACACTGATGAGGAAAATTCAGGCAATGGTTTCATGATACCATAGTGATATTATCAAGATGGTGAAAGTAAATGAGTAACAATGTGATTGATATCACTTTGGAAAAAGTAAAGATTGCTCAATTCAGTCTTGAATTGACTTGAAACAACAGCACCCGTGAGTGAATGTTCAGCTATTTGCAATTAGCTTTACTTATATTGCAATGATGTTTTGACAAAATATATTTCTACAAGCGCTCTAACGGCTGATATATCTCTGCTGTGTTTATGTAGCGAATAACTATTTTGACACATGACGAAGGAGGTGGAAATCTTTGATAGCTCACTTTAGTGGCCAGAAATAAGTAGCTAAATTGGTTGCAAAAATACACAATTGAAGATTTCATCGTAATTGAATATATCATATTGGATCATCCCTAAGAATATGTCAACCAAAGCTATCTGACAAGTAGTTTTTTGAGAATGAAATTTTCTGACCAAAGAAGGCAAATATTGCCCCCGAAATAAAAATGGCAGATTTCAAGATAATTTCAATGTATCATATATTCGAACAATCCCTTGGAACCTGTATACCAATATCAAAGCTATCAACTTGCAGTTTTTGAAAAACATTTTTTTGACCAAAAATGGCAAAAAACTGTTTGTGACACATGTATTGATGAAGAAGGTGGATATCTTTGATAGCTCATTATAGGATGGCCTGACCAAACATGGCAAAATTATCTGCAAAAATACAAAATTGAAGATTTCATCATAATTTCAATATATTACATTAAGATAAAGCCTAGGAGCCTGTATACACGTATCAAAACTATCTGATGAATACTTTTGAGAAACAAATATTCAGACCAAAAATGGCAAAAATTGATCCAAAAATACAAAACTTGAAGATTTCATCGAATTTCAATATATATCACACTAAGACAACCCCTAGGAACCTGTATACCAAATATCAAAGGCATCAAACAAGTAGTTTTTGAGAAACAAATTTTTGATCAAAATTGGCAAAAATTGCACCAAAAATACGAAATTGCAGATTTCATCACATATTCAATATATCATATTTAGTTCATATGTAGAAACCTTCATACCAAATATCAAAGTTGTCAGACGAGCGGTTTTGATGACATAAACTTTTGATCAAAAATGACAAAAAAAACTCCTTAAAAATACAGATTTACATATTTCATCACAATAGCTTCTACACATTATAGTCTATAGTAGCTAAAATGGCCCAAAAGATACAAAACTACAGATTTCATCATATTATGAGGTTATCCCTTGATATCACCTCTTCGTGGGGTCGTATTGCTGCGAGTGCAGTTGTGGGCCGCATCACACTCGTCTTCGACTCGTGTGATGCGGCCCACAACCGCACGAACAGCAATACGACCCTACCTAGAGGTGATATCGAGGGATACCTCTTTATCATATACCTATACCCACGTTATTTAATGAATAAATCTCGTATATAAAATATTATACGTTTCACTGTGGTTTTTCTTGATGGACTACATTTGTTTGCGTCATCTTGCTACGGTGGAGTGATATACTAGCGTCTGACGTAATCTATCAGCTGGCTCATTGACAATTATTTTACTGTTGAGCAGAGAAATGCTTGAACTCTGTCATAAAACATGTAGGATATCTACCGAATCCGTACGGTACATGCAAGTGTTATGTTTGGTATTATTTTCCAGAATGCATTTACCATGAATACATGATATTTTTGAAAGTTGTGCTTTTGAATTTTTCCGGTCCTCCGACATGTCCGATAGCACTTTTGCTCGTCGTCTGCGCGTCTGTGCTTGGCACGGACGGACAGCTGGTCTGCCATCGATCTGTCAGTGCCCGTACGGTGTGATGCTCTGCTCTTTAATTTGTTCAAATTGGTAGCACTACTAGCAGGTTAATCCGATATCGACACATGTGTTTTATTTAGTTACCCCGCATTTCCCTATGCTTCAAAACCCTGCCACTTTTGGAGATCGGACATGATAATCGTAGTCAAAGTCAAAATCATAGACGGGCACCATGGTTTGTTTTGATTAGGGCGCCACCATGTAAGTAGTCCGGTATGCAAATCAACAGGCCGTATCAGGCTTTGTTATGTAAATCAACAGGTCGTATCACTTTTTCATATGCAAATATTCAATTGAATGAAAGAAAGACGCGCTGATCATTCCTTTCATATGCAAATAAACAAGGCGTATCACATTATTGACACGTAAATCAACATTATAAATCATGTCACTGAACATAATACAGGGCATAGGTATATGATAATTTCAAAATATCACATTAAGTTCATCTGTAGGAAACTGCATATCGAATATCAAGCTATCAGACCAGTAGCTTTAAGAAACACATTTTTTGCCCCCAAAATTGTCCTAAAAATACAAAATTGCAGATTTCAGCTTAATTTCAACAAATATCATTAAGTTAATCTATAGGAACCTGTACACCAAATTTCAATGGTATCACGAGTAGTTTGGGAAATACACATTCTTTGACCGAAAATGGGAAAATGTCCCCAAAATACAAAATTGCAGATTTCATCATTACATCGGGAATATTATTAAGATCATCCGTAGGAACCTGTATACCAAATTTCAAAGCTATCAGCACAGGCGTTTCAACTGTAGTAACTTAATTGAAGAAAGAATACCAAACAATAAAAATCCCGCTCTGTCGAACAGCGCCATCTAGCGGTCAAACGTAACATATAACAGATAATAAGAGTCCTTGAGGTTACAGTAGTTATTGTTTTATGGTACGTGTTAAAATAATTGCCCTGAAGAAATTCACAATATATCTTGGCTCATGATTAAAATAAAAATTGACATTATCATTACAATGCAATTTATGATATATATCACAAGGGAAATTTGAAAAGAATCTGTTAAACAGTATTTTTAGCATACTTTAAGTAGTTGCATTGAGTGCAAATTCAGAGCAAATATTTCCATTTTTTGTATAAATGCATACTTTGTAGAAGTTAGTAAGACAAGAAATGAGATGAGGAGAAAACACTTCCTCTGTCACTTTCTGAATTGAATTGCATAGAATACACTTTCTTCTACTAAAGTAGGAATTTCAACATGCGTTATGATATATTTGGGTCCTGAAACGTTGGGTATCAATTGAGACTGAAGTATTGCTATTTCCTTAAGGCAGTGTTAGGTTCTGAAATATTGTTTCAAAAATGACTTATTGTTTGTTTGGAAAAAAGTGTATTTAAATATAAAACATAGAAGGTACACAATATGTGTTTATCAAAAAGGAAAAGTGCTGAATCTGCATTTCCCACATATGCTGTTAAAAGATGAAGGAACAGTTTTGAGATTTTGTTCTGTTGTTGTGAAATTTTGACACCATTTTTTGAATTTTTTTAAATAATTCTTAATTTCAGTCTTCAGCTAAGATGTGAACATAACTAAAATATTAATTGCTGGTTTTGTGCATTTCTACATGCAAAGAAATGGAATGTGCAGTTAGTATTTTTCGCTTTGAGGTAAATATTTGCCATTATCTCTGTACACACTATTTTCCTCATAAAATACATTTATATTATATTATATCACTCTTCACCCCATAATGAAATAGTTAAATGACATTTCATCACAGCATGGATAAATAATGCATATTTGTGTTGTGTCTGCATTTTAAAGACATTTCCTCAAAAGAGAAAAACATTAACCAACACCTTTGAGGAATGTTGGATATATAATTATGAAAAACCAGGTGTGTATGATACAGTATTAATGCTCACCTATGGGGGAAAAAATTGCATTTGAGAAATAAACTGATAAGATACCTTATGTTTGAAGTGTTATTTTCAATACCACATCTTTGTTGTGTCTGCAGTATTAGGTATTAATTATGCATTTCTGGAATGAAACTCTGAAATATCACTTGAAAAAACTGAAACGGTATGTGTTTAATGTAATCGCGGTTTGTGTCATGTCATAAACATGTCTCTTAATTATATGCATCACATCATGGTAGCCTTTAGAAAAGTAAACATAAAAAGAACAGACAGTGGCTACAATATGTTAAAATTATAACCCTGATGCTACACTTTAATAAAAGTGAAATTATACAGTACTCAGTTTGCCCTGTTGTAGAACATTCAGTTGGCTACCCAATAAGGGTTTATTACAACAGTATGGCGTGTTATTATTTGTGTTTATCCAAAAATGTAATTCATCCAAAAATGTGATTGTGTGAGTCTAAGAAATCCTTTACTAAGTATATATAAGCCTCTGTGTTGTCAAAAATAAAATCACATGCTCAAAAACACTGTACATGTTGGCATGGATACATTCCCATCCTTCTCCAAACATTTTTGAATTCATTGCAAAGTAGATTTGGAAATAACCCCTTTGTGCAGTGTGAAACATGGAATAATTTCTAAGAATTTATAAACAGTTGTGAAAAAAAATTACATGTTGGTCGAAAGTTCAAACAACTGGACGAATAGTCAGCTGACAATTATGAGGTAATTATTTTAGAGTACCAGCTGTGACACAAAATACAAAAATATTCTTATGAGAATAAAACGTTAGCTTTAAAGTGTTTTATGCCGAGACAGACATTATCAGTATGCTTGATTTCCTCATTGACAACATATTTGTTGAATTAGGAGGGCACATTTTCCAACAGTGTATAGGAACTCCCGTGGGCACTAACTGTGCTCCCTTATTTGCGACTTATTTCTGTTCTCATACGAGGTGGAATTTATCCAGAACCTTATCAAGCAGAAAAAAAGATCTCTGTAGCTCGTACTTTCAACCTTACATCTAGATACATAGACGATGTTATTTCATTGAATAACTGAATTCAGTTAATATCTCGCTATGATTTATCCTCCAGAATTGGAGATTAACGAAACTACAGAAACGGCCTCTTCTGCTTCATATCTGGACATTTTACTTGAATTTGACTCTAATGGTCACCTTTCTACTAGGCTATACGACAAGAGAGATGATTTCAACTTTAGCATAATCAATTTTCCACACCTCATCAGTAATATTCCACTCTCATCTAACACAATTGGAACTATTTTGTGATTATAAGATCTTGAGCATTTTGTTGTAATCTATTTAAAAATCACGAATCGAACAGTGTTTTTGTGTGAAGACGAGGGCAAATTTATAAATTATTGATAATTGCACGATCATCAAATACATCTATAACAAATTTTACATTTTTGTCTAGCTTTTCGCACTCTCAGGAAAGAGAACCCATTAAATGTAACTGAATTACAATTTTGTTTATGTTTAAGTGAAAATACAAATTTCCTTTCCAAGGCTGATTTGTAGGCATTTTCTTTTCTCACCGAACGATGCATGATAAAATTTTAAATTTTCGATGGTAAAATGGCCTTCTACCTCTACCCAAATCAGTTCTGCTGTAGTGTATGTTTTTTTGGTGATCTCTCTTTGAAATGATTTGGTAGATGTTAGAAAATGACTTGTACATTTATTTATTTCATATACAAAGAAATGAGACCTGGTAAATTTGATAAACTACCCTTTTCTTGTGCTTGTGCTAATTAATGCTGAAAATTTAAAAAATCACTGAACTATTTCAGCCCTGCTATTAAAAATGAACTCTTTTGGTAGATGCAAAGAAATGTAATCAATATCATCTGTCTGTTGAAACCTTAAATATTAACGGCAAAAACCAACAGTTTTTGTCAGGAATCTTTAGGGACTGTGCAGAGATGTCTTTGCAGCTTTCCGAGGAGACCCTAAATCTTTTAGAGACCACACTGACATGACCTTGAAACTTTCAGGGACCACCCAGATGAGTCCTTAAAACTTTCAGGGACCACCCAGATGAGTCCTTGAAACTTTCAGGGACCACCCAGATGTGACCCTGAATCTTTCAAGGACTATCCTGATATGACATTGAAACTTTCAGGGACCACCCAGATGAGTCCTTAAAACTTTCAGGGACCACCCAGATGAGTCCTTGAAACTTTCAGGGACCACCCGGATGTGACCCTGAATCGTTCAAGGACTATCCTGGTGTGACCTCGAAACTTTCAGGGACCACCCGGATGAGTCCTTGAAACTTTCAGGGACCACCCAGATGAGTCCTTGAAACTTTCAGGGACCACCAAGGTGTGACCCTGAATCGTTCATTGACCATTCTGGTGTGACCTCGAAACTTTCAGGGACCACCCGGATGAGTCCTTCAAACTTTCAGGGACCACCCAGATGAGACCCTGAACCTTTCAAGGACTATCCTGATGTGACCTTTGCTCGTCAGCTTGTGCATTCACAAGCATTACTTGGTAAAGCTGACAGGCAGACGAATCACTGAAAAGATTTGGTCCAACTTCCTGCACATACAGCGTCAATATTCATGACGGTCGAAGCTAAGATTATGTAATGGCTTAACACAGCGTCCTCATCGCTCCCATGTGTGACTGGTCCGCCGGCTCCAAAACAGTCTTTGCATATTTATCACGCGACGAGATCTACAAGGCATGTTCTTCCTGGCATAAATGTGATAAACTGGGCAGTGGCTGAACCTTCAGTCGACTTAGACGAGCAAGCCTTGACGATTAATGGTAATTTACTCGCTGGTTGAAGTATGCTGTTACTAGCCGACGCGCCGATGGTCTGAACAGTAAACAATTAATTATTCGCAAACAATCAGTTCATAATGGCACATTCCATTTTAACCTACAGGGGCATCTAGGAGTGTGCGATTGAGTAAGGTCCCGGGTAAGGTACATGTTGCTCTTTTATGCTGTAAAGTTTCCCCACTATACAGTCTTCATGATTAATTTGGAGATATAGTCAATGATACTTTTCTCATTAAGCGAGACACTGAATCGTACACAAACTAATATGGTCCCTGCTAATTTACATAGTAAAGGTCACGGGTCACATTGTTGTGAGGCTCTGCATTGTTTCAAGTCGAGTGTGTAAACGGCGTGATGTTCGAATGGATTTTGACTACTGCACTAATTCCTTCGTCGGGAAAGGTTGCCGATTCTGAATGTAGGACGTCCATTACCTTAATTATTTAATGACAGGACTACATGGAAAGCAACGGAATACTGGATATCTCCGACGAATTTGATGTCTGTTACCACGGTCCTTTGTGGAGTGACACTGACAGTGCTGTTCCCGATCTCGACAATGATGTCAGCAACTGTGATTGTAGCGTGAACATGACTAAGACTATGAGTCCTTGAAACTTTCAGAGACCAACCTGAGATGTCCCCGAATCTTTCAAGGACTATCCTAATGTGACTTTGAATCTTTCAAATACCGCCATTGCAAGACGAGTCTTTGAAACATTCAAGGACCACCCTGATGTGTCCCTGGATCTTTTAGAGACCACTCTGATGTGACCTTGAAACTTCCAGGGACCACCCGGATGAGTCCTTGAAACTTTGAGGGACCACCCGGATGAGTCCTTGAAACTTTCAGGGACCAACCTGAGGTGCCCCTGAATTTTTCAAGGACTATCCTAATGTGACCTTGAAACTTTCAGGGACCACCCAGATGAGTCCTTCAAACTTTCGGGGACACCCTGATGTGTCCCTTAATCTTTTTAAGGGACCACTCAGATATGACCCTAAACATTTTTAAGGACTGGCCTAAAGAGGCACTTTGAAATAGTAAAGAACCAATCAGATATGATCCCGAAACCTTCAAATGCATCCAGGTCCTCTAAACAATACAGCAATCATCAAGTTTTGACCTCTAATCTTGACATTTTCAAGAATGTGTATCAATGAGATGAATTATCCTTAAAAAATTGTCAAAAAGGATAAATTTACAATTTTTGAAAAGCAGATGGCTTTAAATACTACAATTTTTTAAATGCTACTTTAACATTTAATTCAATAATTACAGATCTGATGTTTTCACTAGAAAAATTGATAATTACTAAATGCTTTGAGTAGACCCTCTCTTAGAGAGCACATTCTGTGACTTTTACTGTTCATCTTATAATCACAAAATAGTTCCAATTGTGTTAATCGCTTATGGGGTATACATTTCCCAGCTTATTCGATATGCAAGAGCATGCAGTTCATATGGTGATTTGTAGAGAGACATGGCCATCTCTCTTACAAACTGTTAAATCAAGGTTACACCAGAGCAAGACTTGTCTCTACATTCAAATGCTTTTTTTGGCAGGTATCGCAAGCTGGTAGATAAATACAATATCTCTCTTCGACAAATGATCACTGATATCATCGGTGACATGGGGCCTTAGTTAGTGACCACTACCTATCTGACTTACAGATTGATATATGGCGGGTGCCACATGTGGGGCAGGATGCGCTTACTATTTTCGAAACACCTGACATCACTTCTCGGTCTTTGGCCAGAGGTCCATATATCTTTCTTTCATGAATTTGACTTTGTTTGTTTTGTACCGTTTATTTACTGTCTGTTCTGTGCTGTTTTGTGTCTATGTTTACAACTATTGTCTTACAAGTTTTGACCTAGTGTTATTGGATTATGGATTGGTATGATTGCGATTATTGAATATATATAGGTGACATAACTTCCCAACCCTCTGTTTGATAAACTACTAAAACAGCAAGGCTTATATTATCATAATGACCTTGAAAAGGCCATAGCCAGTCACCAAAATATGGAAGATTAATTTAAATGTTTGAATTAACATTGACCGTGTTTTTAACTTTGTCACTTTCTTCAACGCAATTGGCAAGTAAGGAATGATCTACATGTACCAAAGTTACCTGCCAATTGTCCTTTGTTTTGCTTGAATAAACATGCCACTGATTGCCACTGAGTTTTAGGCAGACATGTAAATTATATTCGCGGCCGCGATGTCTTAGACTTGTGGCCGTCCATTCAACCACGTTCACTCCACAACCTGATTCTGACTCGGACAGCTATTATTGTAAACAATTGTACATCGTACCACTGTCACATCAGTTACCTTGGTCATATTATAAGTGGATACACGTTATTTTTGAGCAACGTTGAATATAGCAGTTATGATCTGACCCAGGTTTCATGATCAGCCGGGACTGCACGGGAAGGCGTCATACGACTAAAGCAATGTAAGAAATTCCGATCAATCGACCATACTCAACACGATAAAAAATCGACAAAAACCTGAGAAATTACGATTTCAATAAGATTTATTTGATTTTGAGCATAAATTTGACTGAAAATTTTGAAGTGAACAACGTTGTAGTAATGTATGTACGGCGCATACGTCATATTCGACCGTCGCGTTCGACGCGTTCACAGCACTATTGCCGTGCAACATACGGCTCTCCGTAGGTTTACACGTAAAGCACGATCGAGAAAAAAAAGCCTCAAGCACAAAAAAAATCACCCCTACATTGAGACTACACTAAAATGCTCTTCAGATAATAGGAACGTAAAAAAATGGTTTGAGTACGATAAAAATTGATCTACTATGGTAAATTTAGCTGCAAATTTCACGTCACACACCCGTGGCCTTGATAACAATAATCGAACAATGGCGCCATACGCGATGCATACCCGAGCATTCCGATCGAGTTTTTTTGACTTTCTAACGATCAAATGAAAACCATTGTAAAACAAGGCATTTCAAAATATGTGAAATCAAGCCATTTCAGTGATACTTATCAGGAAATTTGGAATTTTGTGCAGTTCACTCAAACTTCCACGACCTTCGCCACTTTTCTGAAGACTGAAAAAAGCTGTCTCATTCTTTCTCGCATAACTAGGGCCCTCTCGCGAGATGTTCGCGTTCGATTGTTCATATGTCGTTTCTCCAACTAAGTTATCTCATCTCGTACGTACGAAACGCTTGTGTCAGACGAGTAGTTTTGGAAATACACATTCTTTTACCAAAAATGGCAAAAATTGTCTTAAAATACAAATAAAAATACATCAAAAATTCAATATATATTACTTAGTTCATCTGTAGAAACCTGTATAACAAGTTCGAAGCTATCAGACCATACTTTTTGAGAAACACATATTTTGACCAAAAGTCGCAAAACTGCACCAAAATTACAAAATAGCAGATTTCATTGCAATTTCAATAAATATCATTTACTTCTCATCTGTCGAAACCTTTATACCAAATTTCAAAGCTATCAGAGAGTAGTTTTTGGAAATACACATTTTTTGACCAAAAATGGGAAAAAATTGCCCCCAAAATACAAAATTACAGATTTCATCAGAAATTCAATATATCACATTTAGTTCATCTGAAGAAACCTGTATACCAAATGTCAAAGCTATCAGACCAGTGCTTTTTAAGAAACACATTTTTTACCCAAAAATGGCAAAAATTGCCCTAAATACAAAATTACAGATTTCGTCATAGTTTCAAAATATCACATATAGTTAACCTGCATATCAAATTTAAAAGCTATCAGACCAGTAGTTTTTAAGAAACATATTTTTGACCAAAAATGGCAAAAATTGCCCAAAAATACAAAATGACAGATTTCAATAAAAATTCAATATATTACTTAGTTCATCTGTAGAAACCTGAATATCAAATTTCAAAGCTATCAGACCAGTACTTTTTGAGGACTCATTTTTGACCAAAAATGACAAAAATTGCCTTAAAATTGGAAATTTTAATATTTCTGCACACAGCTTGAACAAATCTGAAATAAATCATCCCTAGGGACCTATGTACCAAATATCAAAGCTATCTGACTGGTAGTTTTGAAGAAGATTTTAAAGATTTTTTTCAAAAAATGACAAAAATTGCCTTAGAAATACAAATATGCAAATTTAACCACAATTTGGATAAATATAGATGAACTCACCCCAAGTAAACTGCATATCAAATTTCAAAGCAATCGGACAAGCGCTTTCAGAGAAGATGTTTTTTTTTACCAAAAACAGCAAAATATGCCCCAAATATAGAAATATGCAAAGTTCACCAAGATTTGAACATCCTTAAGTGAGGTAACCAGAGTCAACTGCATTCAAAATTTCAAAGCAATCGGACCCGCGCTTTAAGAGGACAAAGCAATTGTTGATGGACGACGGACGACAATGGACAATGGACAACTACGGAAAACGACGGAAAATCAACCTATTTGATAAGCTCCGCGTCGCTGACAGAGGAGCTAAAAATGGACAAACAAACCTGTAGGAAAAAGAAGAAACATTCCAGACAAAATATGAAAGGTGTCACTCAGCATTTTTATACAAAGAGATGCAAGACATTTCATCTTTCGTAGCTTCATGAATTTAAATGTTTACAATTACCTTAATGTCATCACCATGGACTATTTCCTCCTCAGAATTGGCCTTTGGTATTTTCGTTTCAGCACCTGAAATTATTGCAAAAAAAGACTTTAGGTTGGTATTTTATTACTATTCTGATACATTTGACATTGATATGCCTCTTTCAATATCAAACTGTCTAAGTTCTGAAGATTTCCACTGGTAATGATGCTGCCACACTTTCATGATAATGGTATATCCCAAACTGCCAGCACGTTGAACAAGTGTTGCAGTATCATAGACAAATGGGGAAACTTCCAAGCACAAACCTATCAAGGAGCCTGTGTCATCACATATGTAGATCTATTTAAAGCCCACGTCAATCCAAATTTTAAAGCATCAAGCCAGGAATTTTTATAGAAGCCGTTACTTGACTTACAGAGACAACAATTCCATAAATATATGACATTGGAAAGACAAAACTGTCAAACCAAATTTCAAAGCACTTTTTCATACAAAGTTGTCATATTACATCTCCAGTTGTAAGAGTTTGTGATTAGTAACCTGACTTGTTGGATAAAACAGAAAAGTTTACTGTCTGATGACTCATTTTGTGAATATACGTATGTTATCCTGGACCTTGTAAATGAAATACTTGTTGTTTACAAGATCCATATACAACTTATTGTATATTCACTCATGGTGACTTCAATGCAACACTTTTTGTAAGATGTGGTGTGTTGGCAGCCTGCTAAACTAAAACAGGCAATCTTTACAACATCTGTACCCCAAAATTCTTTTAAACACAAAATATAGATATTTCCACGATCATCTTTTGTAAAACAGTCTGTCAGCTACATTGGTTAATATTACATGTAACAATAACAGACTTCTGTGTTCTAATTTGCTCATATTTAGTTAGCCAAATATTTTGAACTTAAAAATCCAAAGTTGATACCTGCTACCTGATATGTAATTCCCTCGAAAATACACATATACCAATTTTATGCTTACATATCACATACATTATCCCTCCAAAGATATGAACCCAATAATAAGTAATAATTCTCTCAACAAGAGAAATATTGCAGATTTTGAAAAACTATTTTTTCTTCTTATTCTTTTATCCACATCTACAAGATTCCATTCTGTTATAAATCACCATCTAAGCATTCCACATTTTGAAGCTGACCACATAATGCGGAAATTATGAAGTCATAAGTTCCAAAAGCTTCTTCTTGGCCGCCTAGTGTGCCTTGACCAATCGGCAGTAATAAAGATATAAAAAAACCAGCTGGTATACAGGCACTCAGGGTGAATGTATTACATCAGTTTGCATTAGTTTCTTGTCCTCTTTCCACTTATGTGATTATTTTTAAGGCAATAAACCTGCAAGGCAGTTTATATGCATTGACGAATATTTTATCTTTTACAGGCACACAGCAAACTTTCCTTGATTTCTCATGAACAATATTTGACATAGACTGAAATACATAGCTTGCAACCAATGTTTACACTTTGCCTATATACCAGACATATGGAGAAGTTTCAAGTTACAACCATTAACTCAGAAACCCTACAGGGAAAAGTAAACATTTTGGCTTCCATGGCCAGATGGCAGGAAGTGACTATTTACAACCTTGATACTCTTCAACGATGAAAAAATTATGGACTATTTTTGTTGGAGACAAACCAGCTAAAATCACATTCACCTTTGCTTACTAGTGAATTGTTTACTGAATTTCAACTCAACCTACAGTTTACCTACTAACTAAATCACCACATAAGTTTCTGTTGGTATAAAATCATCAAAATTAAGAAAATCTCTTCTCAAAATTTATTAATTTTATATATATCAACATTATCTGAAAAAGTTATGGTACTACCACTGACTGAAACCTTCGTGCCAAACTTCAAACAAGCATTACAAGTGCTTGTTGTAAATGTAACCAGGTGAAATTATGCATTACCTGTTTAGAGAATTCAAAGCCGTTCATAGAGGACACACTGTCGTTTAACTTATGTGTTGTGTTTTATAGTAACGTTCGTGTGTACGACAACTATCAAGGTTGAGCCAGTATCACACATTGCCTTTCATATGTGGTTATCCGCCCATATTGAAGTAGTGCATTTTTACACGACTTGTTTATCATCCAAGCTACGTAATCTGATTTTCATTCTTGGTAGAGTCATCTATTAGATTTAAATGTACTTTTTTGAGTGATTACTGTTACATTTAATATGACACTTTATTGTTTGCTACGCGTATTTACACTAGTGTATTAATACACAAGTAAGTGAGAAGAAGAAGCGTGGAGGCTTGAGAAAGTTTGGCCGTCCTGAGGTTTAGCTCCCAAACAAATGGATCGCAGAGCCAAGAAACATTCCAGATTACAACATGATAGTAAAATTATATTAGAGTAACATTCCAAGATTGTGTGGGATCGACCACAGAGAGACTGAACACAGATCACGGCTGTTTCGCTCGATTTTATCCAAGGAGGTAGGAAAAGCATGTACACTGTCTACGGCGCCGATAGTCGCTGTGTTTGCCATGTGATCAGTTGAGCGATTCACGAACACTCATATTGAGAGACAGTCTGCGGTTGTCAAACACAGAGACATTGACAAGCAGTTCATGTAAGGCGATCCATGTTAAAGCTAGAGTGTCAGAACGGAAGCTCCACAATTCGACCTTTTTCTAAGCAAGTAACTCTGAGCGTATTTGACACTTGTGAGTGAAAACGCTCAGTACATTTCACGGGGAAGTCGCTAGCCGTGGAAGTGGCCATACAGAGTTTTTTTGTGTTATACGGACTCAATGCATTCCAAAACAATGAAGCAAAAGGTGTTGTAGGTTGTGAACCACAGTACGATAGAACTGTCGGATGTTCTGCTGCTGCACGTGGAGAACTACTTCATGTCAAAGAAGTTTCCAGTGGAGAATGTACAAGGCTGTCCTGCGTGTATCAGTAACGTTTGACTGGCTGATTGAATAACGGACACTAATCAGCTGGAACAGAACACTAAGTGCCTACACTTGCTGATCGGACAGTAAAACTTTATCAGCACTGATCATCATACGAAGTACTGTCTAGTAACGGGTTAGCTTTTCTAAGTTAAGTTGTTTTGCATACGAGTTCGAGCATTTGTATTGTCCTTAGACAAATTTCATGATTGTTGTTTTATTTTAATACAAGAATTCAACAAAACATCTCAGTGTGTGTTGTGAGTGATTTCCATCTATGCTTACCCAAGTGACCTCTATTATCAAAATTAACTATGTCAGTCTGATCCAACCGGCCCGTTCTCTGTAGATAAATTTTTGCTGAGCATTTGCCTTACTCAAACCATGTTTGAAACAAAATGCTTACAAAATGGCGCCAGACGTGGGGCTGTTGGATTTGATACCCTACAGATGTATTGACAGTTTTTACTGAGATTAAGAGGACACTTGTGCTTGGAAATCATACACACATACAAGTACTTAAATGGAAAATAATTTTGAATTTTCTGTGTAAGAAAAGTGTAGTAATAGTACGCAGTGTACATTTAAGTTGCATCTGATGAGCTTTACTGCTATACTACATTTATTGTTTGATATCATATATAGTAGTCAGCATGGACAGACCACAAGGGTATGCAGTTTCAGACCCCAAGGGACAGTAATACCGATATCCCGCCTCTCATTGACCCCGTCAAAGTTAAATTAGAGTCTAAATTGACCCCTAATACACTACCAAAAAAAAGTGTCAGTATGCGGGAAAGATTGGCCATGTCTTTAGCAGAGGCAAAGAGGTATGAACGTAAGGGACCTTCCCAACCGGTTCAAAATGAAACAAAAGGATATGATTTGGGACCTTAGGAACCTATTATTAATATCCCTTCAGTGGGCGGGGGGGGGGAGTCTGATTTTAGCCATTTCACCCCACATGCTTTTCACCTCCCACGTGTGTCGACTTTCACCGGTGAACCCCAAAGTAAAGACGTTGTAAGCTTTGAAGTGTGGAAGCGCGAAGTTGAGAGAACGGTGGAATCAAGTACATATGATGATAGGGTCCTTACACAGGCAGTAGAAAGATCTTTAAAGGGTGAAGCACGAGCTGCGGTACTCTACCTTGACCATACAATGATCCCAGAGATAATTGAAAAGCTCGAAAGTATCTACGGTCAAGTTGAGACAGGGCAATCACTGCTTCGCAAGTTCTACAATAGTCGCCAAGAAGAAAATGAACCAGTAGCTGTATATGGGCCTCGTTTAGAACATTTAATACATGCCACGTGCGGTAGAGGTGCAGTGAACAGGGACGCACTGGACGGGATGTTGAGAGAAACTTTCTTCAGAGGACTGAGAGATGAAAGAGTTGCTGACATAACCAGACATGAATTACATAGATGCGAAACTTACATGCAACTATTTCGAGTAGCCAGAAATGCGGAACAAGAAATAAAGGACAGAGAAGATAACCAGCACGAGGGTGAAAGGTTGCCAGCGGGTAGAGTTCACCAGTCCACCAACCCTGACGATGATTCTGAGGCTGACAGCACAAAAACTGAAAACGCTCAGAGTTCAGTAAACATGGGGTTGATGGGACAAATGGCAAAGACACTGCGCTTGATTCAAGAACAGCACAAGTCAGACCACAGCACAGTAGAGTCTCTACAAAAGATGGTCAATGATCTGAATACAAAATTGTCAACAAGAGAGATTGAAGGTCATCGCAACAACAGGAGTGGAAGTGAAGTTGAGAGGTTGCGCAGAGAATTGAGTGAAGAGCGAAGAAAGTTAGATGAGACCAGAAGAGACTTATCTGAGGCAAAAACCAAAATATCAAATTCGCGACGATCTGATAAGAGAGTTGGCAATAACAAGAACAAGAAACCATTTAATTGTTTCAACTGTGGTGAACCAGGTCACAGAGCAAGAGACTGTACCATCCCAAAGAGCAATTCACCTACTGACAGCCAGCAGGATGGTGACAGCCAAATTACCTCAAAAGGTCACAATAAAAAGCAAACAAAAATGACTTGACACAGTCCAGACGACACCAAGCAAGGCAAGACCTCATCGCAACAAAAACCAAAAGTGAAATGGACAGGCTAGACCTATCAACAGTGCGGTCTTAGGTCCCTTGAATGAGGAAACTGCCAGTGTGAATGGAGTGACTTGCAAATGTTTAGTAGACACAGGTTCTCAAGTGACCACAGTCAGCCAAACCTTCTGGGAAGAGAGTTGGGTTCGCCCCCATTTTCCTCTTTAGATGAACTATTGGGGATTAGAGGTGCTACTGATCATATACTGCAATATTTAGGAGTCGGAAGTCAAAGTGTCTTTTCCAGTCCAAGTTTTTGGAGATCCAGAAGAAAAGCTGATTTTGGCATTAGTGGTACCCGATAATACATATAATCACAGAGTACCGATAACAGCTGGCACTAATTGGCTGAACTCATATGAGAAGACCCCATACAAATCTGAAAAACACAAAGTCGGCAGGAGTTGCAGGATTACCCCTACAGGTCACAGTGTTTTACACACGCTACACGCAGGAGACATATTTATTGGGAAGACAGGCAGTCTGTGAATGGTCCATACTTCATTGGAAACTCCACTTGTCGTGGAGCACTATCAGTCAGCTTGGGTTACTGGAAGGATGAAACCAGGACCAATTGGGGACAAAGTTTATGTCACAGTGGAACCGGAGGGGAAATGGAGTGAGTCTGGTGGATGGATGATCGACCCAATGATAGTTACTGTTGAGTGTGGGCGTAAAAAGTCAAAAGTGCCATTGATGATACACAACGACTCTCCGGATCCAGTAATGATTCGACCTGGAGAGGTGGTTGGATATGCCAAAGCAGTCAGACGAATTGACCCAGACTCTATCTCAGCTACACAGTCTCAGCAGGCTGGGGATACAAAACCCGAGCGTAGGGTTATGACCAGCGGAGCCCAAATTTTGATATGAGTGACTCGATCTTGACCAAAAAACAGATGTATCATGTCAAAGAAATGTTTGACCGTAACAGTGAAGTCTTCTCCAAGGCTGAAAATGACTTTGGTAGATGCACCACAGTAAAGCATGAAATTCGCTTGACCAGTGAAGAGCCGATACGCCAACCGTATCGTATGATACCTCCAGCACACTATGAGGAAGTGAGACTTCTCCTGAAGGACATGTTGAGTAGCGGAATTATACGCGAGTCACAGAGCCCGTATGCTTCTCCAGTCGTACTTGTTAAAAAAAAGGAGGAGTTAGACTGTGCGTGGACTATCGCAAACTAAACAATGTTACCGTTCGCGACTCCTACCCCATCCCACGGATAGAGGAAGGATTGGATATCTTGAGAGGCTCTCGTTGGTTTACATCAATCGATCTGAAGAGCGGATATTGGCAAATTGCCATGGCAGAAAAAGACATCGAAAAGACTGCTTTCGTAACACCTCTTGGCTTTAGAGGCAACACCTCTTGGCTTTATGAGTGCGTCGCCATGCCAATGGGTTTAAAGTGTGCAGGAGCAACTTTCCAGAGGACCATTGAGCGTTGCCTTGGTGATTATAATATGAAGATATGTTTAGCCTATTTGGATGACATTATTGTGTTCTCTGACACCTTTGAAGAGCACTTAGATCGACTCGAGAAAGTATTCAGGAGACTACGTGAATTTGGTTTGAAGATCAAACACACCAAATGTCAACTGTTTAGGAACAGATTTAAATACCTTGGCCACATCGTGTCTGAGGAGGGAGTGGAAACAGATCCTGAAAAGACTGCCGCACTCAAGAAATGGCCTGAGCCAAGGAACGTCAAAGAGTTGAGAACTTTTCTCGGCTTTGCAGGGTACTACAGACGGTTTGTGCCAGGATACTCAGCAATTGCAAAGCCGCTGAATGAGCTCACTGTAGGCCAGTCCTTGAAACGAAAGAAAGGAGTCAAAATCGATCCAAGAAGAAACCCCCACCATATGTCTGGACACATGAGTGCAGCCAAGCATTCAATAATATTATCAAGAAACTGACTACAGCTCCAGTTCCGGCTTACCCAGACTACAACAGACCATTCGAGCTGCATACAGATGCAAGTTTGGGAGGTTTAGATGCAGCGCTGTATCAAGCAGACACTGTCTAGGGAAAACGAGTCATTAGACCGGTAGCCTATGCAATCCATGGTTTGTGTATAAGTGAGAAGAACTATCCTGCCCACAAATTGGAGTTCTTGGCACTCAAGTGGGCTATCACTGAAAAATTTCACAATTACCTGGCAGGTAATCATGTGGAAGTAATGACAGATAATAATCCACTCACATACATTTTAATGTCAGCGAAGCTGGATGCCACCGGCCTTAGATGGTTGGCTGCCCTGCCAAACTATGATATTAACTTGAATACAAGCCTGGTAGCCATATTAAAGACGCCGATGGACTGTCTAGAAGACCCGGTGTATTGGCTCTGACAAAAAAAGGGGACGCAGTGGTGGATACTTTGATCAGGATGAGTCCTGAGGAAGTCAAAGCCGTGGGTCAGAACTGTCTGGATCAGCATAATCCATGGATAGAAGCTATTGCTGCCTCGGCTACGGCTGTGCCCACGACATTAGATGACCCACCAGAGAAGCCAGGGCATTCTCACTTCCCTACCTGAACAATGAATGGTTTGATTCAACTACAAGGAGAGGATCCTGTAGTGAGTTGATTGATATACTTTAAGAGGAGAGGACAACTTTCATCTAAAAGAGAAGGAAAATGGAAGATGTTGAAGTACGACTTGCTCTGAAGGAGTGTGATCGACTTTCCTTCAGGAAAGGTGTGTTGTACAGAAGCAGAACTGGGGTAGATGGTAAAAGGCACTATCAACTTGTTTTGCCCTCAGCCTACCACAAGATTGCATTGGCAGGAGCTCATGATGATACTGGACACCTTGGACAGGAACGTACACTGGATCTGCTGCGTCAGAGATTTTACTGGCCCCAGATGTCCAAAGATGTGAAGAACAAAGTTCTGACGTGTGAAAGGTGTACCAGAAGGAAAAATCCAGCTGGCGCCAAGACAAGAGCCCCACTAGTGAATATACAAACCAATCAGCCTCTGGAGTTGGTCTGTATGGACTTCTTGTCATTAGAGGAATCCAAAGGAGGTATCAAGGACATTCTCGTCATAACGGATCACTTCACCAAGTATGCTGTCGCAATACCCACCACGTAACCAACTGCAAAGACCACTGCGAAACATTTGTTTGAGCAGTTTATGGTACACTATGGATTCCCATGCAGACTACACTCCGACCAAGGTCGTAAGTTTGAAGACGCATTATCAGGGAATTATGTAAGATAACAGGTGTGGAGAAATCTAGAACATCGCCTTATCACCCCAGGGCAATGGGCTTTGTGAACGATTTACCGCACGCTCCTTGAGATGTTAGGAACATTGGAGAACGAGAAGAAAAGTAATTGGAAAGACTACGTTTCTCCCTGGTGCATGCCTACAATTGCACAAGACATGACAGTACAGGATTTTCACCATACTATTTAATGTTCGGCAGACATCCGCGTCTACCTATGGATGTTTACCTTGGTGTGCAACCAGAAGACACTACTCTAGAATCTCCAGGGTCATATGTAAATGGCTTAAGAAATCGTCTTGAGTTTGCTTATGATCAAGCCACAAAAGCTGCCAGTAGATGTGCAGAAGAAAACAAAAGAGATATGACCAGCATGTACATGATGCAGTACTACACAAAGGAGACAGAGTGCTAGTGAAGAACGTTAATCTACGAGGCAAGATCAAAATTGCTGATCGTTGGGAGGCAGAACCATACAGAGTAGTTAAGAAACTTGATGACAGCTTGCCCGTTTATGTCGTTGAGGGCGAGTAAAGCAAAAAGAAGAGAATGCTGCATTGCAATTTACTACGCGTATGCCACAGCCTTCCAGCAGAAGAACCTCATGAAGACCGAAACTTGCCAAATGTGAGGAAGATCCATCACAAGATAGATCAACTCTTCAAAGCGAGAGTGAGTCAGATACAGAAGAGGAGTATGAAATCGGTCTGAACCCACATAGATTACCCTTTAGGCTGAAGAGATCTGAGTCATGTAAGAATTCAATGCGATCACACCCAGATCGTAGTGTTGAAACTGTTGAAAGTATCACCGGTGAAACTTACATTGCTGTGCCGGAGAGGGGTAGTAAAGAAATATCCTCAGAAGTCCTCGATACTTGCAGTGCACAAGATATGGATATAAATACTACAGAAGTCAATGATGAGTCCTTACCTCAAGGAGATGCGTCTGGAGAGGACAATTCAGAGCATCCTGGTATTTCCGTGGACAATGAAGAAGTTGAATCATCTTTGTCAGGAGAAGAATCTGGTGCCCAACCTCTTAGGCGTTCAAAGAGAACAATAAGGCCCCCTCGGAGGTATGGATGGAGCCAGATGACTCGCGCAAATAGACGGAAATACAGGCCACTGAAGATACCAGATATGTTGTCTGTATCTGATAGGAGGTGGGATGAGCTCAAAGTAGTGCTCATCGAAGAAGTAAGGAAGAGAATTCATTGACTGTGTGTGTAGAGTACAGTGAGCGAGAGGAATACTCATCAGAAACTTTGCTAGAGCATCATATCATATCAACCAAAACTAGCCCTTTGTTGTATCGAAAACCTGGATTAATGGCTGTGTTTCCAGGAGTGGTCGGGCATACAGCCGGTTTGATCACCAGATGTCAGAAGCAAGTACAGCTGATAGAGGAGTGGCATTTTAACTTTTGCACCTTGATTGAGTTTAAGTGACAAGCACTGTGTATTGTAGTGGAAACATCTTTCATCGGGAAGTGGAAGAACATTCTACGTTACCATCTTCCGTTTTTCAAGATTATCTTCCACATTGTTATGGCATTGGGAACAGTGTGTCTTAATTGTTTACTTTACTTTACTTTACTTTATTGCCAATTCCAAATATAAGTATAAGTATACAAGGTATACAAAGTATACAATGACGAGGAAAGAGGCAAGTTGGAGCCAGGAATAATAGCTTAAAGCTAATCGAGCCTGACCCATTTTCATGAAATTTACATTGCAATATTGTTTTAAGGGCTAATTATGTCAATTGTTAATCAAAATTCTATATTTTAAATGAAAAAAAATAGATAGATATTCACACATCTTGGTATTCACTTAAGAGATGCTGTCTTAATGAGTTTATAAATAAATCTCTTGTTGCACTTTGTTTGATAATATTGGGTAGGCTGTTCCAGACTTTGGCACCCATATATGAAATTGCAAACTGTCCTGCAGTTGTACGTACTTTTGGTAAAGGCAAGTTTTGACCCAGTTTAAATCGAGTGTCATAGCATGATCAGCTAATCTAAAGTAATCACTCAAATTATGTGGTATATTTTTATGATGCAAATCAAACATGAATTTTCCCAAAAGTAATTTATGAAGTTTATAGACATCCAGTATACCTAGTCTGAAGAATAAAGGTGCAGTAGATTCTCGAAATCTTGAAAACGTAATTAGTCGTACCAGCATTTTTTGGGTGATAAAAATCTGATGTTAATATGATGGATATGTACTTCCCCATACCTCAAGACCATACGTAATATTTGGTTCAATAAAAGCTTTGTAGAGCAGTACTAGAATTTGCTGTGGTACACAGTTTCTTAGCCTAAATATGATTCCTACTTTTTTTTCTTATACTATTGTTTATCTCATAATATGAAATTTCCATGTCAAATGTTTATCAAAAACAACCCCAACAAAAGATGCTTGTAGAACTTCTTCTATGATAACATTCTTTACAGATAAATTGCCTTGTAGTGTTACAGAGTTACGATTGCTGTGAAAAAGTACATACTTTGTTTTACTTATATTAATTGTCAGCTTGTTAGCATCGCATTATTTAACAACGTCTTGTAAATGTACATCCACAAAAGAAAGATTTACAGAGCGTGTTTCACGTGAAAAAGCGTGGAAAAGGTTGGAATCGTCGGCAAAAAGCCTAAAGTCAAAAAATTTGAAGAATTAGGAAGGTCATTGATGTACATCAAAAATAGTGTAGGGCCAAGTACAGAGCCCTGGGGTACTCCACATGTAATGGTAAATGTTGAGACATACATCCGTCAACAAAAACATACTGTGACCTGTTATTTAAGTAGTCTGTAAACAAAAGTAGTGGAATTCCTCTAACACCATAATGTTGAAGTTTTGAGAGAAGAATAGAATGATCTATGGTATCGAATGCCTTGGCGAAATCAATAAAAATCCCAATGGTAGAATTCCCTTGGTCGACTTGTTCAAGTAAATTATTCATTTAAACTAATAAGAGAAAGTTTGGCACTATATTTTTCTCGGAAACCATACTGATGCTTATAGAAAACACCGTGATTATTCAAATAGCCAACCAATCGGTTATTCACAGTTTGTTCAAGAATTTTACTTATGAGCGGCAATACCGAGATTGGACGATAGTTTCCTGGTATGTCCCTCGAACCCTTTTTAAAGATAGGAACCACTCTTGCTATTTTTAATGCTTCAGGAAACTTACAATATTTAAAAGAAAGATTAAAAATATAACAAAGAGGTTGAGCAATATACTCTGCTGCATGGAGAATAAGTTTTGCAGGTAAGTCGTCATAACCGGTTGCCTTCTTCACATCAAGACTTGTCAACAAATTAACAATTTCCGTTTCTGTGGTGGGATACAAAAGAACAAATTTTCTAGGGGATTTGACAGATAATCTGCAAAGGAAGAGTGAGGTGTATGTATTTTTCTGGCAAGATCCGGTCCAACGCTAGTGAAAAACTTATTGAACCCATTAAGAATTTCATTTTTTGTACTATAAGTAACCGTATTTTCATTATCGCCTGCAGAACATGATAATGTTCTGGTAGAGACATACCAGGTTTCCTGTTACGTTTACCAAGTAATTCATTGATGATCGTCCATGTTCTTGTGGAATTTTTACTATTTTCAATAAACAAGGACTCATAATAATTACGCTTGGAAACTCTTAGCACGGTTGTCAAGATATTTCTGAATTTTTTATGCTTGACCACAGTTCTAGCTTCGTAATTCGAATGCACCATATCAGCAAATAAGATGTGTTTACTGTGAATTGAATTTTTGATGGAACGGGTAATCCATGGTTTGCGTTTCATGACATTTTTTACAGATCGTGAGCAAACAGGTGCATGTCTATTACAGAAATAGTTAAAGGTTGAATAAAACAGTTATATGCATCATTAACATCTGTACATGAATAAACATCGTTCCATGATTGCTGTGATAAATCATGTTTGAAATCTTCCAATCTGAAATGTTTGTAATCCCTGTAAAAAATTTTGCCATATAGACTTCCATTTGAAAACAAATTATTGAATATAGCAAAGACTGGCAGGTGATCTGAAATATCACCAGCAATTGTACCTGTATAAATGGAACACTTATTTATGTTTGTATAAATATGATCTATAAGGGTTAATTTGTGAAACATTTGTGACTTGAGTCGGGTTTTATACCAACTGCTTCATACATCTCATTACAGTGTCAAAGTAATCTTCTACAATATCATCTCGTTTTGACTGGTCAATATTGAAATCGCCAAGAAGGATGCACTGCTTCCTATCAAGTTTGATATCTTTTAGGACCTCTAAAAGACTATTTCTAAATTCTGGTACATTTGTATTTGGCTTCCTGTACAGTATTCCTGGGACAAATGTTTGTTTTCTATCGATTACTTCTAGCCAAAGAGATTCTGAATGTACAACATTACATGATATTACTTTGCACTTAACAGAGTTGTGGATATAGGCGGCAACACCACCACCCCTTCCGACTTCACGACAATTTAACTCCAATGAATATGAGTCCAAATTAAACAAATTACTACAACCTACGTTCCAGATTTCGGACACTCCAATGATTTTGAACTTTTCATGCAAAATATCGTCATACATCACAGCAAAATCATCAAAATTCTTTTTTAATGAACGAACATTTACATGGGACACTGTGAACGATTTTTAATGAAAGGGTTGTACACGTTGATGAATTCAGAAGGCGTGATGGCACCACTGGTACAGGTGACATCAAATAAATCTGTGTTTACAGGAGATTCCATGAAAAGATATTGATAGAGATATTGATATAAAGCTCAGTCAAATACAATTTACACAATCTTTGCAAGGTCCGCTTCATTGCGGATGACAATAGGTCGTGAGCCTTGTTCTTTTCTGACATATATACTGCCATTGAACGTCCACAGGAATCTGTACTTACAGGATTTGCGCTTTTCATTGGCATGTCGCATCAGGCTTCGTCTGAAGGGTGTCAAGTTCTCATTTACATATACATTGTTCTTTGTTGCAAACCCCAGTATGTCCGTTGTCGTCGTTCTGATCTTCTTTCTCTCCTTGTAGACTTTATCGCGTTTGTTCGATGGTGAACTTGATGATAATTGGTCGCGGTCTTGATTTGCTAGCAGAATGCATCGCTTGTGGGTCTTGTTTTCCAATTCTATGAGTCACTTCAATATCTTCAGATGTTGTGTCCTCAATTATTCTTTTCAGCACCATTAGCGATATTTCATCAGTATTTTCGGCGGGTAATTCAGGAATTCCATGGATTTCAAGATTTTCCCGTCTACTGTACTTGTTCTGTTCTTCCTGTGTTCTCTCTAGTTCATCCCACTCTCTTCTGTAGTTCTTCATTCGTTTTCTTTAATCCATTATTTTCAATTTGTAGCATTTTGATTGAGTTCTTCATTTCTTCAACAAGTTCGTTTATGAATCTAACGATGTTGACATGGCATTCTGAGTTGTTTTGATCTCCTGTACAGCCGTCAATACAGATGGCAGACATACCAGTTGTCGTTGTATATCTTGAAGTTGTGCGGCTATAGCCGTGAGAGAAGGTTGAGGTTCTTATCAGCAGGTTCTAAATGATTTTCTGTACGTGGAGTCGAGAAGCGTTTCTCCTTGCATCTTGGGCAAAGAACAGATCACCTTGCGAGAAACTCACATTTCGCGTTCTACTGCAATCATGACACTTCGGCATTGTGATGATGGCTTCGTGTCCTACATTAGCATTAATACAATAGCTCGCAAACAAAGAGTTGTGTGACTTTTGACAGCCGTCACCCTTGACGTGAAAATGTCCGTTTTTTTCCACGTTAAGACCGTTGTAGTAAATATAGAGTGGCACAAATCTTACCCAGGTAGTTTACAGACATCTCAGGGTAATTGTCATTACCGGCATACTCATCTGCGTGGGTTTTCAGCTGCGTAACGTGCAGGTTTTGTGGACACGATGTTACGGTCCGAAGCGCGCCCTAACTTAATAGTTGCTACTTAATAGTTGCTTCTTATGATAATTATCTTCCATGGAGATGACCTCATGCCAGACTCCCAACTATGATGGACACAAACCTTGCTGGATGGAAGGAGCATTATCTTCAGTGATAGCTCGTTAAGCTGTGGAGTGATACTAAGTTAAACAACTTCTCGGCCTTGGGGTATTGTTTAAACGTAATTTATCAAAGGATTTTGAAAGGAATTTGTCAACTTGATCCGTATGACCCCCATCACTGTATTGAGGGTGTATTGTAAGACAACATGTTTCACTTTGGAGTGGCTTCGTCCGCCTCTATATCCCGTTTCATTACATCTAGACAATTGTATTCCCAATTGCCTACATGTCATAGCAATATGGCTCGGTCAGTGCAACAGGTTTGATGCATTTTGTTTTGTGTTTGCCATAAGTTTTAGTAAATGATTATTTTATTTAGTTGGGACAACCTTTTCCAAACCGGGGGAGGGTGTAACCAGGTGAAATTTTGCATTACCTGTTTAGAGAATTCAAAGCCTTTCATATAGGACACACTGTCGTTTAACTGTGTGTTGTGTTTTATAGTAATGTTCGCGTGTAAGACAACTCTCCAAGGTTGAGCCAGTATCACACATTGCCTTTCATATGTGGTTATCCGCCCATATTGAAGTAGTGCATTTTTACGCGACTTGTTTATCATCCAAGCTACGTAATCTGATTTTCATTCTTGGTAGAGTCATCTATTAGATTTAAATGTACTTTTTTGAGTGATTACTGTTACATTTAATATGACACTTTATTGTTTGCTACGCTTATTTACAGTAGTGTATTAATATACAAGTAAGTGAGAAGAAGAAGCGTGGAGGCTTGAAAAAATTTGGCCGTCCTGAGGTTTAGCTCCCAAACAAATGGATCGCCGAGTCAAGAAATATTCCAGATTACAACATGATAGTAAAATTATATTAGAGTAACATTCCAAGATTGTGTGGGATCGACGACAGAGAGACTGAACACAGATAACGGCTGTTCGCTCGATTTTATCCAAGGAGGTAGGAAAAGCATGTACACTGTCTACGGCGCCCATAGTCACTGTGTTTGCCATGTGATCAGTTGAGCGATTCACGAACACTCATATTGAGAGACAGTCTGCCGTTGTCAAACACAGAGACATTGACAAGCAGTTCATGTAAGGCGATCCATGTTAAAGCTAGAGTGTCAGGACGGAAGCTCCACAATTCGACCTTTTTCTAAGCAAGTAACTTTGAGCGTATTTGACACTTGTGAGTGAAAACGCTCAGTGCATTTCACGGGGAAGTCGCTAGTAGCTATCCCACTGGAAATTTTTTATTGAAGTTTTACAGGATCAGACAACTTCTTCTGGAAGTGTGGTCCCAAAAGTACTGGGATCTGAAAAAAAGAAAGCATTTTGAGGTATAATGAGTGAGAAACGCTGATTTAAAACGTGGTATTTGGGCTGAACATTCTGACAAATTTCCAAAATGGCTGTCTTTTGATATGCAAATGAGCGTGTAAAAATTTACATATTAGGAAGTATTCATTACCACCTATCAAGTCTTGTTCAGAGTCAATTTGTAACTGTGAAGGTGCTTAACCTGGTGAAGTACAAAAATAACACTTTTGAAGTATGAAATTGTGTTTTAAACCTAAAAAATCATAAAAAACATTTCTACACCTACCACTTCATACTTATGACACAAAAACCTTTGTCCTATAACTATTACATTATTTTACTGTGTTTTAAAAAGAAAATGCTTTTGTTAGTTGGGTTGTGTGTCTCTGTAAGAGTGTGTGTGTAACGTACAATACAACACTCACCAGTGCACATGCATGCATACATGTAGCTGTCTTCATATAATGTGAGAAAACAATTTCTGCATCATTGTATTTATCATGACTTCATTTGCATATCATTTGCAAATATTAACATAAAATTTGGTGCCAACACTTCACACCTGCTTGCACATCTTTAATTTTTGGGTACATCTATACAACTTTCCACGCTGTACTTCAGATGGCATTGTCATTTAAATCAGAAAGTTCTGCCTGCCCTACCGATGTTCTTTTGTTCGCAAAGTGTTCCATCGCCGGAAATTTGACTGGCGCTGAAATGCGCAATCACCGATAGCGCTTTTTTTGATGTCAATGGAAGGGGAATAACCTAATTTGTCCTTTACATAGCGTCTGACGTTCGTCTACGGTTACATATCGATAGATAAATGAGTCACTATATCATCATTTGCAGACTTACCTAAAAAACAACGGCAATTGGCTCCGTTGGGCGAAATTCCGCTTCCATCGCTTGCGGGAGATCAAATGACGTCGTTTACTTGCTGTCACGCACCTCCACTGGTCATTCCAATCTCGCGCGATTTCCTTCAGAGATGTCGTAATTTCCCAATATGGCAGCTTCCATGTACGATTGGTGCGTTTGCCGTTCGATATTTACTGACCAAGCTTTGTGTACAAGCGCATTTTACTATACAGGTTTTCATCCAGTGGATGTTGGTATGTTTAAGGAACTATTTCTAAGTTGGATTTACGTTTTTGGACAAAGACACCGAGGATTGCATACAACCATTTCACTTATGTTTACATTGCTCCAGAATAGGCGCCCTCAGTGACTGGGCTCGCTATCGCTAGCCGTGGAAGTGGCCATACAGAGTTTTTTTTGTGTTATACGGACTCGATGCATTCCAAAACAATGAAGCAAAAGGTGTTGTAGGTTGTGAACCACAGTACGATAGAACTGTCGGATGCTCTGCTGCAGCATTTGGATAACTACTTTATGTCAAAGAAGTTTCTAGTGGAGAATGTACAAGGCTGTCCTGCGTGTATCAGTAACGTTTAAGTGGCTGATTGCATAACGGACACTAATCAGCTGGAACAGAACATTAAGTGCCTACACTTGCTGATCGGACAGTAAAACTTCATCAGCACTGATCATCATACAAAGTACTGTCTAGTATAGGGTTAGCTTTTCTAAGTTAAGTTGTTTTGCACTCGAGTTCGAGCATTTGTATTGTCCTTAGACAAATTTCATGATTGTTGTTTTATTTTAATATAAGAATTCAACAGAACATCTCAGTGTGTGTTGTGAGTGATTTCCATCTATGCTTACCCAAGTGACCTCTATTATCAAAATTAACTATGTCAGTCTGATCCAAACGGCCCCAATCTCTGTACAGAAATTTTTGCTGAGCATTTGCCTTACTCAAACCATGTATGAAACAAATGCTTACATAAAGATATTTTTTACCAACACTAACAAAGAAAAATAACAACAATTTCCATTTGTTCATCTCATTCTGACATGGCAATATATATGTATGAGATCATTTTTAGGGATTGACAAACCAAATTTCAAATTAATACTGTACAGCAGACTATTTCTTTAACTTTTTTCCATCAACAATTAGGAAAAAAGTTTACCAAAACACAAATTTGAAGATATTTCTTTGAAAATTTAAAATTAGTGACCTAGCAGCTGAAAATATTCCTTTGTGTCAATATCAATGATATTCTAGAGCAAGTTAAACAGAAATGGAAAGCAAAAAAAATGTTAATCGGAGATGTTACTGCTTAAAAAAAAAACAAAATTGAGGACTTACTGCAATTTTAAACATAGCTATATTAGTCAGCTATATTAGTCAGTGATCGCAAGACTACGCAAGGGAACATTTCCTCTGAGAATCGAAACTGGTCGATACTCTAACTTACAAGTTGAAGAAAGAAAAATGTTGGAGAAGATGAACTCCATTTTGTCTTTGAGTGTAGATTGTATAATGATATTCGATCACGATTTGCAAACGCAGTCACTAATTTACCACCAAGTGAGAAGCTTGCAAAACTTTTTTCCATTAATCACATTAATACATTTTCTAAATGTATTTATGAAATATTTATCTAAAGGAAAAATGTAACTTCAGTTCCCTGAGAGAACACCATGCACACTGGAAGCTATACTTATGTGAAAAGTGACTCATAAGCCAATACTCAGCTGGAGTTTCACATTATTTACTTTTGATATATTCTGAAGGATTTAATTCTATGTATGTATTAAGGTATGTGAAACTGTGTCACTATAATAAAATATTAACTAACTAAGTGTGTTATGTAGAGAATAGCTTTTTGTGACACATGTGTTGCTGAAGGAGGAAATCTTTTCTACCCAGGGTTGGTAGCTCTGCTGGTGGACAGAATTGTTCCGAGGTTATCGTTCGTCCAGTTAAAGGGATGTATTCGTTGCTTCGCTTCGATAAAGTTTGTATGTGCGATGTGTGATAGTGAGCATGCGTGCGTGAGTGCTTCATGAACTCAGCAACATGAGGAGCGGTCTCAGTCAAAAAATGTAACAAATTAGTACTATTGTACTACTCTTTTATGGGAATGGAGATTTAGCCGAGCGGTTCTTTCTGTGGCCTCTCCGCTAGGCGACTGATGCCGTATGTTGTGGGTTCAAACCACAGGCGTACGGAACGTTTCGTAGATCGTCGTCGGATGGGAAGTGACTGACATGACATCGACACTGTGAGGCCGAAGGCCGAACCTCGATACTGTATAACATTACAAGGTATGACGCGGAAAAATCGACCGGTGGCCCGAAACAAACGAAATAAAGCATCTACCTCAAAAAAATTACATCGACCGGTCGGAAATACCTTCAAACTTTCAAATCTTTACTCTGGTTACTGCATTTCTTTCAAATCTGCCAGTTATGGGCGATAATTAACTGTCCGGCGAGTACTCGCACTTGCATTGCCACTTCGCCATTTTAAATAGCTTTTTTACTCCCGAAAGCCTTTGCGAGTGGACGAGTGACCCTGTGAAGAGTTTGTTTACAAATGTCAGATAGCGGGATTCACAAGCATAAACTTTCCCATCGTTTGCGTTGATTGCCTTGTTGCCAGATAGCTGAAGTTGTATTCACTGACAGTATAAAATTTACCTAATGGTTAACGGTTGAATTTAACGGTTGTGGGGTCACGGGGTCACTCTTCCACTCGCAAAGGCTTACGGGAGTGAAAAAGCTATTCAAAATGGCGAAGTGGCAATGCAAGTGCGAGTACTCGCCGGACAGTTAATTATCGCCCATAACTGGCAGATTTGAAAGAAATGCTGTAACCAGAGTAAAGATTTGAAAGTTTGAAGGTATTTCCGACCGGTCGATGTAATTTTTTTGAGGTAGATGCTTTATTTCGTTTGTTTCGGGCCACCGGTCGATTTTTCCGCGTCATACCTTGTAATGTTATACAGTACCGAGGTTCGGCCTTCGGCCTCACAGTGTCAGTCACTTCCCATCCGACGACGATCTACGAAACGTTCCGTACACCTGTGATTCCAACCCTATTGAAAACTAGCCGTATACATACATACATACATACATACATACATACATACATACATACATACATACATACATACATACATACATGCAAACATACATACATACATACATACATACATACATACATACATACATACATACATACATGTATCATACATACATACATACATACATACATACATATAGACATGCAAACGGTATGCAAATGAACTGATTCCCTATTACGATAACCTCTATTTTGTATATATGCATATACCAAATGCGAGCTAAAAATTTTATTTGGAATTACACTTTTTTTTTGTAAACTACAGTTCTTTGATGCAGTTCGGTCGTCCGGCAATGAAACTTGTAAATGTATCGGTCATTTTATCCAGATGATTCGGTGTCCTTTACGATATTAAGTGGTCGAACCAGGACCCCTTGTATGCGCTCTGTAGCCACAATGCATATGCAGTACAGTCAAGGTGAAGTGTGCAACACAGACAAAGGGAATTATTTGTTTTTGTGAGCAACAAGCATTGTCAGGGCAGGGACTTCCCTAATTACGTGGACTCAATATCAGAATGTGGAGAGGCTGCCTGATGTCCTCCCACATTACGTGTATGGCATAATGTTATGAACACTCCGGTGCATGAATGCTTCAATCGTTGTTTGTGGGCAGAGGGTCTGTGGCTTGACGAAAACGCTATGATACAACTTTTCACTTGCATCGTGGGGGTTTCGCATAGTTACTATGAAGTCGTCTGTGCCCTGGTGCATAGCAATAATCTGGCGAATCGACTTCCTTTCAAAATCGAACAAGGAATGTTTTAAAATGCTGAGTAAAATTAAATGCTGAACACAGAATCGACAATACTGAAAATACTTTGCTGTAGCTGATGGCACCCGTAATTTGAAATACGCTCAAAGCGAACCTACCATAGTCTTAGTTTCCATATAAGTAAATCGGTACAACAGCCATCTGTAAGCATGAATGTGAAAAGATACATCAATGCTGTAAGGTCAAATTATTTTGCTCTGGTAGGTAAAGATATGTCCTTTTCTGAATTTTTTCCTAGTGCTTCCTAGTGTACCAAGTATTCCTGGTCAGATTTTAGAGTTGCGAACGTTGTATCTCATACACTAGATTGCCTAATTTCTTACAGACCTTTAGAACTGTTCAATTATCGCTTTAACGTGTTGTCGTCTCGTATCAGTTCTGTGACTGATGCAAGCATTGCTTTTCCCAGTGCTAACATGCTGTCGCTGTGTAATGAAGTGTCAGTACCGCGACTTGGGTATATTGTCTCGCTCTCACAGGCAATTCTAACTTGGTTTAGGGAAATGAAACTTGTAAATTTATTTGAGTTTCACAACTGTTTCCATCTTTACACAGTAGGATAATTTGTCCTTTCATGTCAAAGGTAATCAAAAATCAGGTATATATGATGATATTCTCAGTATGCCACATGTAAAAAAAACTTATTTTTCAAAGTTTGCCAAAGCAGCTTTTGCGCATTTCCTTTGCAGATTTCAAAGTTTGATCGCGTAGAAAAATATATTGCCTGCAGAACTTATCAAAATGGCTTCCAAAGGTGAGTTTGATAATTGGCATTGTTGTCAAATGGAAAAAGCACAAATTAAGTACAATATATTGTGGTGTAAAATGATTTTTCCATTCTTTCAAACTTAACTATTCCTTGATCATCCCCAGAATTTAAAGTTTATCCCAAGTATCACTTTTGGTCCCAGTACTCTAGTGTGCTCGTGTCTGGGTAATGTTTACTCTTGGCAAAGCACAAGTTCATACTGCCTGGGTATATTGCTAAACACTCAGTGATATGGCTGGCTGATTAGTGATATTTGAGTATCGAAAATAGCCACCATCTCTGTAAGATATCATCAAGTATTGCTGATAAAGGCAAGATTGCATGTTTGGGTAAGTTTCTCAAGTTAGGGTAAAAACATAAAAACTTATCCCCTTAAACCACTACCTACAGGTTCCTAGACATTACTTTAGTCACATTTGTTCAAATTGTGGTTAAAGTTGCATTTCTGAGGCATCTTTCATTTTTGGTTAAACATTGTCCATTTCCTCTGAAAGGGCTTGTCAAATTGCTTTGAACTTACATATGAAAGTTCCTAGGAATAATATTAGTAAGACTAATCAAATAGTGATGTTACATGCAAGATTCTATCTTTGGCAGTGCATTTCCCATATTGGGTCAAACATTTTTCGAAATCATGACAGAAATTACTACCTAGGAGAAAAAAGTTCATTCATTTGTCTCTACACACACTGCAGATAGTATGAAGCGCTTTTCTGAATTATTCATTTACATTGTTACAGATGCCATACATATTGCTGACCTTCAAGAGACTTCAGAGGAGCACAAGCAGCTCCAGATTGGCGTCCGAAATCTCTCACCCGTAAAGCAGAAAGGAGATTACAAATATTTCACTTGTCACATGTGTGACATCACAGAAGTTGTAAGAAGTGTCTCGTTTTCATGAGAAAAGCATCAAGAACTTCAACGGGTGATAGACAGTCCTAAAAAGACTTGTACAATAAGCACCTTTAATACTCAGAAGCGAAAATTTCTGGACTAAAAGCACCAGTCCATTGGAAATCAAGCTTACGAAGAAAACTAAAGTCTCCCTGTGTGATGTGCATATCGAATACCAGTCTGCAGCTACAAAAGTGTCCGCGCTGAAAACATATAGGACGTTAGCTCTATCGAGTCTAATAACATTGTTAGTGTTAAAGGCAAGATTGCTAAAGTCATCAAGGACTGTCACACTGTACCCAGGGGATCAAAACAACTAAAGCAAAAATTGTTGTTTTACAGGACATGACTGCTGATATTAAACGTACACTTTGGGAAGAAGCTACCAATGCAGAGCTTGGTAAATCATATGCATTCACTGCAGTTCGCGTTAAAGATGCCTACCCGGTCAAGTGCTTTAACACAACGAAAGAAACCACCGTCAATATTATTGATGACCTCACTGATTTGCCAGAACTGAGTGCTCAGTATGCTGACATATCTGTAACAGGTAAAATCGTTGACTGTGAAAATATCAACCAGAAATACCTCTGCCGCCGTTGCAATTTTCAAATCCCGATTTCTGATGACTGCCCAAAGTTTGTACACTGCAGTCGTTGTCAAATGTTTTTCCCCGACATTTTGTGCCTTTAAGATGACAACCTCTTTGTTAATCAGTACCAATTCAGCTGACAAACTAATTTATGTTGATACAGATATATTGCCGAAACTGCTGAATGTTTCCACTGAGGAGTTTCAGTCAAACACTCAAGAAGACATTCTAGCCCACGTATTGTGAATTTTTGAGCCAGTCACTTTCCATTGTGACCGTGAGCTCATTGTATTGCCCCTATGAACCAACATGACCATATTCTGCCAATGATTACACTTTGTGCTACAGTTACACATTTTGCAGTCTGCAAATTTGTTTGTTTAGTAAAGCCACAAAAAATTACTATTCTAGCAACTTTGTACCTTTTGCACTATCTGTGACAAAGTTTACTATCTCTGTCATATCTTTTGACAATATATCTCAGTATAACAAGCACAGTGTAACACTTTGTCAGTATGTCAACATATTGAAAGTACTGCAATATTTCTTTCAAATCTACATGGCTGATATCACAAATGTATCAGATTGCAACACGAACATTTCTTTGAATTACACTTTGCAACTTTGTGCCCTTTGCACTGTCTGTGTCACAGTCTCCTATCTCTGTCATATCTTTTGACAATATGTCTCAGTACCGGTATACCAATAAGCACAGTGTAACACCTTGGCAGTATGTCAGCATACCGAAAGCACTGCGATATTTCTTTCGAATCTACATGGCTCTCACCAAAAAAAACTGATCAGATTGCAACTTTGACATCAAAATAAAGATTAAAGATATCCTGTTACTGTTATGTCACCAATCGTGACTTGTTCCTGTTATGGCAGGGATTTGACTTTTACTGTTAACATTAATGATAACGTCATTGTTAACATTCGCAGTTATTCTGATCAGTCATGACTTATAAATCATTACTTGTTCGTATTATACATCAATGATCATTTTCGAACTGTTATGTCTTCAATCGTAACTTGTTACTGTTATTTTACTACCAATGATGACCTTTTACTGTTATTACGTCATCAGTAACCACATATTATTGTCATTGTGTTAATAAAGTATTTATATTTTTTTATTTTAGTACCTGTATGTATCTATAGTTTCTTTTCATTGTATTTTTCTGCACAGGTGCTAACCACCAACTAAAAAATCCACCACTGATCAACACTTCTCATGGTTCATCTTATTTGCCAAACCAACCAATATTGTGTACAGGTAGTACTGTAATCTCAAGTCCAGGTACACAAGCCCAAATCTGGTTTTATCAGTACCTTATTGACAATGAAAGACGTGCAAAGCTCAAAAGAAATAGAAATGTTACACTTGACAGCTCAAGTGATCCTGTTAAACCCAAAACTACACAATCTGTACAATACTGTAAGACTAGAAAGAGACTACACTCAGTGATGATCTCACAGTAAGCAACAAAACCAGAAGGCTTCACACACACTCAGATATAGAAAGAACCAGTAGCCAAAATTTGCAGAAATCCCCCAAAGCAACTAAAAACCGAAGTTCAACCCAAACACACCAGCAAAAACACACAACACAAGATCCCCTTCAGTGTAAGCAACAAAGTGCCCAAACAGAACAAACAAAAATCTACAAGCCACAGACAGAGAATATCAGAAACAGAGTTATGTCCAGACAGATGTAAGACCTAAGAAAGAGGAGCAGTCATGTCTTTACCTCAAACGCAAGTATAGCCAAAGTGAGGACAAAAAAATTATAAAGAAGCGATGACGTCAATATGCAAAACAAAAATACAGTCAAAAGGAATGTAGAGAATCTAAAAAGAAACAGTCTGCTCAATATCAAACACAAAAATACAGTCAAAAGGAATATAGAGAGGCTAAAAAAGAAACAGTCTGCTCAATATCAAAAGGAAAAATACAGTCAAAAGGAATATAAAGAGGCTATAAAGAAATCTAGTCTGCTCAATATCAAAAGGAAAAATACAGTCAAAAGGAATATAGAGAGGCTAAAAAGAAACAGTCTGCTCAATGTCAAAAGGAAAAATACAGTCAAAAGGAATATAGAGAGGCTAAAAAGAAACAGTCTGCTCAATATCAAAAACAAAAATACAGTCAAAAGGAACTAAGAGAAATTAAAAGGAAAAAAGTACAGAAACAAAGCACAACAAAGTATCATCATAATAAGCAGTACCAAGCTACAAAGCGTAAGAAAGCGGCAGTTACAGCTTCTTTGAAACAAAAAAGACTTGCAGATATAAATTATGCTGTCAAAGAATTTGCACACAACTGCAAACTTGCACCCAAATACATATGTACATGTTGCCATAGACTTCTATTCAAAAATCAAGTCAAAATGTGCAACCGAGGAAAATATGCATCAAAAAGTAACAATGTACAGCACATAGCCTCTGTTTGCCTCACAGGAACGTACTGTCATAAATGTGACAAAACTTGCAAAGCTACATGCCATCACAGAAATACACCCCACACAACTGAATGGATTTGTCACAACTGTGACCGGTTAATTTTGGCTTCCAGGATTCCTCCTCAGGCCCAGTACAATTCAATGCAGTTACCACCTATACCAACTCAGCTATCTTCAATAAACACACTTGAACGCCATCTTGTCAGCCCTTCAATACCATTCATGAAGATTCATTCGCTACCGAAAGGTGGACAGTATGGCATTCACGGCCCTGTAATCTGTGTTCCTGCAAATATTGCTCATACTACCACCAAGCTTCCCTGGCCAGTGCATTCGCATGACATTATAAATGTCAAATTAAAGAGAAAACTAGAGTATAGAGGGCATTATAAATTTCAAACTGTCAATCCCAATCATCTTTAACAAGCATTACATTATCTAAATAGCAATAATGAATATTACAAACATATAAATATTGATTATTCTCATGATGTCCATGACAATATGTGTGATGACAATGACACTGTCACACAGTACAGTGACAAAAAACCAGTCTGGTAATCCAGAGAAGTCATTACAGGCACATACCAGTGATCCACACAGTGCTGATCCACATAACACATCACTGCCACATACCAGTGGTCCACACAGTGGTGATCCAGAGGACTCATTACTGCCACACACCAGTGATCCACACAGTGGTGGTCCAGACAACACATCACTGCGACGTACCAGTGATCCATACAGTGGTGGTCCAGAGAAGTCATCACAAGCACATTTCACTGATCCACACACTGCTGATCCACATAACACATCACTGCCACATACCAGTGATCCACACAGTGGTAATCCAGAGAAGTCAACACAGGCACATACCAGTTATCCTCACAGTGGTGATCCAGGCAACTCATCACTGCCACACACCAGTGATCTGCACAGTGGTGGTCCAGACAACACATCACTGCCACATACCAGTGATCCACACAGTGGTAATCCGTATAAGTTATCACAGGTACGTACCTGTGATCAACACATCGGTGATCAAAAAACTCATCACTGCCACATACCAGTGATCCACACAGTGCTGATCCAGACAACACATCACTCCCACATACCAGTGCTCCATACAGCGGCAATCCAGAAAACTCACTACACTACATACCAGTGATCTAGACTACTTGTCACAGGCACATACCAGTGATACACACAGTAGTCATCCTGACAACACGTCACAACTACATACCACTCTTCCACACAGTGATGATCCGAACAATATCCCTTACCAAACCTTCAGATCTGTATTGTTCTGCCCCAGCTCTGATTTCAGTCTGCCACAGCTCTGTGCAGCTCAACTGCAGATCTGTTTTGGTTGTCTTTAGCTGTAGTTTGTTGGCAGCAGACAAAACTGATAATTTGAGCTGTCTACTAAGTCAATGCAGACAACTGTCAGCTCTGTGCAGACCTAATTAAGCTCTCCCTAATGTACTTCGTTTACATTTGTATAAATGGATCATTCTGAAGACTGCTTGCAGCTCAAAGAAGGATGCCATGTCAAATTGTAAGTATATCTCTGTTGGCCAACAAACATTGTTGATGACCACAGTTAAATCAAAACTTACAATATAAGCATTATCTTCGTGACGAATTTGATAAACACTCTACTTGGGTTTGTTAAATAAACAAGTCACTCTCAGTCTCTGGTTGTACTTTGATTCCTTTTATTTCTAAAGTTGCTCCATCATATGCCAACATCACCATGGGTAGACTGGAAGATGACATTCTAGCCAACTATAACCCTAAACCAGCCCACTGGAAACGTTTCATAGACGACATCCGTTTATTTGGTCACACGGGCTGGAAAAGCTCATTGAATTTCACCAGTACAGTAACGCGGCCCATCCCACCCTAAAGTTTACAATAGAGCATAGCTCATCCCAATTACCATTTCTGGACACACTTATGATCTTGCAAGGTAACAAAATTGAAACCACTATATACAACAAACCCACAGATAAACATATGTATCTTCTAACAACTTCCTGCCATCCACACCATATCTTTCGTTCAATCCCCTGGAGCCAGGCCCTAAGATACAGGAGAATTTGTTCCACAGATCATCTTATGATTCCGAAGTCATAAACCTGAAAAAAACACCTCCTCAACAGAAATTACAAAGCCCCTCTAATCAACACCGCCATTAAAGAAGCCAAAAACATAAAACGCCCAGATCTCATCACATTTTCCAAACCTACAAAAACCGGCCAAAATCGCATACCATTCATCACCACTTACAACCCAGCGCTACCAAAAATATCTAACATCATAAGAAAACATTGACCCATCATTCAGTCAAACAAAATAACAAAAGAAGCCTTCCCAACTGTTCCCGTTGTAGCCTATCGCCAACCGCCTAATCTCAGAAAAACACTTGTGAGATCAAAATTGCACACCACTATTAACACCCCATCCCCAGGAAAATGTCAGCCATGCACACAATGCAATCAATGCAAATTTATGTTAATTCAGGACCATGATGTCATTATCAACCACACCACTGATAACTCATACAAAATAACTGGCCAATTATCATGCAGCACCCGGAATGTCATCTACACAATACAATGCTCCAAATATCACCTTCTGTATGTTGGAGAAACAAAACGCGAACTCCGGAAAAGAATCTATGAACACCTGTACAGCATACGTCCAAATAAACTCACCCTAATCGCCCAACATTTCAATAGCCCGGATCACACATAATCATTTCACTTTCATCGGTATTTGCAAAGTTTACTCGAAACAAGATAAAATAAGAAAATCACTCGAACTGAAAATCATATCCCAACTTAATACCCTACACCCTTATGGTTTCAACAAAAAAGACTGGTGACCCCCTAACTCCATATCAATTTTCACCGTTGTATTAGCTACTAGGGAGCCCTCTCATTTACACTCTGTTCCACCTAGAGTCTGAGCCACACACTACCGGCTCTACGCTCCTACAATGTAAGTTTACCACTGTAAATAGTGTATTCCTTATCAGTTCATCTTCTTTATTTTTTGCAACTATTATATTGCATATTGTATCCATTAATTTGGCAACCACTATACTGTATTCATTTTTACCACTTCTGTACGTTTTTCACAAATAGCTTTGTTATCGTTGTATATACGCTTTGAATATGTTTTCTTTCATTTGTTTAGTGCCCTGAAGAAGGACCCCCGTGTGGGTTCGAAACGTTGGCTTTAGAAATAAAAGGAGTCAAAGTACAACCAGAGACTAAGAGTGACTTGTTTATTTAACAAACTCGATTATGACCTATTCAAGTCCAAGTCTCCAGACCCGCTGGTGTTGCTATACCTGGTTGGACTGATACTGGTATTCAAAGCAAACTCTGCTGGATCATTTTTAATCTGCACCAAGTTTGTTCTAGTTTGGTAAACACTAATGGGAATATCGCAATGATAATGGTGAAATTTGCACCCTGAACATGTAGATATATGTGAAATATATATCTTGTTTGGTACTAACCAGATTTTTTACTGTCCTAAGTGTATAATGTACATTATTATACACCTTCTGCCGTAACCTATGGGAGTTTGACCGTCCAATAACTTTCCGTATTTTGTATAGTACGCGGAGTCCCGAATACAGGAGACGCGCGACGCACCTGTTTGACCTTTGACCTAGCGATTATCGGATGTAAACAAACTATTTTACGGAGAGTTATAGACATAATAACATCTTCCACCAAAATGTATTCGTAGTATAAGGTTTAAAACACGCTAAACACAAAACTGAGTCTAAATGCAATTGATTTTTATTTCAAAAAACAAATTAAATTGAAAATATTCAGCGAAGTTAGCTTGAGCTGCACTGAAAATTAATTGGCTTCGTGCCAACGCAAGGGACTTGTACTACGGAGCAGTAGATCTCGCGCGTTCCACTCATATCGCGCGTGCCGCATCCCTCAAAATTTACCATAGAATTAGTTTATACGGACGATTAATGGAGGGAGGTGTATAATAATAGGGTTATACACAAAATACGGCCCTGTATGGACTCGGGCTCAGTGAGTGACGTATTGGACTCGCCTTCGGCTCGTCCAATACGTCACTCACTGAGCCCTCGTCCATACAGGGCCGTATTTTGTGAATAACCCTATAGTATATTACAATGAAAGAAAGCTTAGAAACCCCAGTATGTTCGTACAAAATGATACATGATTTTTTTAGTTTTAAATTTTTATTTTGGTTAAATTGTAATATTGCAAAATTCTCTTCAACAAGTCATAAAGAATATTTTCAGGCAGAATTTAACACAGTCGTCCAATGATGAAAACAACAGGATACCAAATATCATAATCACTCAATACATAAACAAAAATCTACATGGTAAGTTATATGTGGTATGTACTGTAAATACCACATAATCCTTAAGAAAAAGAAAAGTCAAAGGATTAATGATTTGAGAAATACTATTTTTTGAAAAAAAAAATTAGATAGGTCAAATAGTGTGTGGAATGCGCAAATTTATCAAACCATGCAACATTACCTTATGAAATAAATGTACTGAAAAACATCAATGCATGAAGGTTATTTCTCTGGACATTGTTTTGAAATGATAAGTTTCAAAAAAGCCATGACGAATTTCTGGAAAAGAAACTACAATTTTTTTGGTTTGGTTTACAAGTCATACCACCGAATAGCTGCAATGTAGCCCATGGGCCCTGTTCAAGGTTTTTCTGTGTTGCCGTGTAGCACTGTGCACTAAATAAGGCCATTGCCCTCAGTCATGTGGCGATCAGAAAGTGAGTCCTACGTTGAATCTACATGCAAACACATTTAGAAGGGTAATTGGCTTAAAATCTGACTACTCACGATCGTTACTTGCATAATCATACATGTCGGAAGGCCATAGAGATACACTGACCGATTTATAGTGTGTAAAATTGGAGTAAAAGTAATATACTTCCCATTCTCGCAAAACTAATGTTGAAAGGCTATGGCAGCAGCCAGGAGGTCACAGGTCAAACAGATCATCATGTATTCGAACTTTGTCATTACAACATCACATGTTGTAAAACAAGACTTTTGATTGGCCAATTTTGTCAAGGCTGCCATTTTGAATTCCAGTGTTGAACAGTTGAATGTGTGAGTCTGCAGGTATCATTCACTCCATTAAGCCACGGTTTTTGGGAGAAATCGTCGATTACCTCTCTCAGTGGACGATGAAGGGAACACAGACGAGGTTTAGGAGAACAACTGTAATGTTTGAAGGACGTTGCCTGCGTTAGACACTTAGAGTTTATGTAAGTTAAACTTCGATCAGTGGATGTCCGTTATTTACAGTGTAATGGCCGTGGACATTTGAATTTTTCAGCCTTTTAGTGAGGTTTGAACTGAGAGTTTGCTACTTCGACACTTTCCACATCGTAGGGGACTATTTCAAACCAACCACTGTTCTTTGAGAAGTTGAGAACATATGGCGACAAGAAGTGATCTATGTTCATTTCGATCGTTATGGATTAGTACTTATGATAGCAACTCTACTGCATGCAGTGCATAGGAATAACATAGTATAAATCGGACATGATACAGTTTTATCGTCTTAGTTGCCAACCATTCGATGTCTTAATGATGGAAGAAATGTTTTCGGACTTGATACAACTTCTCTCTCCAAGTAGTGCCAGTAGTGGCTTGGTTTGTACTGTGATTCATTTCTTTTGCATGTTTTATTGTTCATTATCGCTCTTATCATGAAGGACACATACCACAGATTCAGCCTTAATCCTGATTTTTACATGTAGCCATTGAACATTGTTTACCATGATGTTTATTTTGGCTGAAACTCAACATCTAATGATAAAACATAAATCAAAGTTCTCATGTTTTCCATGTACACTTCACTTTAAGGAAAGGCATTTTGAAATATATAAAGTGAATTTTATTTGTCAACAAAGTACATATAACAATAATTTCAAAGTTTTTGAATAAGTTTTTCATGGTTAAATTTCTTTATATATATGTGAATTTAACATAATATTTTTAACTGAACAGTTTCTATTTGATACACATTTTAAATATTGTGATCTGTTGATCTTACCGTGGGTCTTTCAAAGGACAGATTTTACAATTTTTTTGTGTATTCCATTATCAGATTGTTCAGAAACCAAGTCATTCAAAAACAAAGTTTCAGAAAATAATTGCTATGGCCAATTTCATATCATTCAGCAATTCAAAAAAAAGAAATCTTTTTGCATGTACATCTGCATGAATATTGAGATAGATGCTTCCTTACTTCACTATAATAATTTTTGTCAAAAATTTCCTGCAGTATAGCACCTCATGTAATTTTTCAATAGAATTTTAATTCAGAGACGATGATTAAGTATACTGATAATTATTAACTAAACTTTAGATTTTTGCTCAGAACTATTGCAGTAGATTTTATTGTCCTTTAAGGGAAACATGTTTTGATGTTTTGATATTAAATATAGTTTGTGTTCAAATGTGTTTAATCCCGTTGTAGCTTGTTGCTGAAAATATGCTAATTTTCTATAGATGAAATTTATACTGATTTTTCTACTTTTCAGTGATTTTCATACATGATAGGATTCATTTAGTGAAAGGCATAGAAATTCAGTTCTCACCTTTGTGAGATTTATAGTTACGATGCAACTGATTGGCATGCACCTACTTTGATATCGTTTAAAGGGGAAGGTTACCCAGTGATTATGTATTCAGCACTAAGAAATCTATAACAAACTGGTGTGAAATCTGTTTTTGTTCTTAATTTTCACTTACTGATAGCACGATGGCATCCATTTGAAAACCTTTAGTTATAGGTGGAAGTGACGTAAGAGCATACAACTGCACTGACACTTGTGGGGCTTCCTCGGCTGAAGACTACGGGGAACCCCTGTAAGTGCCCGTGCAGTCCTAGGCTCTTACGTCACTTCTACCTATACCTATAGTTTTCAAATGGGTGCCATCACGCCATTGGTAAGTGAAAGTTGATAACAAAGACAGGTGTCGCACCATTTTTTCATAGATTTTTTATTGCTGAACATACAATCTCTGGGTAACCTTCCCCTTTAAGATAATTATAGTAAAGATGGTTACTGTTAGCATGTTATATAGACTTCAAGTTACAAAGTTGATTAGTACAAAGAGTAATCGGATAAATTTTCATTATAAGATACCCAGGTATGTTCGATATAAAAGGTCCACAGATTGTGTCTATTGCAAAGCCATTGGATGTTCTGATCACACCATAATTACACCCCTGTCAAAATTTGGTACTTCAATTTTAATATTTTTGAGGACATGGTCATGTTAAGAAAGAAGAAATGGTAATATTGAGTACACTCTAATGGATTACCACATCTTTCTGTCATAAAGACTAAGTTACAAACCACATTACATTTTTTGCAATATTGAGAATTTTCACCAGAGGAATTTCAACTACTGTCATTCATTCATGACAACAAAATCAAGAGATACATTGCATTATTTATGACATTTTCAACATTTTACCCAACTGTACCGTTTTCCTATTTATTATGCCAACTTGTTCTTTCAATTTTGCCATTCATATTGTCCACAGTACAGCCTCATTAAATATTCATTGCTTTTAGGTACATTAAAGAAGGACTTCTCAGTTGAAAAATATATTTTTAAAATTATTTTATTCTTTAATCATAATGTAGTACTTGCATTTAATAATTTTAAACTGTAAAAGATAATAGTTGTAACATATTTCTGTATTGCAATATTTGAAATGACAGTAATATTGTCCTTTCATGACTTTGCTACTATTGTTGTTCAGTTTGTCAACTGCACTTTCTTGCTCAGCTCCCTGAATTTTGTTGAAATATCCACTTGTTAGCCTATCAGCATGATCTGTATATTATCATATAGATCCAGACTTCATACAATGCATCGGTCAACTAGTACAATTTTGACTATAAAGGTAATAGACTGTTAACATGATAATAGTAGACATTTCAACTTGCTTTTGGCAATAGAACAAGAAATGTAGTTAATACAAAGAACAGAAATAGGGCAGAAACCAATTGTTACAGCTACTTTTAAAGTACATATCAGTATTTACTAGAAGTAATTGGCCTTTAATGCAATATTTTTCATAAGTCAACTCGGCTCAGTTATCTCAGAAAGATACATTTTATGTAAACACTTTTTTTAAAAATATATGTTATTTTATTAATACAAACTTTGTTTAAAATTCATATAGCTCTCAACTTGTTTTATTTGTGTATGAAGGTGTTGTCTGCTGATTTTACCACACTTGTATTGCTTCTTTCTCCTCTGTAGAGGTCCAACTGTACCAGAGAGAATATGGACTTTGATCAAATCACTGGATAAAAAAGTTAAGGTACATTTTATCAAAGGCTGAATGCACTGGGTTATTTTTTGTATGCTGAATCCTAAAAGTACAAATATGAAATCCATTGCATCAGCTTTATCAGTAAAGAAAATGGCCCAATAAAATTGCATTTCCCCATGCACCATTTTTGGAGCCTCTTTGTAGGGCATTATACATATGCCACCACACAAAGCCAACAAATTGTTGTTGGCTGCAGTGGGTGTACACTGATTTGCCGTAGAGCCATGTTTAATCCCATCTAGCTAACTACTTGTGACCTCATTGTCATGAGCTCGGCCTGTTAGCTTCCTTGACCTTTGATGTCTATCCCCTTCCCCCAAGCTGCAGGTTGTCTGTGAGAGGTCTGTCTCAGAGCTGCAAGATGTCTGCAAGGTCTGTCCAAGAGCTGTGGGTTGTCTGCAAGAGGTTTGTCTCAGAGCTGTGGGTGGTCTGCAATGGTCTGTCTCAGAGCTGCAATAACTAATTATATATTCACAGAATCAGCTTACTGCAGCTCTGTCCAGGAAAGCTGCAGTGAGTCTGTTGTGCAGATCTGCCTAAGCTGTTAATCAGCTCTTTTCAGATCTGCAGGTTTCGTAAGGGATGTCACAAGTACATACCCGTCCAACACACAGTGATAGTCCAGATAACATATCACAACCACATAATACTAAAGACTATAGTTGTCGTGTTTCCACTTCCAATACTGCTTCAACTACCAATTATCAGTAAGGATCGAGTGGCTAAGTCATTGAGAACGATCAATGTGAGGAAATGTCCAGGTCCTGATGGTATATGTGACAGAACGCTTAAATTGTGTGCCAATCAACTGAGCAGCGTACTTCAACACCTATTTCAACTTTCATTATATAATGTTTCTATTCCGGCCTTATGGAAAACCTCAACAGTTATTCAAATTCCCAAGTGCAACAATCCAAAGCGGCAAAACGATTTTCATTCTGTTGCCCTCACTTCTCTTGTAATGAAAACATCCGAGAAAATTATCAAACATTTCATTCTATCAAAGACTGAAAATATGTTGGATCCTCTTCAATTTGCATATAGAACTGGAAAGTGTGTTGAAGATGCCAAGCTTTTTATTTTGAATGAGTTGTATAAACATCTTGAGAAACCTGGTGTCCATGCTAGAATTCTTTTTGCAGATTTTCATCTGCCTTTAACACGATACAGCCACATATTCTTGCGAACAAACTTATCTCGAAGTTTAGACTCGACAGTCAGTTGATATTATGGGTTATTGAATTTCTAACTAACAGATCTCAGCGTGTGCTTGTTAATGGCCGGCTGTCTGATTCTTTACAAACATCTACCGGTTCTCCACAGGGTTGTGTTTTGTCTCCTCTGCTCTATATCCTCTATACAGATGACTGTAGAAGTAACTACGAAGGTCGCCACATTGTAAAATTTGCAGATGACTCGGCTCTCCTCTCGCTTCTTGTAGGGCCTGATGAAAAACATGGTCCCGTCCTAGACGAATTTGTTAATTGGTTGACAATTCATACCATAATCTGAACGTAGTCAAAACCAAGGAAATTGTTTAGACAAAAACACAAACCTGTGGAGAGCATTATTCATGATCAGGAATTTAAAATTGTTCATATTTACACTTATCTTGGCTCGATTTTTGATGATAAATTGAGTTGGGATGCGAATTCTGAAGCGATTTTAAAGAAGGGGAAACAACGAATGTATGTTTTACGGAAATTGGAATCCTTTTCAGTGGACAGGACAATTTTATATCTCTTTTATAAGTCTTTTATCGAAAGCATCATAACTTTCTCATTTATCTGCTTGTTCCAGAATTTAAGTTTAAAACACAAGATTTCCATAGAAAATATTGTCACTTTAAGTTCAAAGATTATTGGCGCACCACAGAGGAGCATTTTGTAATTTTACAAGTAACAATGTCTGAGGAAAGCATGTTCCATTTTAAATTCATCAGAGCATATTTTAAATTCAGATTCCAACTGCTTCCTTCGGGAAGACGTTTTAAGTGTCCAGTTTGCAAGACAAACCGGCTCAAGAATTCCTTTATTCCTACTGCTAAATGATGTATCTTAACGGTCGTTGTGTGTTTTCACTATTTTAGTTTCAGTCTTGTTTTATTGTTTTATTGTGATATTTTGTGTGTTGTCCGCCAATCCGAATTGCCCTTAAGGGATGAATAAATTTGAATTGATTGATTGATTGATTGATTGAATGCTGTTAATGAGAACTCACATGTTACTGCAGATCATCATGATGCAAACACTGACCATAATTCCACTGACGGTCAAATTTCATCAACTGTATTAGATACCTGCCTCCAGCCTGTAGACATAGCTCAAACTATGTTAGATCACTATGATTACAAAATATTTTCACTGGCACCTTCAGAGCACCAGTCTCCTGTTAGCCTCTTTCAAGACAAGGAAGTTGAATGTAAATCATTTCCAATTCAATTTCCAACAGACAAAGGTTCATTTACAGATGAGCGACAAGTAAAGCTTGGATTACCAAAATACTTCAATGCAACGTTATTTGGTGCTGACGCAAGATTTGCTAATGATACATCTTACATATTCTTTGCACAATATTTAACAGAGATACACTCTGTTAGTTCAAGTATATCTATCGCCTTAAGAAAGGGTAGCTGTAAAACCTCAACAGGTCACACAATCACAGAGAATGCTAACCAACCCAGACCAAAGAACTACATTGTTAAAGTTAGACCAAGGATACCGGTTTTGACAACCGGTCCGTGGCACACCTCCATACTGGCAGTGCACACTCAAAGACCTCTTTGCTGTGATAAGGCAACTTGGCATACCCACTTGGTTTGCAACATTTTCAGCAGCTGAACTACACTGGCCAGAGTTTCTTGATAAATCAAAGCACAACAAGACATACAGCATTCACATGACCTGACATATACTGAAAAGTGTCATTATCTTGCGTAGCAACCCTGTCACAATGTGCTGTTTGTTCGATCACAGAGTACAATTACTCATACAAAATCTAATATGTTCTCCAGCTCAACCAATAGGTCACGTAATTGACTTCTTTTAGCGAACAGAATTCCAACGGCGTGGATCCCCCATATCCATTCTCTTTTCTGAATAAAAGATGCCCCAAAGTTGGAGATCAACACTGATGAGGAAGTCTGCTCATACATTGATCAGTATGTTTCATGTCAGCTACCAAATGCTGATGAAGACCCTGTTTTGCATAAATCGTCAGTGAGATACAGATACACAGTTAAACACATACAAAGTCATGCAGGAAAGGAGGCAATACATGCCGATTTTTGTTCCAAAAGCCATCAATACGGATACATATGTATCCAGACAAAAACCACTTCCAGATAACCCCAAAATGCAAAGGAAGCAATTAAACTGGCCAAAGCAATACTTAAAGAAATATGGAATATCATGAATACCACTCGAGATCGAGAACTACTTACCATTGACCAACTGCTTGAACAAGCAAAGCTAACCTATGAAAGCTACATTGACAGTATTGGTACAGTTACCAAAAGAACAACAATTGCATTAAAGCAGGAACACAAGACTGCTGGGTTAACAACTATCCCAAGCATTTACTGCTAGCATGGAATGCAAATATGGACATACAATATATCACTGATCCCTACAGCTGTGCCAGATACTTATTATCTTATATCAGCAAATCTGAACAAGTAATGGGAAATCTCTTACAACATGCACAAGAAGAGGCTCGTCAAGGTAATCAAAGTATCCATGGTGAAATGCGCAAACTAGGCATTATCTATCTCCATCATCGTGAAATAAGTGCACAGGAAGCTATATACCGAGTTGCAAGTCTGAATCTTAAAGCTTGCAGCAGAGAAGTAATCCCTATTCCTACTGATGATGATAAAGGTAAACTCAGTCTCCCATTAGCTGTTCTATAAGCCAAACCCACTGGTAGCCTAGATATATGGATGCCAAGTATCATAGAGAAGTATAAGGCGAGACCAAATTCACCTGAATTTGAAACCATGTGCCTTGCAGTCTCTGTATCTCATTACCGAGTCCTAGCTTCATCTCACACCCAAAAGGGTGACAAAATACATAAACTACAAAACAACGTGGGCAAGATACAAAAACGTACCAAAAGCAATCCTGCTGTTATTAGATACCACAGAGAACCTCACAATAAAGATCCAGAAGAGTACTTCAAAACTCAACTCAGATTATATCTACCACACCGTACTGACACACACTTGTTGCCATCCCCATACAACAAATATGAAGTCTTTTTCAGATATGGTATTGTTACTGTGTCTGGTGTTTCACACAAAGTACATGAGACAGTACAATCCAACAAATGCCACTTTGACCCTCAAGAAGATATCATTGATGATGCCATGGAGTCATATCAAGAAGGTGTGCTACAAGAAGACACATGGGCTCAAATAGCACCTTAAGTTGAGCAGAAGACTTGACGCTGAAATAGACAAAGCTGATGTGAACCTTGATGACTTCTAGCTAGATCAGTCACCTGATCTCCTTCCTAATAAACAAGCACATCAATCTCCAAAGTCTTCGAAAACATACATTGAAATACGACCTGCAAAGCTATCACATTCTACTACTCTTCCACTACTGCAATCCATGAACACAACTCAGTCCACAGTGTTTTACTATGTCAGACAGTGGTGTATGCAGAAAGCTCAGAACCTTTCACCACCTCCATTCCATCTCTTTCTCACAGGAGGAGCAGACACAGGAAAGAGCCATGTCATTAAATGTATTCAATACGAAGCCACTATAATACTTGCCTCAACAACTGCCAACCAAGAGGATATAACAGTGATGCTAACAGCACTAACTGGTACTGCTGTGTTTAACATTGGGGCACATACAGTACATGGTGCATTACGTATTGACCCAAGACAAACTCTACCATATATACCACTCAGTGAGGACAATCTGAACACTTTACGCTCTAACCTATCAAATCTTCACATCTTAATCATTGATGAAATATCAATGGTCAATAAGAGGCTGATAGCATATATCAATTGCCGCCTTAATCAGCTCAAACAAATCAATAACCCAGCCTCCATCTTTGGAAATGTCTCTATTCTTACTGTTGGGATTTCAATCAAATACCCCCAGTTAGAGGAGATCCATTATACAAGGAAGACCGGTGAGATTTTGCTAACCTCTGGCACCATTTTCAGAGTGTTCTGCTTACACAAACAATGAGGCAAAAAGACGATGCATCCTTTACCACTCTCCTAAACAGACTCCGTGTAAAGCCCAAGACAACACCTCTTACACCAGAAGATTCCGCTATTCTCACGTCAGGGTCCACTGACAATACAACCCTAGTTTTCCCAAATGAAGCTCTACACATATATGCAACCAACCAAATGGCTAAGGCCCACAACGACAACATGCTTAAATTGAAGTGCACAAACATCAAGCAGTTAACAGCCATAGACCACCAAGTCCATTCCCAAACCAAACTCACCTACCATAGGAAGACACCTTTCCCATCATCACAAAACCGTCTCCCACCTATCATCTCTGTTGCAGTAGGAGCAAGAGTTATTCTCACCCATAATATTGATACTGAGGATGAATTAGTTAATGGTGCTATTGGCACCACTACTGTTATCATTGACAATCCTAGTCCTAACCAACTCCCTTCAGGTATAGCCATTCAGTTTGACAACAAAAGCATCGGTGTACACCACAGACAAAAACAGACAACACTACATGTACCCAGATCATTAACAGTGATACACCCATTTCAAGAGCCATTGCTTGATAATAATGCTACAAGATCTCAGTACGCAGTAAAATTGGCATGGGCATGCACAACTATAAAGTACAAGGAATGACCATGGATAAAGCTGGTAGTGTCACTAAAGAGCATTTTAAAACCTGGAATGGCATATGTTGCACTCAGTCGTGTCATCTCATTGTCTGGTTTATATATCACTGACTATAATCCCAAAGCCATCTATTGCAATACTCTTGTTATACAGGCATGTGAAAAGATGTTACAACTAAACTTCACAAATGTTCCTGCCATTTCTGAAGATTTCACTCTGTTCTATCACAATATTGAAAGTCTGCACTCACACTTCAAAGATATACTTATAAATGCAAAAACTCACAACACCACTGTCATTTGTATCGCTGAAACTTAACTACAACCACAAATTCCAAGTACCAATATTCAAATACCTGGATATAAAATGTTCCGCCAAGACAGAGTTGACTCGTATCAAGCTTCTGAATTCAATTCATTGAAGTTACACATGGACGAGATCTTAGCTATATCAAAGATAACATAACAGGTGACGTTATCAAGCCCACTACCTCCACAAACATAGAGTATGTTGCTTTATGTATCCCTAACATATCTATCATCGTGATATGTTTGTACCGGCCACCTACATACCAAATATGCTCCTTTCTAAACAATTTGACTCAACTACTTCGTTTTATCAGCATTATCAAAGTCAACCACATCATAGTTTGTGGAGACTTCAATGAAAATCCCCTTGTACAACAAGTTCACCCTATCAATAGGTTATGTCAAAGTTCAACTTTCAACTCTTTCCATCAAGGACTTGAGAAGGTTGCATGTCTATGCATTGGGATTGTCTTTGACAAATCCGAACAAACAACCGTACAGACTGGTTAATATTATTGCTGACATTGCACTATACAGACTATACAAGCCTGTTCGTGCTGAACCTATGACTGATGATCATCGTCATTTCATACATCTTCCATTTACTAACAAAGGAATTGATGCCATTAATATCAGCAATATACTACACAACAAATAGGTTACATCAACTATACCTGTATACTTTAAGAACCAGTCTGTACCTATTCTGTCATATCAATACACCAAGACAATCTCCAATAAAATATTCAATTACAATAAGGCATTGCGGCACTTAAAAATTGATGAATTCCTTCAAACACCAGCATCCTGTGACTGCTCTACATCTCCCTTCAAATATACTCCAGTTGGCCATGTCATCACTGGTGATCTGAACTTGGTTGAACATCACCACCTTCGTAAGATATTATCTTGTGGACCCAAGTTCAGAGAACCTCACAGGATCAACTGGAACCATAATTTTAAGATCATTATGGACTCAGTTGAAGATTATGCCAGGAAATGGACTAAAAGGGAGGATGTAGAGTTGGACACACTGTCAGAATGGGTCAAATCTGTGAGGAAAATAGTGCGTGGCCGTATTGGTCGACTAAGATCACATGTTTGCAGAAGACCCTATTCTGTATTTAAAGATCCTGATGCTGTTAAGTGTTTGAATGATATCCATGACAAATATGTTGTCGTCCCTGCTGATAAAGCTGCCAATAACATTGTATTTGTCTGTAAGAAGTATTATTTTGAATGTCTTATAGACGAACTTGGTGTAACTAAGACCTCAACCAACTCCACTTACAGACATCAATGTTCAACAAATCTGAAATTTTGGCAAACCATAAGTCATTCATGGATAATTTTAATATTACAACAAAGGATGACCATAATAAGTTGCCTAGCTTATACTGGATACCAAAGCTCCACAAAACACCTTACAAAGCTAGGTTTATCGCAGGATCTTCAAAATGTTCAACAACAGAGTTATCGAAGATACTGACTTCTGTTCTTTGTACTGTTAAACGGGGACTTCAATCATACTGTGATGTTGTCTTTTCTCGGAGTGGTATAAATCAAATGTGGATATTAAAAAATTCGAAGGAACTCTTGGAAAATTTGAAATCAAGATCTGTTTCAAAAATAACATCTATTAAAACTTTCGATTTTTCACATTGACCACAATAACAAATAGATAAAAAAAGAAAAATTTGAAATCAAGATCTGTTTCAAAAATAACATCTATTAAAACTTTCGATTTTTCCACATTGTATACCACAATACCACATGATAATTGAAAAGAACGCTTGAAAAACATCATCAACCAAGCATTTTTCTACAAAAACGGTTCACGCCGTTACAAATATGTGGTATTAGGGTATAATTCTACATATTTTGTTAAAAATACAACTAATGCTAAAGTGTTTTATACCGAGAAAGACATTATCAGTATGCTTGATTTCCTCATTGACAACATATTTGTTGAATTTGGAGGACACATTTTCCAACAGTGTATAGAATTCCCATGGGCACTAACTGTGCTCCCTTACTTGCCGACTTATTTCTGTTCTCATACGAGGCAGAATTTATCCAGAACCTTATCAAGCAGAAAAAGGTCTCTGTAGCTCGTACTTTCAACCTAACATTTAGATACATAGACGATGTTATTTCATTGAATAACTCTGAATTCAGTAAATATCTCGCTATGATTTATCCTCCAGAATTGGAGATTAAAGAAACTACAGAAACGGCCTCTTCTGCTTCATATCTGGACATTTTACTTGAATTTGACTCCAATGGTCACCTTTCTACTAGGCTATATGACAAGAGAGATGATTTCAACTTTAGTATAATTAATTTTCCACACCTCATCAGTAATATTTCACTCTCACCTGCTTATGGGGTATACATTTCCCAGCTTATCGATATGCAAGAGCATGCAGTTCATATGGTGATTTTGTAGAGAGACATGGCCATCTCTCTTTCAAACTGTTAAATCAAGGTTACACCAGAGCAAGACTTGTCTCTACATTCAAACGCTTTTTGGCAGGTATCGCAAGCTGGTAGATAAATACAATATCTCTCTTCGACAAATGATCACTGATGGCATCGGTGACATTGGGCCTTAGTTAGTGACCACTACCTATCTGACTTACAGATTGATATATGGCGGGTGCCACATGTGGGGCAGGATGCGCTTACTATTTTCGAAACACCTGACATCACTTCTTGGTCTTTTGGCCAGAGGTCCATATATCTTTCTTTCATGAATTTGACTTTGTTTGTACCGTCTATTTACTGTCTGTTCTGTGCTGTTTTGTGTCTATGTTTACAACTATTGTCTTACAAATTTTGACCTAGTGTTATTGGATTATGGATTGGTATGATTGCGATTATTTTGTTCAAGTTATCACCAAACAACCACACTCAAAGGCAGCCTCCTAGACCATATGTATGTCAAGTCTACCACACTTGCCCTCTACAATGTCCATATCATACAGACATACTACAGTTACCATGATGCACTGCTCTACGAACTTAAGCCCTCACTATAGGTACGTGCATGCATATTAAAATACCAAGCACTCTTTCATTCTGCACAATCTTCGTCACACATTCTCTTTTCTTCAGATGCTCGGTCTCTGGAACTTCGCTTTTGCTTGCAAATGCTTTCTAGTTTTTTTTGAAACTTTAATCAGTTGAATATGTGGTAGATTTTGAATTCAATTCCACAAGTCCACTAATTCCAGCTCGAATTTATGTATGTACTATGGCTCAAGGACAGAATAGAGCCGATTGATATTTTTTGACCTTTTTTTTCTATAGTCATTGGAGACATTATATCCATGCTGTCAATTTGTTTACTTTATCACAACAATAGTATTAATTTAGAGGGTTATAAATAATGCAAGGTTACATGACGTAGCATGTTTAAAGCCCAACTAGTTGTAGGTCTTGAAATTTGTTGACCTCAAAAAATCTCCCAATTTTGTCCGGGTTTTCTCTGAATTCTACCCTCTGAAGAGATATTGGCTTTTACTGCATTAAGAAACATTTTTTTGAGAAAAAAAATTAAAAGTATACTCAAATTTTAACAGTCTTTGATTTTCGCCCATTTTCAAAAATGGTAATATTACCAAGGAAAGAGAACATACAATGTCACATTTGAAAACATTCAACACTGTCAGTATTCAATCTGGAATGTCAAAATAGGGGGGGCATGTGGGCCTGTACTCCTGTCCCAATGGGGTTAATTTAAGAAACCAGGGCGGCCATCATCAACATACAGAGTTCATTCTAGGATGTAAAAAACTAATGGCCAAGTAAAGAAAAGGAGAATACTAGAGATCGGGCCCCTGTAACCAGCCAAGCCTCCTGCAAAGTTCTCCACTGTATGTACACAACAGGCTAACAATAGCAAACTAACCGTTTGATTTGATTCTATTGTTTATGTAACTTATGTGACAAATTATTAATATGCTTGACTTGAACAACTCTACAAATTGCTAAGTACTGTGATTTTGACTGTGCAAACGATCACAATAAAAGCTTAGCGCACCGGTAGGATATCCCCGAGAGTGCCCCCGATTTTCACACATTGGCAATTACTCATACACTGCAGCACAGGAAAGTTACCTGTACGACCACGGATAAGCCTTATTCACATGCCATGAGCCAGCAGTCAGCGAGCAAAGTTCAGGATGCACGATTAGATAGGTGCATTTTCACTCGAATTCAAGTTATCGATACGATTCATCTTCACTGTTAAATCACATTTATGAGGCCTTGTATGTGCATAAAGTGGTGACCTGTGATATGTGTGTTCACGAATTCAACTGTGCTGCCGGTAAGGAACTGAAAAAAATTACAGGCGAGGAGGGCAAGTTTTTTCAAAATGATGCTGAGAAAAGTGACTCTCCCCAATCGTTATGCTGTCCCTGTACGTGCTATAGTCAACATCAAGAATATTTTATTTACAGATCTTTACTAATTCACAATGTGACGCCTCATCCACCAAATATGAAGGCTGTTGCACTAATACTGGCAAATAAGTTAAATTCAGGTCACAGGTCATCGTGGTTATTTGGTACTTTTGCTGTACACTTTCCTCCCATGATGGCCGTCCAGCAAAAATCAGACCTATAGCATATTGGCAAGGTCAAATGTCATCTTTGCCGCTTGATATTTTAGCAGAAAGCTAAGTTAACATAATCATCTCTTTCCACTAAACTTAAAACCGCTATTTCTCTTAGCTAGACTATTATTATAATATGCTTAGCTGGAATACGGCAATCTGATTGGCTTGAGCCGGGGTTTATATTCTCAACAAGAGACCTGCGCGCCACGTAACATTTTTAAGCTCGCGCAAATTTTGAACGCCAACTTGAGAGCTCAACGCGCCAAAATGTTGAACAAGTCTATGGCTTCAGATTGATTTTGATGGTTAAATTTTAGTCTAGCGCAGCTTGACGAACCAACAAATGAACAGTTCTGTAAGGAGTGGAGGCTATGTAACAACATAATTTTTTAAAGTTTTTTGAGCGTTTTTTAAAGTAAAATTCTTCAAGTTCAATGTCTAATCGCGATATCGATGCGTTGCGTAACGGTATTTTATGAATTCAACTGTGCACGCGCGCGCGTTCTGAAACGTTCTTTTTTAGAGTTTGTATGACGCTGGGCGCTCCTGAACTCATGTTCCAACTTCGGTCCTAAATAACGAAACTGCCCACTTGTTTTGAACTTAAGCATATTATAATGAGGTTAGAAAACGGTGCGCTCGGGTATTTGGTTGCGGATATAAGATCTCTGGGGTGAAAATTAGCATATTTGGGTGAAATAATCACCGAACAAAGCAAGGTGATTATTTCCCGCCAAATATGCTAATTTTCACCCCCGAGGTCTTATATCTGCAACCAAATACCCTCGATTGCCGTTTATTACCAGTAATTTATAGATGTGCATATTTAGTGAGGTACAGGATGAATTGAGAGTCGAAGTATGGTGTGCAATACCAGTCACAGTTCGATAGACACCACCGGTCTTTGACTCTTTCATAGGATAAGTCATGTAGCTTAGTTGCAGGGGGATAGGGCAGGTCAAAGGAAATAAATTCTAAAAAAATATTCTAAAAATCTTCTTAATACTATCATGGCTTAAGACCTAGATATTTGAAATATAGCAACCTTACTATATGGTCTACATAACTAATGTACAGAAATTTGATTGATCAATTTTTAATGCTACAATTTTACAGGCAGTGTGATTTTGAAAAAAATACAGGCCTCTCTGCCTATAATTTCTCTCGATTCCCTTCCACATATGCCCCTTGATGTAGGATTCGTAAAAACACATTTGCTGGTTACCGGTTCATGCATTTAGAAGGCGACGTTGAAGCCCGAATGTTTATTTATCCATGAAAATGTATCAATGAATTAAATTAGAGCGAAAATGCACCTATTTCTAGCTTAACATGCTACTATGCATTATAAACTTTGGCTCCCGGCACGCAGATTGTGGTTCGTGGCTTGGGGCACGTTTATTAGTCTTACCCTAAAACCACAAATACGTGGGTTGCCGTGAAGTATACATATAGCCCTTCTTTCTATGTATACTACACAGCAACTCCACGGACCTGTGCGTACAACCTACATTAAGTGATCGATACATCAACTTTTAAAGATAACTTGTATGTATTAGCAAATTTACTACGATTTGTTCTTACCAAAGGGTTTTACACAGTAGTGTTGTTGTTTTTTTATGCATAGAACGGGCTACGCTAGAAAAAGGCAAAGACATAGTGTCCGACGCGTCATGACCTAAAATGTTGCTCTTCAAACGATCACCAGGCCAATCATGGATGCGTACCTTGAAGTGTTCAATGTTTCGTTTTAATGGACTGTTGAATTTGCAAACGCTTCGATTTAAGGACTGCCGATCATCTTTTTCTAAACAAGGGGTTCATCAACTATACATATATACTGGCGTTAAAATCCAAGTGTGACTAGCTTTTCGCCAATACGCAGCAGCTAGTGCTGTTGTTTACATTCATCGGCCGTACCACATACGCACGGCTCCACTACACCGTTGCCCCTACAATAGTCCTTTCTACCCAATTTCCTGAGTAACACCTTATATGCAGTGTTGTGTATTAAAATTGTTTAACATTCACACTATGAGTGAGCCCAACTTTACTGCGCGAATGTATGAACTACATGTAATTGCATGAACTCTGTGTGACCAAACAATTCAGAGATGTTGCGCCCTGAGTGGCGTGTCAAGCGGTGAAGTAAGGGCCATTCAACATTTTATCGCATGAATTTCACAATGCTCTGTGCATTTCATTGGACTACATTGTGCAGTTTTGTGTGAAGATTTTAGTGCAGATATGCACAGTAACCAGGGGTTTTGCTTGTATGCATCGTGATGGGTTTAATATTTCGGCAAATATTTAATCACAGCACAATCTTTATCTTGTCGAAAATTGCATGTACAGTCCCAGTGTGTAGTAATAATAAGTGTATACATCACCAAATGAGAACATTCTCAAAGACTTATTTCGGCTTTAAAGTAAAATCATAAAAACAATGCTAGAAAATACAGCCATGGTGGCTTTGGGTTAACATTAGATTAATTCTGATCTTACCTAAAACATGATATGTCATTTTATTTTGCATCAATTCATTTTTTAACTTTCTAAATTATTTCTGTTTCTGATGAAAATGAAATGTGTGTTACTTTCACATGCACATTTTGGATATTTACATGACCATGGATGTAAAAAGAGTAATTTTTCATCAATGGTCTAACAGTCTACCAGCTCTGAGATACTGCATGAATGCATGGTGTAATCCAATGATTTTAAGCCTTTTCAGCCATGAAAATGCTTGATATATTTCTTATTCAAATATCAAACGGTAATTCTAATTGGTAGAATTGACATTAGTTTTGACTGTAACTTGCGACATAAAACTTTGGGGTATGGGGTAAGTTTTGGTCTCATTTCATGAAAACTATAGAAGATATTGCATATTGCAATATATCATTTTAAAGAAAAGTAAATAACTTTCAAATAATACCGCATATGCCTCGTTATGTTCAAAATAGGCTCAGCAGAAGACTTACAAGAAAGACAGGTTTAACAAAAACGAATGTGATTCAGTAATACTGTAATTTTGCGGGACCCTTCAAAACATGACTGTTACAGCTGCAGGATCCCAATATTTTTTCTGTCAAAAGTTTTTTTTAGGTTTCTTAACATGTACCTGTAGCAAATGACATAAAGTTAATACACAGCATTGCCTTTGTATTATGTCTAGGTAAATAATTGTTAAAATTTAGATTAGTTTTGACAGTAATTTGTGACATAAACTTTGGGGTAAGGGGTAAATTATGGCCCTATTTCATAAAAACTATAGACGATATTGCATATTAATATATACCATTTTCAAGAAGAATAAATCACCTTTCTAATGATACCCCATAAGCTAGGTCATGTTTAACAGTAAGCTCAGCAAATGACGTACATGAAGACAGGTTTGACAAAAATCCACGTGGGTCACAAAATCGTGATTTTGCGGTACTCTTCAAAACATGACCGTAACAGCTATTGAGTCCCTATATTTTGTCTGTTAAAATCCTATTTCTTATTCTAGGGATCCCAAGGCTTCTGAAAAATACAGGTTTGTTATCCTGTGCGGTTGGGGGGATGCACGTTGACGCCCCTCTAGCCCATGACCTAATAGATCGTTAGTAATGCTTGCTGTATAAGTAAGACAAGGAAGCATAGACAATTTCCAAATACGTCTTATCAAAATCATTTTATAAAAAATATTAAAAAAGGTAATTATAAAAATAGACAGTTCATCAACAATCTATTTACTTTTTTAAGGAGAAAATGGCAATATCACTATGTGTGCGCGTTTTAAAGTCTTCTTTTTAAGGTTTTGCATTAGTTCATTACATAACAATAACATGCCCATTCACGATATACCAATGTAGCAAAACTTGCAATTTTAGTGAGTAGAGACAATAATGCATTGTAAATTCCCAATTTTGACATTAATTTTCTTCTTCAGCTCATTAGAATTAGTAAATAACATCCATAAATCTGTTCGATTTGCTTCTTTCGGAGGAAACAATAGTTATCGTATTTCTTCCGGTTAAAAATGCTGAATTACCGGAAAAAATCGATTTAAAGTTATCCAATTCTATGACGTCATATTTTTTTACTAAAACTTATGCATTTAGAAAGACCAGTATTTAAGCTTTCTAAAACTATAAGGTATATGGCATTTCAAGCCAGTTTACTTCATCAAGGAAAGAATGTTTTACCCTACCCACAGCTTTTGTACACCCCATACAGATAAACGCAATTGTAAATTGACTCTGGAGAAGTAGGGTAAAGTTAAATATCTGATGTTAACCACTTTTTTCTTGTTTAATATGTCGGAATAAATAATTTAAACACAAAAAGTTGTGAAAATTTGCTTAATAAAAGTAAATCACAATTGTTACATGGTATTCTGGGTAAAAAATTCAAAATTGTCAAAAAAAATCATTTTAAAGCCGTCCTATTCTGTGTACACAAATTAATATTGCTAAAGTTGGTATTACCTCAGAAAGAGCAGTATCTGAGTTTTCCAAAAATGTAAGGTTTGTGCTATTTCATGCTAGTTTACTCAATTTAGGGGAGGATATAGTACCCCTACCCCTACCCATTTTTCGCCATTTTTTGCGGTACATACAAATCAAAAACCAGTGCAGACAGGTAGTGCATCCCAAAATATCCAATGTTAACATTTTTTTTTCTGTTCAGCAGATCCCAAAGAAGAAAAAAATATCCATGTAGTAGGTTTATGGGGGGGGGGTGCACGGTGGGCCCTCCAGCCCACGGACTAAACCCAAATCCAGATCCCCACACAGTTTCTACCATCAATTGGAGGTGGAAGTAAGTGGGCTTCTGCTACCTCTTTTGGAACGCTGATGTAAGTAAGATGTGAATTTTTTCCTACGGCATGACTGAGGTCTGACATTCTACAGTTTCCCTTCGGAACGCTACGGAATTTTTTCTGAACTCGGGAGTTAACTTGCTCACGCGATAGATAAAATTTTAGAAATTTCCTCTGAACTTAAAATGTGTCGGAAGACCATTACTTCAAACAAAATGAGACGTTTTAGATAAATGGTACTGATATCTAAAGTGTAAGTAGTTGTATCTTTTTTAACAAATGAAATGTTGCCGGAACGACTTTCTTCCCCTGTCGGAATGGTACGAGTAAAAATATCTAAATCTTTTTGATCTTTATCTATAGTTATGATAATATTACAAGGTGTTCTTGAATCTGTTTTTAAAGCGATATTTCCAATTAAATCGTCAAAATCTGTTCCTGTACTTAACTTTATGCATTTGATAAAAAATGTACTATGTTCAATTATTTTCATATTATCAGTCATCTGTTGAGTGGCAGTCTGTAAAGTTAATTCAGCTGTCCCCTCCCCCACACTTTTCAGACCCAGTTTCTTTAAAGTTGTGTCCCAAAATAATCTTACTGGAACTCCGCTAGCTGTATATGAACAATAATTCTCCCCATTATTTATCCACCTTCACAGTGTATTATCTGAAGACATTATTGTATTAAGAGGACTAATTTTAAGGTGAACCGGTATACCGAGTAGTGTAATGTATGGGTTATTAGGTTTAAGATAAAGGCGAAAATCGGACAATTTATATTTGTTAACATTGCTATCAAAATAAATCACATTTGGAGTTCCTGGCGGTTCATCAACCCCACCTGCTATTTCACTATCTAATATGTCTAAGATGTTACGCGGTACATTATAAGGCCTAAATTGCTGACTAGCCTTATCCCATGTCAGAGCAAAAGGAGTAGGATCATTTGAAGCCTTTGTAGCGTCTATTATGGACTCATCGACATCTTTCAGTTCGGTAAATTCTACAGCATGTTCGTGCTTCTGCACTGTTGCGGCCGATAAAACGAAATGTTTTTTCATGGTCTTTGTAATGAAGGACGTAATCCTTATTATGATTACCTGCTATCTTAGTATTATTGTTAATTTTAACATCACTCAGATCTTCGAGCTCGAGATTTTGTCTGTGAATTGCACCTAGACCGTAGTTACTTGGGCCAGACATAATTATCATATATACAGTGAAAATTAAAATAATACCTTGTAATAATATACAATCATGGCTTCAGCTATAGGAATGACAGTTCTCGGTGCTGTATTAAATGCAACGGCATTCACAGGACAAAAGCTTTTCCGGGAATTGTGAGGCTCTTATTGAAGAGAAAATTAGACATGATAAAGCATTAGAAAAATTTGAACATGACAAAAATGTCTGGTCAGAAAAAGATTACTCCAGGCTGATTGGGAAAGAGAAAATCAGGCAGTTTCAATTCTCAGATTATTATCAGCCCAGTCAGAGGCAAAAGAAATATGAAATGATTTATATTGCTGGAGGATTGGTCGTGGGATGGTTTATGCTTCGCTAGCTTTGCTGATGCGTTAGCTACAGCAATTCAATACAAAAGCTAGTTGGCCAGTTATTGAAATTGACTATGTTTCCATCCTGATCTGTTATCCAAATACGCATTGAACTCATCCAATCTGAGCCTTTTCTCAATGGCATGGAAATTGAGCCCCCGTTTTTTAAGTCATAGGTGACCTTTTCACTTATTTGTTTTGTATCCCGGATGGGAAGTATTTGTAAACAGTCCGATACTTTCCCCTGTATGTATTCACCGGAGTCAAATTAAACATAATTTCCAGTAACATCAACGACATCTGAATGAACTATGTATTTAGTGACTGTTAAGAAATCTGCTCGACCTGGACTCATAGTACTTTTTGTTACGGGGTTGTCATCTGGTCTATCTGAAAAGCCGACGAGGTTAGCAAAGTCTACCTGTGGCATTAAAATAAACTTAACATTTTTAGCCAAAGTTAGATAACGCGGCTTGTGGGAGATGTTTTTCGAAATTATTTTCTGCTGCAACCAGATTGCTTTGTGGAGTGTATCGATATTGTAGTGACCTGGACGTATTGATTTTGTCGTCTTATTTTTTGGGTCGTGCCTTCTTGATACTTTATTACATTATTTGTCGATGTTATGTTATGCCATGAATTATATAGTCCACACTCTAGCAGTCTTATTTCAGTAAACTGTGCTATGTCAATGCAAGGGTTAAAATTAACAATAACCGGTTTGCCTGTTTTGCTTTCAATCCAAATGATCATCTCCGTGTTGTATATACATTACAAAGTATAAGGTTCTGCAGGAATAATATTTTTCTGTTCAAGGAGATCTTTAGTCGCAACCGCGGCAGCAGTCGCACCACCTAATTTTGCTAATCGAGTTAAATTTGGTCGGCTTGGATCGCCAATATCCATTTTCAGAAATTTGCTGGAGATCATAAGATATCCCATCGTAAGTCCAGGATTACAATGCCATCATACATTGTGTTTACAACTGTTTTAGTATCCATGATTGCTGACAAGTATATAAAATAGAAAAATAAAATAATTACAGAATTAATCCATCTCATACAATGTAGAGGGACCTTGACTTGGTTGGGAAAACTTACTTTCCGCTACTGTTCCAGGCTCTGTTTTTGTTGCTTTCTGATTTGGCTTACATGTAGGCGCGTTCCGGAGGGAACTTGGTTGCTTAAGAGGACAAATATGTCGAGCACGCCCAAAATATAGCCCTAATGCAGTCAATGAAACTCCTATAATTCCTAAAACAAGATAACATTTATTATACCATCCATCACACTGTTGTGGTGGGCTGGGTAAGCTGTCACAGTCTACCTCAGTCATTGCTATCGATTGATGCTGCACTATAGCTTGACGCTTCTTCTTCTTCTTGTTTTGCCTGTTCCATTCTGCTAATCTCTTGCCGGCAGCCACTCTCCCTGGATGCTTCGTCGGTAATGTAATTTTCTCTATGTTGCGCTGTGGCTTGTTCCGAATGGTAGTCGTCGGAGCTTGTGGTGACGGAGTCGTTTCCGTTTCCTGTGTCATTTCCGTTTGCTGAGTCCCTTCGGGACGTGGTGCTTTCAAAGTTGAATCCATTTATTTCAGGTATTATATTAAACCCGATTTTTTAAAATCTAAATGTTTACCCGTAATTAAACCGGTGGAAACTAGAGCAAGTATGGGCCCAAAAGTGTAGGCTATCCATCCTGATAATCGTTTTATTTCACTGTTTAGAATAAAATCCTTTTTAAGATCAGTGGCATAGTTATCTCGGTCATCGATTGGAACTACCTGACTTATTGCTCTTGCTCCTAGATCTATGAAACTTTGAGTGATATTATCACTTATAAGAGAACTGTATTTCGCTTCGTACATTTTGAAGGCTTTATTTACCGTCTCATCTCCCCATTTTTCCACGTCCGCAACTGAAATCTCCTTGCCAAAAAATAACTTGCTTTGACCACTTGCGATGACACAGAGTATTTTTTCACGTTTCGTCTCTATTATGGATCGAGCGTCCGACGCTGCGGTTGGTAGTGCCGCTGTCGTATTTGCCGCTGCCGATGACTTTATTAAATTCTCCATTGTTTTTAGTATGTTATCTATTCTTAGTAAAAAATAAAAAATTCGTTTAAACCTGAATCCGAAATATAGTATTAACATGGTCTGGAATATGACAAGAAACTATGGAAAATTCTCCTCCATTAAAATCTATCTGTATATAGAAACATGAATCATGAGTACAGACCTATTCCCGGTTGCTTTTCAACTGAATAAAAAACATATACCGACAGTACAGCATGCTGATATTCCTTCCAAACCGGACGACATAAAACCTATTCTCATTTCCTTAGAAATATATGTAACGCCGACAGAAAAATTTACTTTTCATCCGCGGGATATATTTAAAGATAATGTAATCACTCATCGAACAGCTAAAGAAAGTAATATATGGCTGGGCGGCCCGACATGAAATACTGGGACCAGCAATTAAATTTCGCTGTATGGTGCAGCACTACTGGCTGTGGTATATCATTCGCCCATCTCTTCGATAAGAAATTTCCGCCGCAAATACGATCATTCTGCCGTTTTCATGTATATTTTACAATACGTCGTATCCTCCATGAAATTTCCGTTGCACTTCCAGACGATACTGTCTTCAAAGCCGGCGACAATCCGTACAATCTCGTCCAATATGAACTTCTCTGTGCAGAATTTGGAAGCCCAATGAAGTCCGACTTTCGATATCAAAAAGGCCAAAATAAAGGTCTTGGTTATGGCTATGAATATTATACTAATCGTGGGCCCGTTCGTCAGCCAAAAGCAATATACAATGGACATGACTTTTTCCTCTCCCCCGACGGAGGCGTTTTCTATACACATACAATTTTTGGAAATAAAAAACATGTACTGCCCGACAAAGACAGACCACACTATTCCCTTACGGAAAACCTATGTCCACAGTAGATGAGAGTAGATCTACGGACCGTCTGCAGTAGACTTTATGTAGATCTACATCAGGGTTTTGTAGATGAACAGCCACAGCAGTTTGTCTACATGAAGCTTTGTCTACAGATATTGTCCACACCAGACATGACTATGTCTACATTTCGCACTAACTTCGTCTACGCTTGATCTACACTGATCTACCATCCAATCTAAGGGAGTTTCATCTACAAAATTCACTTAAGCAAACATAGACTCATCTACGTATCACCATCTTGTCTACATTTAATCTAATGTATTGTTTCTTGCTGTATACTATGTCCAACAATCCAATCTCTTCAAATTCTATGATTGGCAAACTGCAGGCTCCATGCGAGAAGGCATGAGTAAAAGACAAGACATTTTACCTTACATTTGAATATATACTGTACAACAATAGAGAGAAGAAATTAGTGAATTAATTTTCATTTCATCCTAAGGCACTCCTGTTTAACTCGAGAAACACAAATGCAAAATATCACAGGATCAAACTACAATTTTGTGGTAAAGTTAAAAATGAAAGATTATCCAGTAATTAATTTTTGAAAAAGTGACTTTAAAGTGAATCACAATAAAAAGAATAAAAAAATCAATGTTTTCATTGATACTTTCTTCAGATTGGTCAATACAGTAGCATCTAACCGCGGGCCGGACACTGATCTAATTCATAAGTTGTTTTTTTAGTTATGTGACTATTACAAAACTTCATAAATATGCAAGTGAGCTATTTGTTAACTGCAACGTTATTTCCTCGGCTTCATATCCAACAAACAATCAAACGAACCTGTTTGATATCCCAGCTGCTTTTAATTGTAAAAAATAAAATCAAAACTATCCTCGTATAAAACTTTCTGAGTATCATTAAGTCACTTCTGAATCGTGTGAAAATCAGCAGCCACGGCCCTATCTCTCAGTCAACTAACAAATAATTGTATTGACATTGTTATCATTGCCACGTAACAGATAAGACTACGTTACAGTGTTATTTTGGCAATGGCATTTCAGTACACATGCATAACACGAGTCAGCTTTAAAATTACCAGTACTGCTTTAAGTAATTTCTTCACCTGAGCGACGTATTTTCTTGCATTTTCATGAAGAGTTCGCGCATGGACTGATCTCCCCACCACCTTTCAGCCTCCACCTCTTGCTCTTTTAGAGCAAATGACCTTGTAACTGGCTTCGATTTCCGGGTCAACTGTGAGAGTTGACCTTATGCGCATGCGCAATCAGAAGGCGCCATGTTTTCAACGGTTCATCATATCAATGCATATCGGGGAGAGAAGCCAGCCTGCTCACCATTCGTACTTCAACAAATCTTATTTTTCAAGCACATTTTCGTCATCTGTACACCTTGGAAACAATGTGACATCAATTCTGATATGCATAGAAAGTGTTCCGATCGAGAATTACATCGGGTTGAGACATAGGTTTGCATCGATAACTTGACGACGATGGCAGTGCCTCTACACTGCCAGTATATAGCTGTACTGGTACTGCGGTAATTGTAATGCAACTTGTAAGGTAGGCCCGTGAGCTTGAGGTAGGCAAGGTTTGTTGATCGCCTGTTTTAATACCACGACCATATGAATTTTGATTGTGTAACATGTAGAATATTTCAGTTCTAAATTTTTAATAAAGCGTCGTTGAATGTACTGAAATGCTTTGTATGCAGTTTATTCTGTTAATCATGTAATGATGTATGTACAGTTGAGAAAGATTTTGAAAAATTTGAGTAGGCCTAAGCATGCACAATGTTCTACTCTCTATTTCGACCTGAATACCACTCATGATCGGTCATTGAATGATTGATTTTTCCAGCGTGAGATATCTTATGCAAAGGTCCATCGATACCATGGTGCTCAGTGAAGTTGCCACCAAATTACATCAAGAGGATGTTGTTGTGATATGCAATATTGTGATACTCATCATGAACTGCAGCCCTAGCCTGTGCTACACCATGACCATTGGTCAATTTTTAAAGTCTAAAAATTGATTGACATGTTAACATACTTACATTTTCATTTTCAACACTTTTGCAAGATCTCCATGCCTCACTAATTTCTTGTTCTTTGTCTTAGCTACATCTTATACGTAATTTATTCCATCTACATCTTGTCTGCCTTTCATCTACATTTTATCTACTCTCTAAACTATGACCTGATGATTAATATGCACAAAAGTAGACGAAGCAATAGATCTACATCTTGTCTACATGTCATCTACCTGAGATCTACATTTCATCTAATTTTTCATCCACATTTTGTCTACATTTCATCTACTCTCTGAACTATGACCTCATTAGTATGCACAAAAGTAGATGAAGCAGTTCATCTACTGCCCAATTAAAATAAAGTCTACTGTAGATCTAATGTGGACTAGATGTAGATCTCAATTTTCCGTAAGGGTTATTTCTTCCGAAATGACGGATCGGAGGGGCAATATAATAGTTTCATCCCTCTGAAGGAGACAGGGGTCTAACAAAGGCCGGTCTCGCCCGCCTCAATGAAAGCCTTGAAGCCTACGTATATTGCATACTGGCACGCAAGCAAATATTCGTAGTACCATAGTGGGTGATACTGGCAGTGCAGAGCAAGTAAGAAAAGAATTCGGCGTTCTCCTCGAAGATGAAATTCGTAATACCGACAAAGTAATCAGTTATAGGCGATATCAAGACACAATAACAAATACTGGTGTCAAACTTGATATGGCCGTTTCGCCCAATTTACTTCTCTTGCCGTCTAAAATGGTTATTCTTTCGGGCCCGGGAATCGCAGGTTATAATAATGAATTGCAATACGCAACAGAATCTATGACCTTCGGGGTGAATTTCGATATAAACACGGAAATTAAAGAAAGTGCTAAATATGAGATGGAAGGGGACAAGGATGCTGTGAAGTGGCAGGATGAGCCACCTAATACGGCAGATGCTGCTGACACGAGTCGGATTCCGAAGGCAGCAGATACAGTCGCCGCCGGCGCGGATCCTATTCACGAATACAGCAAAATTTGTTTGTTACCTTTAGCCATATTCACTGCATTTATGAACAGTATATAGATCCTATGTATGCAACCATATCATTCAACATGATTATAACTGGACCGACAAATTCTGGCAAAACAGAAAATGTAATGGATCTCCTCACCGGTCCGTACCTAGGAAAATTTGAATATATAGTTTTCATTTGCCCGACATTCATGAACAATAAAACGTATAATAAAATATTCATTTTCGCCGATGATAATGTGTTATATTTCTGGTCGGACTCGATGCTGTGGATGATACACTAGCCTTCGTACATAAGGAATTTTCAGGCACGAAGACTTTAATAATACTTGACGACTGCGCCTCGTCCAATGATATGAAGAAGCGCAGTGACGTTTTAGTCAAACTTGGTTTCAGCGCAAGACACGACGGATTATCTGTCAGGGTTCTGACTTAATATACTCGTATTAGTAAACCATTTAGGGAAAACATACAGATGTTAGTACTTTTTTACACACCGAGCAAGACAGACAACAAGACTATTATAAAAGAATATTGAATGGAGGTGTCAGAACGGAATCCACTTCCTTAATCAGACAATGAAAAATACACCATTCAGTAAACTAGTATTTCATCTACGGCATCTGTACGACTTTCATTTTTTCGTATAATATAGCTAATCATGGCTTCGCCCGAAGGTTTCACTGATAGGAATCCCGAAGGAACTCTTAGAGAATTATATTACAACCCGAAAACTGGTTTTGGAGGTGTACAAAAATTATATTTTTCAGCACATGCCAGCGGACTAAAAGTTACTAAGAAAGAGGTAGAGGACTGGTTAAAAACTCAGCTAACTTATAATCTACATAAACCGGTACCTCGTACTCGCGGTGCTACGGGCGGGAGGCGCGTTTTCGTATCATCGATAGACGAGTTTTGGCAGACGGATCTTGTGGAGTTTCCTTTACCGTTCGCAAAAGAGAATAAAAACATTCGATACATGCTAACAGTAATCGATGTGCTCAGCAAATATGCATGGGCCAGGCCGATACAGTCAAAAACGGCTGATGATACTCTGCAGGCACTACAAGACATAATTAAGAAATCCAGGAGGCAACCCGACAAACTTCAGACAGATGAGGGGCGGGAATTTACTAACCGAAAAATGCAGAAATGGTTGGAGGAGTCGGGAATTCACTGGTTTCACACCTACAGTGACAAAATAGCTAGCGTCGTTGAACGTTTTAATCGGACACTTAAAACGATGATGTGGAAATACTTCACATTCACATATTCTACCACAACTTCTTCTTGAGAATTATAATAACACCGTTCACGGAAGTATCAAAATGAAACCCGTGATGTAACAGAGGACAACAATTGGCAGGCATTTTATACACTTTACCCTGAGTTGGCAGCCATGGAAGCTAACCCTGAATTCAAGCCGGGAGAATGGGCCCGAATTACAAAATACAAGACCACATGCAGGAAAGGATATTTACCAAAGTGCACAGAGGAGATTTTCATAGTTTCAAAAGTGGTGTACGCAGCTGGACTGGGTACTTCGCCTGTTTACAAAATAAAAGATCTGAATGGAGAGAAAATACTTGGCACTTTCTATTCCTATGAACTGCAGAGTGCTGCTGGTGCCGACGAGCTGTACAGAGTAGAATGAATTTTGAAGACGAAAAAAATTAGAGGAAAGAAATACTATCTGATAAAATGGAAAGGTTATCCAGAAAGTTTCAATAGTTGGGAGCCAGAGGAAAATGTTATAAGAACTTCGTAACTTCTCTCTGTAGTTCCTGTGCAGGTACTTGTCAAGTACTAACATAAGTACTAACGTAAGTAATTACGAAAGTTATTCAATAAGTACCATGGAAGAAGTCTTAATTTCTTGAAAGAAGAAAGTGTCAGTTTACCATTATTCTTCCATCCGCCCGGCAAAGTATTTATCATGTATTGTCGTAAGTAATGTTCACTTATTGCATCTTTTTTGGCTGTATGTGGATGAGGTGGTATGTTCCCTCCGGATCCTTCACATATTAAGTTTGCAAGATCTTCAAAGCGACTTCTCATGTTGCCATGATCTGTTCTTTCGAGTCCAAAATGTTCAGCTTTATCGATAAGTTCTGGCTGAAGTATAATGTACACAACTGACATGAGCCATAGACAAGTAACTTTAAAGTCTTGCTCGTAACCATAGGGCTCCTTTGGCATCATATCAAGTGCCTGTAAGTCAAACGGAGCATTGTAAGCGTGCACTGATTCACAAACATTAAGAAGTTTGTGTAGGTTCTTGAGTGAGATTCGAGGTTGTTCTAGTTGTTCTTGGTTAGGTGGATAATATGCTTTTTCAAGTTCATCTTCGGAAAAACCGTCTATTAAAAATCCCTGGCTGCCGCCATCATGTACCGAAGGGCCGCCCCAGGCAATTCCAAAGTCAAAAGCTCGTGGAAAATCTACTGGCCCGACTGTCTCTGTATCAATTGTTGGATTAAGTATATTCTTGAGAACTTCAGGCGTGAGTGGCTGACTAATTACCAAACATGAAAGTCTGTAGTCGTCGAAAATTTCTAAGAAAACTTTTTTGAACTTATCATGAATCTCTTCTAGTTCTTTTAAGGCGGACTCGGTTATTTCATATTGTCTTGCTCGAGTCAGAATATTCCGCCTGCAATAATCAAATTTCATATCTTTGAATATGATAATGAAACTATGTAAATGGTCAAATGCTCTAGAAACAATCTTTTTTTCTTGCGACGAAACAGAAACACCCCGGATTCGAGAAAAAGTCAGATGTTGAATTATGGAAGAGTCACAAATAATGTAGTTGGCTTTCCCAGCGGAGTCTGTACCAGCCCGACATTGTAAACTAAGAGTATGTTCTATAAACTGGTTCTGAAAATCGGCAATCGAAACTTTCCCATTATAAAAGTCGGCAATGTTGCCAGAAAAACTAGTGTCAAATTCTGGTACGTGAGTCGCCGCCAAATTTACTGCATCGTAACTCTTACCACTTCCAGTTGGCCCATTTATGAATATGTATGACATTTTTGTGCTATCTATATCATAGAAATTTTTTTTTAATTATTTTTTCGTAAAGATATATTATGATAAGTGTAACGCTCATTTATTGGACACAGACACGATCACTGAATCCAACATGTTCTTTTATTTCCGACTCCACAGAAAACTAAGGCAGAGCACTGGTTTGTTTACAAACACAGTAGTTTATAACATAAGACTACAATAAAAACCTGAAGGAAAAATAGAAAGATACTCTGTATAAATATCACTTCAATATAGCATGCTGTGAAACACTAGCACAACAGTGATATTAGTCTCATAGAGGAAATTTACAATACAAGTCAAACACCAGGTAGATGCACTATACGGACAAGCAAAGGACTGTGCGCCCTCAGTGGCGAGTCACGGTATATGGAAATGTATAGCATAACCTCTATAGGCATACAGATGAATAAACTTCACTGCTAAATACTCGTAAAAATGTGATACAAAAATACATTTCACAAACACTCACCCTGACTGTGACAGGTAAGGCTTTGAATGACAGCAACTCTAGTCTGAATCAATCGACTGTCTTACCTAAAGCAAATGGTAAATGCAGTGTAAAGCTATGGCACTCGCGGTTACACACAAACTATACAGTGTTTGCATAGAACTCTTCAAATCCATCAAACATGATAAAAACTCAAATCGGCAAGTACTCGGAGTCAATAAGAACTTCTCGAATCGATAAACCTAGCAGTAAACTCTGAAATACTCTCAAACAATGAACTAGAAAAGTTTGAATAAGTTTCACAGCAGCGATGTATACAAAGTCACATGGTTTGGAAAACGCTATGTATTTTTATGGCTGTTCACCGAGGCAAATACTACAGTACGGAAAACTGTAAATATCTCAGAAATAACTTGGAAACAACTGACAAAATCACATCGGATTAAAGTTCAACATCTTACCAAAGATATCTGCATATCGATTAAACTCTGATGGCATCTGACCATGGTAGATGGCTCAGATAAAAAGTAAATGTGGAGCTAACTCAAACTCCAACTAAAACAAAAATGGCGGAATGTCATATAGCAAATACGCATGCGCACGTGTTTAATTTGCTCACGTCACACACTTCCCTGCTTGATGGTTGGTGTCTCAACAACCAAGCAAAAGCTACAAGCTAATTACATTTAGTTTGAGAAATCATCTGCATAATCAAAAGATTTGACTGTGCTATATTAGTCAACACTTGCGAGTCAATCTGAAAAGCAACAGTAGATTCCTTCACAGCAGATCTGGGCAAATGAAAAGGGTTAGAATGACATCCAGCATTCTCACGACTTGTATGTCGAAGTCTTACAGTTTCTTCTTCTGTCGGCAAGGGCTCTGGACTCTGTCTGATATCCACCTTGTCTGTAAGATTCTTCACCACTTTCTCAGTACCAGGTTGTGCAGAGCTATGAGTATTCATGTCAGAGGGCTGCTTCCCTGCTTTGACTGAAGTACTAGGCTCACTACCACAGGTTGAAATTACTTTCTCCTCTGGATTTCCGGTCTGATCAGGTACTGCTTCTGGTGATGCGGAACATAACTGCTCCCAGCGCATACAATCAACGCCATAGTCAAATTCATCATTATCTGACTCACTACAGGACGTATCTTCAGACTTAACCACATCAGTGGGAGTACTGTCAAGTTCCATGTCTTTTGCAAGGCTTCTGGAATCCAACATCTCTCCACGATGAACAGTCTTCTTAGGTCGTCCTCCATCGGCGGGCTCAACAACGTAGGTATTCCCACCTGTGTCAAGTCGATCAACCACTATATATGGTTCCGGACTCCATACATCTTGTATTTTGTTCCGTCCTCTTGTATTTCTATTCCGCAGAAACACTCGAGCACCGACTGGTAAGTCTGTCTTATCAGCCTTACGGTCATTTCTGGCTCTCCTCCTCAGGGCTTCACGCTCTGTTTTCTTTGAGGCCATATCATATGCATCCATCAACTTCTGGTGATGCTCAGCAATCCACTCTTCCACCTGACTATTGTCGTCGGCATCCACCTCAATTCCTAGTAAATGATCCACAGGGAGTGAAGGTTCTCTACCAAAGAATAAGTAATGCGGCGAATACCCAGTAGACGAATGGGGTGTACTGTTATATGCATATACCAACTCTGGCAGCAACTCTGGCCATTTACGCTTCTTCTCGGGGGGTAGAGTGCGTAAACGCTCGTGCAGGGTGCGATTAAATCGTTCGCATTGCCCGTTCCCTTCTGGGTGGTATGGGGTCGTGCGACTCTTCACAATGCCATACACCTTACAGAGTTCACTGATGATGTTGCTCTCAAAATTCCGACCTTGGTCGCTGTGTATTCTACGTGGCACTCCAAACCTCACAAACCAATCACGAACCAGGACTCGCGCTACCGTTGTGGCTTTCTGGTCTCGCGTGGGGATGGCTTGAGTGAATTTCGTAAATACATCTGTAAGCACAAGAACGTTCTCGATACCGTTGGTACCAGGTTCTAAAACGGTAAAATCCATGGCTAGTACCTCCAAAGGCTTCGTAGCAGTGAGGGATCCCATAGTTGGGTGGAGTCTCTTCCCTGCTTTGGCCAAGGTACAGCGTTTACATCTGTGACAATAATCGGTTGCATCAGAGACCATGCTGGGCCAATAACACCTACTCCGGAGAAGGGCAATCGTCTTCTCAGACGCCTGGTGTCCAACCTGGTCGTGTACAGCAAACAATACTTTACTCTTGAGTGAGTCAGGAAGTAATAGCTGTCTAACTTCACGTCCGGTTTCATGTACAATGCGGTACAAAACACCATTATCTTCTTTGATTCTCTTCCAACCTCTGAGTAGTTTACGTGTTGATTTGGTCTCTTTCATCAGCTGTCTGTTTGTTGGCGGGTGTTTGTTCTCCCAATAGTAACATAGTCTTCATATGTGGTCATCCGCTTTCTGAAGTCTGGCAAGTTCGTCCCTTTGAACTGTGGGGAAAGTAGAAACAGTCATTGGTCCCACCTTAGCAGATCTTGTACGTATCTCATCAAGTAACACATCTGTAGTTGTGTGATGAACCTGTAGTCTGACAGCATCTGGTAAAGGCTGGGGTAGTTTAATGGTTGCAGTATGGTTGTAGTTTCCTCTAACCGTACAGATGTTGGTTCATTACCATGGCTGACCTTCCTACTAAGCGCATCAGCATTTCTGTTACTCTTACCGGAGCGATACTTGATAGTGAACGTAAACTGTGCAAGTTCTGCGGCCCAACGTGTTTCAGTGGCTCCCAACTTGGCTGTTGATTGTAGATAACTCAAAGGATTGTTGTCTGTATAAACTACAAACTCAGATCCAATCAAAAGGTCACGGTACTTCTGGGTTACTGCCCATTTCAATGCTAGCAGCTCCAACTTCATACTGGAGTAGTTGTTCATGTTGCGTTCATTAGGCTTCAAACTGCGGCTGGCGTACCCTAGGACAACAATTCTGTCACCTTGCTTCTGTGAAAGCACTGCTCCTAAACCTTGGAGGCTTGCATCAACCTCGAGTATGAAAGGTAGGTTGAAATCCGGGTAGCCCAATATAGGTGCCGTAGTCAAGACTTGTTTCAAAGTATTAAAGGAATCTTCACACGACAGATCCCAGCGGTCTCGAATCACACATGCAGTACGCTTCTGCTTGACTTTCTTGCCGGTCTTCTCATCTGCAGAGGGGTTCCTCAGCAGGTTTTGCAGGGGTGCTGCAATGTTGGCATATCCTTTCACAAACCTCCTATAGTATCCGGACAAACCTAAGAATCCACGGAGTTCTCGCTCAGACTCCGGTCGAGGCCATTCTTGTACGGCTCGTACCTTCTCTGGATCAGGGCCTGTCCCTTCACTGGTCACCAAATGTCCTAAGAAGTGAACAGTGGTGTGGAATAGTTGACATTTCTCAGGCTTGACCTTCAAGTTAAGGCTTGATAGGCGTGAAAGAACCAAGTCAAGTCTTGCTAAGGTTTCCTCGAATGTGGATCCGAAAACCAATATGTCGTCTAAGTAGATCAGGAGAGTTTGAAAATTCAAATCTCCGAAAGATTTGTCCATCAATCCCATGAACGTCGCCGGGGCATTACAAAGCCCGAAAGGCATTCTTGTATACTCGTACAATCCTCCTGTGCCTGTCCTGAATGCGGTTTTCTCTACATCGCGTTCTGCCACGGGGATTTGGTTAAATCCATGAGCAAGGTCAAGGCTACAGAAGTATTTGGCTCCTTTCATTACATCTAATGCCTCGTCTATTCTCGGTAATGGGTATGCGTCTTTGTGGGTCTTCGCGTTAAGGGAACGGTAATCAACGCATAGTCTCAGCTTGCCATCTTTCTTGCGTACTAGAACAATGGGTGAGGCATATGGGCTTGACGACTCGCGAATGATACCTCTTTCCAATGACTTGCGAATGTACTCTCTCACTTCACTCCACTGGTGTGGGGGTACTCTGCGATGTGGTACTTTAACTGGTTTGTCATCTATTGTTATGATCCTATGTTCCACAACATCACAGAAACCAATGTCGTCTTCGTTCTTACTAAATATAGTCTCATGTTTCTGAATAACTTTGTACAATTCGTCGTATTCGGTGTCACTGATGTCACCAACATCCATCCTAGAAATAAGATTGTCTATGATAGGTGTCGCTAACTCAGTAGTCTCAGCTGCCTTGATCTCTACCTTGTTCTCGTTCACAGCGCAAAACCTGATAAGGGGCTGCATCACTGCCGGTTTGATCACACCAACTGGGGTACGTGGCGATAAGTACACATCAGTATCACTGAAATTTGCCAGCTGCATAGGGACTCTACCGTTACCATCCACAGATACATATGCTGCTCCTACAGCTACACCATTCTGTAGTTCTGCAACATGTGCTACATGTCTCTCCATCAGTGCGTGGTATGTCTGTCCTGCTGCTGCTGATCGAACAGATCCTTCAATGACTCTGATAGAACGGGCAGGGAGTAATACAGGCTTCCTACCAGCGATGCATACAGGTTTGACACTTGAACTTGTGGTAGTTGCAACAGCTTCTTCATTTACTGTTAAAGGTTTGCATATTTCCAATGCGTGTAGTAGTTTAAACTCATCAGGTCTGACTAGCTTTGACATCTTGTCCATGTAGTCATTTCCATACTTGTCAATGAGTGTCTGTCTCATATCTCTAAACACATTACAGCCAATAACACCTGGCATTCGTGTCTTGCGTGCTTCGACTGGGGTGTTTACAGGATCACGTACAACTAAAAATCCTAAATCATGAAAAGTGTGGTTCAATACTGTGACAGGAAGCTCGACATATCCGATGAAGGGAATTTCCAAGCCTTGGGATGCTGAGATCTGGATAAAAGACGTGACATCTACTAACTTTCCATCTTGAGCGAGGTGCTCTTTGAAGAAACGTTCAGTCACGGTGCTAACCTCCGCACCTGTGTCAACCAAACATCCAACTTCAGCATGCCCCAACTTGACAATAATCTCAGGACAATCCCCAACAGCTTTGCGTATGAGTGAGCCTCCATCTATCAACGACTCGCCTACCACGCGGCTCACAGCAGTAGGCTGTCTGCGTTTAAATCTTGGGCTTTTGGTGCAGATTGGGACGGAAGTGTAACCGTAGACAGATCACTACGTGACTTCTTTTGGGACAGTTCTTCCGTAGGTGGTCCGTAGAGTTACAAATCCAACAGTGACGCTTCCCATCTGTGGCCACAACCTGTTGCTTGACAGTGGACTTGCCAGATTTGTTCTGAAGCACAGAGAGGAGTGATTCTATCTGTTTCTGTTGAGCGGCGATCTGCTCCCCTTGTTTCAAGACTAGACTGTACACATCACCCTCCACTGTAGCTTCACGAACTGTTGCGTCCCGTTTCTGTTTCTGGCATTTCCCTTTCTGTCCCATCAGCCGTATAATCTGGTCTCTCGCGTCAAAAAGGAAAGGTCTGGTTGGTCATCATTAAGTCTTCGCAACTCCATTTGCATGGACTCCTCATGCACTGCCTCGGCAAGGCGATTCTTCAGTTGAGTCTCGCGGCCAGGCTTGAATGAAGGGTCCAACTGTATGATGCGGTCATACAAATTAACTAGTTCAAGTGAACATGCAATAATGTCATCCTTCTCTGTTTGCTTATAGGAATAAAACCGTTGTTGCAACTGAGGCAAACTGTCACTGTCACTGAACACTCTGGAAAGCACAGTGAAGATTTCTTGTGGGCTTGAAGTTATGCTCTTCCCCTTCCAGAATTTCACGTCTCGCCTTACCAGCAAGGTGTTCTATGATAAAAGCGGCTTGCTCACTCTCTGTCAAATTCCTGGATAAAATGATAGCCTTGGCATCCTCAATCCAATCATCAACAGAAAGCTCTGTAGAAGTCTCTGGTTTCCCTTTAAACCTGTCGAGTTTTCTACTTGGTGCCATGTACACCATCTTGCCTTGAGTACCACCTGCACTGCTACTGCTTGCATTATGATTCACTCTATCCTTGTCAATCAGTCGCTTGACCTCTTGCTCAGCTGCCTTGGCATCAGCAGTCGCTGCAGCAACTTCATCTTCTTTACGGGAGAAAGCTGCTTTCAAGTTATCCAACTCCTGCTTCAACTGTGCAATCTCTTCCTCATCAGACATGGTTAGTGCACCAGGAGCAACACAAGAGTATTGAGTAACACAATACAATAACAGTGCACAATACAGTGGCACAGCACAGTGGCAGCAATACACCATGAAGTCTTACTGATAAAACACTTGCACTGAAATAGTGTCCAACTATTAAAAGTGTCTATGCAAAAGTATCAATATAGTGTCAAAAATGCAGTACATACAACTGTAACAGTCACCTATGTGAACAGTTATATCAGCATAAAGCATGTGCAGCCTTAATGCTACTCATAAAAATGAAGCATGTACAACCTTAATGCTACTCATCAAAAGTGAAGCATGTACAACCTTAATGCTACTCATCAAAAATGAAGCATGTACAACCTTAATGCTACTCATCAAAAATGAAGCATGTACAACCTTAATGTACAATGGCAGTGTCATACAATGTCTCTATAAAATTCAAATAAAAATCATGAGCCAGTTCTGCAATGTAACAGGGATCACATCCCATACTAACTGTATAATAACTGCAGGCAAACGAGACTATAGTCCAACAATTTGAATTTCAGTGTCCGTATATCCAATTCAAAATGTATGTCCGATGCTGCAATCATCCAGTATCAGTTGATCAAGAATACCAATCAGCTATAATCTACTTTGGCTTGATATCTACTTCACATCCACAATCAGGGTTACATAAGTCTGTCCAGTGCAGAGCCTGCTGCAGAGATCACACTGTAATTCTTCGGAAATCCTGCCGACTACGCCAAAATGTAACGCTCATTTATTGGACACAGACACGATCACTGAATCCAACACGTTCTTTTATTTCCGACTCCACAGAAACTAAGGCAGAGCACTGGTTTGTTTACAAACACAGTAGTTTATAACATAAGACTACAATAAAAACCTGAAGGAAAAATAGAAAGAAACTCTGTATAAATATCACTTCAATATAGCATGCTGTGAAACACTAGCACAACAGTGATATCAGTCTCATAGAGGAAATTTACAATACAAGTCAAACACCAGGTAGATGCACTATACGGACAAGCAAAGGACTGTGCGCCCTCAGTGGCGAGTCACGGTATATAGAAATGTATAGCATAACCTCTATAGGCATACAGATGAATAAACTTCACTGCTAAATACTTGTAAAATGTGATACAAAAATACATTTCACAAACACTCACCCTGACTGTGACAGGTAAGGCTTTGAATGACAGCAACTCTAGTCTGAATCGATCGACTGTCTTACCTAAAGCAAATGGTAAATGCAGTGTAAAGCTATGGCACTCGCGGTTACACACAAACTATACAGTGTTTGCATAAAACTCTTCAAATCCATCAAACATGATAAAAACTCAATCGGTAAGTACTCGGAGTCGATAAGAACTTCTCGAATCGATAAAACCTAGCAGTAAACTCTGAAATACTCTCAAACAATGAACTAGAAAAGTTTGAATAAGTTTCACAGCAGCGATGTATACAAAGTCACATGGTTTGGAAAACGCTATGTATTATGGCAGTTCACTGAGGCAAATACTACAGTACGAAAACTGTAAATATCTCAGAAATAACTTGGAAACAACTGACAAAATCACATCGGATTAAAGTTCAACATCTTACCAAAGATATCTGCATATCGATTAACTCTGACGGCATCTGACCATGGTAGATGGCTCAGATATAAAGTAAATGTGGAGCTAACTCAAACTCCAACTAAAACAAAAATGGCGGAATGACATATAGCAAAATACGCATGCGCACGTGTTTAATTTGCTCACGTCACACAAGTCAAAGGCAATCCTTTCTATTTCAGATGCAATAAAAATACTTGAAAGTGGAGAAAACAATACCCAAATCAGTGACGGCAAATTAGTATTTGGTGAATATGTAGATCCTATTATATATGTAGATAGTGAGCTAGAAGTGGTTTTCAATATCGGACCTAAATATGGTTCAAAAGATCCTGCTACATGCGATGAAATGTGTGTCCGTTGGCAACAAAGTCTTCAAAAGTTTACCGATTTAATAGTATCATGTACCTTAGGTGAAAGTTTTGATGCATCCACTGCTAAAAGTTATGCTGCAAGCCTTTCCTCTAAGAATAATTTATTATTTTACAATCCTTCTAAAGTGTATCAGAAGCGAGGGAGCGACAAACAGACAAAGTATTTTAAATTTCGGTTTAAAAGAGGAGACGATTTCGCTACATGTATTGATATAGTTCAAGAAATCGACTGTGGTTTTAAAGCAGTGAGCCGATTGAAAGCCAGAGAAAATCCTGCTATTGTACCTCGTAATATCCGAAAAGGTAGTAAGATAGAATTCTTAGCATTTAAACCGCGCTTATTTAAAAGTAATCTTTCTTTCACTATAGAGAGGTTATTTTGTGCCACGCCTTATAAACCAGAAAATCAAGACGCGGAAGAACAAGTCGACTTAGAAAGATTAGGTAAGATATATAAACAAATAAATGCTGGCAGAAATATTATGGTGGATTTTGATGTTCTATCATAGATATTTTTCTTTTTTAAAATGTTTAGGATAGTATATATTATAAAGATTATTATGGAAGAGAATATTGTCGTTTCCCGCCGCTTACGAAAAGCATTCGACGGGGCAGTTTTACGAAAAGAATTTCCTGAAGTCAAGCGAGTCGAGGATATCGAAACGATCGATATTGAAGGTATGACCAAAATAAGAAAGATGTACTCTGTTTATGCAGATATGGAAGTCAAATTATTGGATCCGAAAAACGGTAATACACAAATTCGTACATTGCCTGTTAAATTAAAAGATACATACACAAAAGATGTAAGAGGATCGGATATAAAACAACAATTAATAGATCGCTACGACCATATGCTTGATACAATTGAAAATGTTGAGGGTTCTGGTCTCGTTCTCGAGGAGATACTTAATTTTGAAGTAATTCTAGTAGAAGTTTTACTCGGGGCCGGCCGCACACATGACAGCCCGATTCAACTTCCCCAATGGTTAAAAAATAAGCATTGTGTGAGCGATCTTATTCTTCCTTTCGGCAGCGAGAATTGTTTTCAGTATGCCGTCGTTTCAAGTTTAAAGTTGGGCGACGAAGCGTTTCGCAAAAAGAAATGTGGTCAGGTAAGGAGGAACTGGAAGACGTATGACAAATTTATGGCCGATTACTCTTTTGATGGAATACCATTTCCTACGCCCGCCGATGAGACTGTATTCAAGCGCTTCGAGCAGCAAAATCCAGGCATCAAACTCCAAGTATTTCAGATCTACGAGAATGATCTCGCCCCGTCCGACATACCTGTGTTATATAGTGGCTGTAGCGGAACCGAAGGCGATTTTGATCAAATAGCAAATATCTTACTGATAGTCGGCGAAGACGGCAGCCACTATGTACCATTACTAAATGAAATTGCTTAATTCTCAAAATAATCGTAAGAATGTGCACAGACGGATCCGGAAGTGTATGTGCATGGTTTGTAAGCGAGGTTTTGCGTCAACAGAAGAATTAGAAATACATCAGGTATACTGTGGAACAGACACGGCTCAGCCAGTTTTTCCTAAGGAAGTGTGCCAATTCGAAGGCCACCGGAAAAAGGTTCCTTGTCCCTACGTCGTGTATGCAGATACTGAGGCAATTATTGAGCGGGGCACCGGCCTGCACATTCCAATTTGTATTTCGTATGTTATGATTGAACGATGGCCAGGCAGTAAGCCGAAAGTTTTTAGTAAAAGAACATTCACAGGTACAGATTGTGTTACAGAATTTCTAAAGGATATGAAGAAAAGGGCTGAGAATTATTCGAAATCGTATTATTGGAAAATAAAACTGATGAAAGATAGATCTAATTACAACGATCCAGACTGTATTGCATGTGGAGATCAAGCCGGATACTGAATAGTGAAGGATAAAGATACTTTTTATTGTGAAAAGTGCCGCCCGTCGAGAACCATTCCTATCTACTTTCACAACCTCAAGGGATACGATGGTTCTTTTATTTTGAAAAAGTTACATGAAATTGATACCGACACCGGAGGGGGTACCGGACCAGAGCCAAATATCATAGCTAAGACGGGTAATGGTGGAATTATGTGTCTTATGAAAACATTTATCTTTAGTGCCACAATTGTTGTTGGTGGAGAGAGGGAGACAAAGAAACGTTTCTTTTCTATAAAGTTTATGGACAGTGCTCAGTTGATGTCTGGGTCGCTCGCAAAGTTGGCAAAGACTGTGCCAGAGGATGGATGGACGGCAGTACCACTTTCGTACCCGGACATTCAGCGGGCGAAAGGTTTCTTCCCGTACGAATATTTAGATTCTCCCGAGCGATTGGAAGAAGAGGAGCTCCCACCAAGAAAAAAATTTCATAGCGAACTGACGGAAGAGGGGATTTCGGAGTCCGATCACGAACATGCATTGCGAGTATGGGACGAAGTTGGATGTCGGAATCGTCGGAATCGTGATTATATGGAATTCTATTGTGAGACGACGTTCTCCTTCTTGCGAATATATTCGAAAATTTCCGTGACACATGTTTAGAAGCATATAAGTTAGACCCAGCTCACTATATGTCAGCGCCCGGCTTGACATGGGATGCTATGTTACTTTACACAGGTAATAAATTTAAACTCATTCAAGATGCTGATGAATGTCATTCAGAGGGGAATTCGAGGTGGTATCAGTCAGTGTAAAATTCATTACTTACAGACAAATCATCCGGCTTACGGGAATTACGATCCGGAGAAACCGTTAACCGAAATAAAATATCTCGATGCTAATAATCTTTACGGATATGCAATGAGTCAACCAATGCCAATGGGGGGACTTCATTGGATGACGATGGAAGAATTGTTAGAATGGTCTGCTCAGAATGGTGGAGCAGGCTTGGATTTGGGACCCAGCGCTAGATTTCCGCCAAGTTTTCTAGAAGTAGACTTAGAATACCCTACCGAATTACATGAAGAACATTCCGATCTACCTCTCGCACCAAATCACTACAAATTTCCGAGGCAGGGAGCTACCGCCGGAGGGAGTCGACTGATTACAAGTCTAATGGACAGAGAGAGATACGTCTTACATTATAAGTTACTCGAATTATATCTTCAGATGGGAATGCGGCTTAAACAAATACATCAGGCGCTCGCATTGAAGAGGCTCCATGTCTAAAACAATATATTGACTTAAACACTAAAATGAGGGCAAAGGGAAAGACAGATTTTGAAAAGAATTTCTATAAGCTTATGAATAATGCAATGTTCGGCAAGACAATAGAAGACGTTCGAAAGTACAGAGATTTTAAATTTGTTTCGGGCCACAGTAGTACGATAGTGGTCGTAAAATTATTCAGAAGTATAATCCAAAGATGAAACATAAACTCTCATAACTTCCGAAGAGGATAGCGATTCCTGCAACAGTGCCCTACTGGAACTGAAAAGGGATAAATATGAATATAAAAGCCAGTTTTTATTGGCGCGGCAGTGCTTGAACTTTCTAGGTATGAGACACATTACAATTACTTTCGAAAGCGGTTCAAAGGAATACGATTAGCCTACATAGATACTGATAGTTTTATTTACAGTGTGCCTCTTCCTTCTGCAGACACAACTTTCAATGATATAGTCCAAGAAGATGTAGAACAGAATGGTGAGAAGTCTATATATGATACTAGTGGGATGAAAGACGGGATTAGAGTTCCAAAGATTAATAAAAAGGTGATAGGTAAATTTAAAGATGAGTTGAATGGTGAACCTATTCTTGATTTTGTCGGCATACGCTCGAAAGTGTATGCTTTTCGGACTCCAACTTCGGAGACGAAAAAAAATAAAGGGATAAAAGATGTTTGTGTTAGAAAACATTTGAACTTTGAAGATTATAAAGATCTGTTTGAAACTGGTGCATTCCGAAGGAAGGAGACCGAGCGGGCACAATTTGTACAGTTTGTACGGAAAAAACCTGGTGAAATCCGTAGTGAAAAACGTAGTAAAATCATGATGGCGCCAAATGATATCAAACGTGTACAGTTATACAATCCAGACACGGGCGAATGGCTGGCAGAAACATGGCCGATAGGACAGAGTTCCTAACGGAGTTAACTTTCATATCCATTTAATCCGTAATATCGCATGTATCGTTCTAGCGGTGGACTAAATCCTTCTTGTTTTTGTATTTCTAGTGCCTGATGAAATGTGTCCTGAATAAGTTCTGAGGCGTTTTCTGTTATTGCGCCTTTTTCTTGTATTTGTGTAAGCAGCTGTTTATATTGAACGTAATAATGTTTATATTTCTCTCGCCTTTTTGATACTCCTGTTTTTCCTTGTATTACATCAATAATAACACCTGGTATAGGAGTTAAAGCTAAAAAAACTGGAACTGTCGGAATTACTGCTATGACAGCAGAACTTACAAGAATCCCCTTATTCACATTAAGAGCCATATCAATTCGGCCAATTAATTTATAACTGTGGCGATATGCAGCGCTAGTTCTTTCGATATAGTCAGTAAACTGTTCAACGCTTTCAACAACTGAGACGTGCATTTTTTTACTGTATATGTAAGGATGATAAAAAATGATTGCAGTAATATAGAGAGACAATATGGCAGAAGGAGGAGAAGATATACCACTCCAGGATTTCGATGATGCAAATTTAAATGATGATGATGCTGCTACTTCTGAAACATCTTTGTTCGATTATGATGCCTTTGCAAACCCCGATCCTTCAGTGGATAACCCACAGGTGGATATTTTAACTAAACAGAGAGTAGAACTTGTAAAGCAAATGGCTGAACAATTCTTAGACGAGAATAATATTACTGATGAAGCAGCCCAAATTGAATTGATTAATAATACGGCTAGTTTTCAATCGGGATCGAACCCACAACATACCGTATCAGTCGCCTAGCTGAGAGGCCACAGAGAGAACCACTCGGCTAAATCTCCACTCCCAAAAAAGAGTGGTTCAATAGCCGGCTAAGTTGTTACATTTTTCTTACTGAGACCGCTCCATACGTTGTAGAGTTCGTGAAGCACTCACGCACGCATGCTCACTATCATACATCGCACATACAAACTTTATTGAAGCGAAGAAGACGAATTTCGTCGCTTTAACTGGGCAATGATAACCTCGGGGACAATTCTGTCCACCAGCAGAGTTACCAACCCTGGGTAGAAAATACGGCTGTTTTCAATCGGGTTCGAACACACAACATAATGCTAATATTAGGGAGCGTGGATGCTGTATTATAAAAACCTCAGGCTATCAAAAATACAGGATGTGGATTTAGATCACTCGAGACAATAAAAAGAGAAGAAGGAGGATATGAATTGTAACTAAAGTATACAGTCAGAGGGGGGACAGCTATTGCTCTAGCGCAGAGCCTGACTTTGTAAGTTCTACATTGCATTCTGAAGATGTGAAAAACGATAAAATACCAGCTGAGAAGATGACACCAGAAGACATGGGTATATACAAAGATGAACTGACATTCTTACGGCAAGATGCTAGTGGTAATGCACATAAAATACAAGCTTTTGAAAATAAAATCGAAAAATGGAACAATCTAAACCCCGAATATAGAGCTATTAATGACGAATTAAGGATTGCGAATATGCGTCTTGGCGAGCTTAACAACGAAAAAGATAAAATAAGGCTAGAGAAAAGAGAAGTTGAAAAACAGTTACAGGAAATTCCTGAAGAACGGCCCAAAGCAAAAGAAAAAGCCGAAAAACTACAAGCTGAACTCATAACAAGAGAAGCTAAAATGTTGATCAAATTGAATGTGAACATGATAAGATAAGTGAGGCACGTGAAAGTCTGGCGTCAACTAGGTCTCTTCGTGATGTAATTTCCGATCCAGAATTGTCACTCAGGCTGAAGCTGACAGAATTATTTAAACGAAATGGTATTACAATCGCTGCAATACTGACTGCCCTTGGAATGACAATATCAACAATTGCCCTAGCTGTGACTAAAGGAGGACGAGAAAGATCAGCAGGAACTGGCGGCTCTAGAGCAGGTCCGCCCAAAGTATATACAAAAGCGAAAGAAATTGTAAAGCAATTTGGCGAATGGTTAAAAACATTGGCCGCAAAAAGTGCTGCTGCAATACCAGGTTTAATCGGCTCCCTTGTCAGTTTTCTATTAAAAACAGCAGGATCAGTTGTCGGATTTATTGGAGAACAGCTATGGATATTTTTGACAGGTTTAACATTAGTCATAATAAATAAAATTATGTATTAATATATGACCAAGCATGTTTGGTGAAAAGAATATTACAAAGTTTCTTTCTAAAAATAAAGACCTGTTTGGTTTCTCTGTCGAATTGGAATGGTGCAAACTCCAACGAGTAAATCGACATATCCTTCGAGCAAATCCAGGTGTCCGACTCAAAGATGATAATCTATATCATAACATATTAGCTTTCATTAAGGAATGTCAAAAGACTAACTTCTTTAAGCGACTAGAATTCATAAACGTCTTTCAGGAGGTTGATGATGACATGGAGTGTCAGCATCTACAAGAATATTGGGTTCTTCGATTGATTCGCGACACAGGTAATCGATTTATCTTTCAGTCAGATGGAAATATTTATGTGAAGATGTGATTTATTTTTTCTTCTGAGTTACTATATACACGAAGTGAAACTTAAGATGTGATTTATTTTCTTTTTAACTGTAATTTTTTCTTCTACTATATACATTACACGAAAATGGGGTACGATAGATCATTATTACCGAATTTCAGCAACAGAATACCACAGGGAACGAAGTCAGAAAGAACTCATCATGTGATTGCTCATAATCCAAGTGAGGCAGATCCAGGCCAGACACTTATCATACGATGTCCAAAGTTAGAAAGCGGAGTAGTACTAGTTCCAGATACTTTCGACCTGGTTTTTGATCTTGAAGTAACGGGACATGAAGATAACCGAGTAGTACAAAATGTTGCAAAAAATATAATCGAGCATATGGTTCTCACATTTGAGGGTCAGGCACTTTTCAATTTGAATAAATGTAATCTTATCGAATGTTATCGCGATCTCTTCAAACATAAAAAGGAGAGAACAAACATGACACTGTACGGAATTCAGAATGAAAATCTAAGAAAATTGAGAAGTGGCGCAGCCAATGCAGATGCCGCTGTCGTGGACGATCTTTTACTTTTTGACACATATAAAACAAAATATGCTATTCGTCTGTCTCATCCCCTCATAACAGGTCATGGAGTTGCATATCCATCAGCGTTAGGGAGTCATATTGAATGGGAAATTACGTTGGCACCCGCCTCCCAATTACTTGTTAGTAATCATGTTGTTACACCCAATTATAAATTAAAAAACATTCAAATGGAATATGAAACAATCTCTGATCAAACACTCGCGATGTCTACAGCTAGTTATTACAACAACGGTAAAAGTTATCTTTACGAACATTTACATTATTTTAGAACAATCCCATTCAAAGAATCAACCACTGTTATCAATGAAAATATAAATGTACCACGGCGTAGCATGAGAGGTATTGTTATACTCTTCACTAAAAATCAGAATCAGTCAGAACTGAATAGTGAACTTTTCTTTAATCCATCCATTGAATCTGTGTCTGTAATGATTGAGGGTATTGCGAACAAAATATACGCTCAGAAGATGTTACCAAGACAATTTTGGACAGAAACAAGACGGTATTTTGCTGAAGATAAAGATTGGTGTGAAATTGATATAGATGAGGTCGATTATTTGAAGAATAAATTCTGTCTGTTTATTGATCTACGAAGCTTTAAAGATATTGAATTTCATGGAAATGGTCTAAGAGTAATGAACACAAAAGATGGTATAAACTTGAAATAATAAAAATGGATACTTCAGTGTCGACGATGCTCGCGATGATAATATATTTGCTCATGTTTATGTTATCAGTGATGCAATGGTCTCCGTTGAGAATAGTAGATTAAAGTCTATACTATTTTAGTTAACTCCTGAGTTCAGAAAAACCCACCGGAACGATTCCATAGAAACTGCAGACCTCAGTCATGCAGTAGGAAAAATTCACTTCAGCTAGACTCCGGTTCTGAAGAGGTAGCTACTTACGTTAGTGTGCTTCCGTTGACTGACAACACGGGGTAAAAGCCCTTTATATAGACTAGTTTGATGACTCACACGGAATTCCCCTTTATTTCAATCACGTACATGTCTATACATGCCACGGAATTCCCCACTGAATTATTTTTAGATCACCATCTGTTACATATATCATTGGAAATTCCAAAGCCTATCAGAACCCAGTCCGGCAGGGGTTGCTATGGCTACCGCACTGACATGTAGCAACATGTCCTGTTATGGAAGGGAGCTACAGGGAGGGGAATTTCCTCTACCACCTGTAGCTGGTAAAAAAAAATTGTCTCAGAAAACAACTATTTATTACTACTAACATACAACTGTTTTGAAATATTGTTTACAGTTCTAGTGGTTCTCTTTACTTCTTTATGGATTTATTTTAAAACTCTGATTGAATTCCAGTTTTGAAATAAAATTTCAGTTTTTCTTTGTAAACATTTGCCGTGAAAAATATTTGTCGATTGTGTATGATAAGTGACACTGCTTCTGGCTATTTAGTGATTAAAAGAGAAAATATCATGTCATCACGTTGGTAAAAGATATGTAGAAATCAACTTTTAACCGGATGAGTTCTTTTTGCCCACACATGATTTAAATACTTAATTGCCAAAGTGATCTTGCAGCCTGACTTTAAAATCTGGTGCAATGTTTTTATTTGCAGCAGTAACACAATTACTGTCCTAGGCTGATGAAATGAAATAATGTGCCTTGTAGATTGGTACACGCCTCTCGGTTGGCTTTCATTGATTCAGTGGTCAAAATTAGTCAATGAAAATCCAGTGCTGTTCACCGCCTATATTCTAATCTTTGAGAAGCTCAAACCAAATATGATTAATTACAGATGCCATATATGGTGTTACGTGCAGAGAAAACGAACAAAAGGGTGAACTCAGCAGTTTCCGTTTTAAACGAAATTTATTACGAAAATAAAACTAATTGCTAAGTCAGGGATAGAATACAAGCTTTAAAGGTGTACAGGCTACTTATCTCAGCTGGGACGGCAAAGCTCCAGTCTCAGAGTTGTAACAGTCAGTCGGATGAATGAACAGTCCTTTGGCTTGCAGGCTTGAAGTTGCACAAAGTCTACAGTATAAATCCAGCGTTGGCAGTGAAGGTCTTGAAAAGTCTTGAAAATTACTACTGCTGGAGTTTCCAAAGACTTGAAGTAACACACAAGAGACACAATCCCAAATGTCTGACTGCAAGCTGTGCACGTCCCTATTTATACACATGTGCTAACATAAGGGCATATAAGAACAATCTAGAACTTTTATTGACATGCTAATTACTTTTCTAAAATTATCTCTCTTGCACAACTCAGTAAATTTCCAGAACATTCCAAACATGACTAATTTAATCCAAGGTTGTGAGGTCATTAAAAGCAGTGACCTTGATAATGTTCTAGACTTGTCTATGAATACAGAACTGTGTTAACTGGAATTTATGTAAATCCTGAAAAATAGTCATGAAGCGCTGCCAGTACATTGGCTAGAAATACACGTAAATACAGGCGAATGTAGCCCTTTATTTACAGTAAATATAGGGGAAATGTATTTACCATGTATGAACTGTATATATACAGGTATATACAGGCTGTCTTTCCCTGTATTCACCATAAATACATTGTTGTATTCACCTGTATCTGTCTGAATTTGCAGAAAATACAGCTTAAATACAGGGTCAATACATTCTGTATTATAATCTCTTCTCGCAGTGAATTGGCCGGGCCCATGATCAGCCAGTTGAGTTCACGCGTCTTTATTACGCGCACACTTATCTTGACTGAAGATTTTGGAAATAACTATTAGGTTGACAAACCCCACGTGTCGGAACCGAATTAAGATTACTCTTTGTAAGATCATAACGATTCCGAATAGAGCAGGATAAATTTGTCAATTTCACAAATTTCCCAATAAATACAAAACTAACGTTCAACAGCAGGGCAAACTATGCAGACAAAGCAAAGCCGTTTGTTACAGCATTCGAAACATATTGACCATGTAATGTCCAAACTATTCCACAATTCTAGCCTTATAGCATGGTTGTGGAGTGACCGTGCAGAGCGGTACAATCGTAGCGAGCGACTAACCATGAAGGTAAATAGTACTGTTTTACCTCCATGGACTAATGTTTGCGTCAGTGAAAAAATAAAACAACGGAGGTTACTACTAGTATTTACTAAACGTTATTTTTTGTCATGGTATTAAATGATGCGTGATGGTGAGTTATTAGTTGTACGGCTGGTACGAGTCAAGGAGTGCTCGGCTATAACTACACCGTACCCGTATTATAGCCATACCACACAATGCGGACAAGCGCACGTGCAGACGCCAGAGTAGCTACCAAGGGCCTTTGTTTATTGTACATGTAGTCCTGGCGAAATTTGCAGCCACCTAAGTCTATGCACGGTGAATTGTGTTCGTTCAATATGTTTCCCGCCATTGTGGTGGTGGATAATGCAGTGAACGAAACATGTACACAGAGGTCCACACCGTACCGAATCTATGGTGTATTAGCTAAGTTGACAGTAGCCCAAGATTATCGGAAAAGATCGAGAGTAGCCGAACCTGAACTTTCCTATATAAACGTCTTTCTATTGTGAAGTTCACGACAGCTACTAAGATGCAAATCTTCTTTTTGAAAATATACTTCACTCACTTACTAACTCGCTCAATAAAATCACTTTGACTTCAATGCGTGGGTTAGGACATTATGCCCAGATATCCTACGAAATACTGAAACTAATATTTCCGAAACAAATATTCATCATGTACAAAAGAAACAAAAAACATTAATGGCACATTAGTGAAGGCAAAAATAAACAGACAAACTAACAGAAACGACGCTGTTACAGAGTTTCACAACACTGTAAGAAGAGCAAAGAAATCAACATGATCCAAATGAAACACATATATTTAAGCGACTGATGAAGGAACTACTCTGGGTTCCGGAACGAAAGCATCAAAGGATGTCAGTGTCCTAGACATAGCCGATCCATGATCAGGCTTCGTCTAACCACGGCAAATGTCTAATGCCAAAGGGTCGACACGCAACATAGTGCACAACATGAACATAAGACACTCAAAAGATCACTAAACAACTACATTCATACCATATCACAAAACAATAAACCACACATCTCCCGACATAATTTAATAGACGATGTATGGAGCCACATTCCCCTATTGTATTTTCAATGAGTCATGGTTCCTGTGTTTGCTATAACTGCCAATGAGACTTTTAATAACAACGTTCCTTTCCAGGTCACCTACAAAGGTGGTGAAGATGGCAGGAATGGCCTATTTTTACCAATGGCCATAGCAAGTTACTGTATCTCGTGAAAAAGTATAAGAGATGTTATACAGTGTTCTAGACTTGGTTCAGGGCGGTTTTATGTTAAATAAAGTAATTTCTGCAAGTTATGAGGCAATGGTTATAATATTTGATCGCAGCAAATTCAGAACTACGCTGTCTTTACATCTGAACTTGCTATTGTGCATGCGTGAATTAAAGGCGATCGGCAGTAATTTTCTCCTGAAATCAGTGGCACCTAAACCAGCGATAACTCCACTATGTCTCGATGTTGGTGGAACAAAATCACAATGCTTATGAAATGGTGTATAAAAGGTCGATATTAGGATTTGCCATTACACCTTTGCTGTCAGATTCATCAAAGCTAAACTTGATTGTCATAACTTTCGTTTACGGGTTGTATGTCTCGTGGCTCGTTGCGCGTGCAATTCGATTTGCTAAGCAAATGTAACTAATTTTCCAGTAGTAAGCCCAAATTGGCTTCTTGATTATTCAGAAAATTATGTATGCTGAAAGTCATTGTGGTTAAAATCTTAGGTAACAGCAAATTTGTGACATTTAGGTGTCATTAGTTTCATAGCTGAGAGGTAATGTAAACTTATATTTAGAGGCGTAGCCACTTGTCTCTAAGCTGCAATAGCGACATCTGGCAACTTCTAGATATGTGTTAGAAAACGTGCTCACGGATGTGACTAATTAAGCGTAAAAATGCAGCCTTGATGGTTTCCGGTATGAAAATTATGATGATGACATCATTCATCTTTATCTGCTCAAAAATGTCCATGATCACATTGTGGGTACCTTTAGTTCGCTATAATCTTTATTTTCTAGGGATACCCTGATTAGAATATCAAACAATCGATCAATGGCAAAGTGAGCATCAAACATTCTGCAACATGTGACCGAAACATTCACAATTCTCACACTACTTGAAATTTACATAACTAGATTTCATATTCCGTCTGTTGAAGGGGCGAAAATGTATTACACAGCCTGTAATTTCTAAGAAGTTAGACTGATTGAGGTTGGTTCACAATTAAGGAGCAATGACTATCAAGAATATCCCCAATGTCGATCGTCAAAAAGGATATCAAAACATCGGTATATTTGGGTTCCACCGGAAATATCGATGAAAATAAAATCGGACATCCTGTTATCGGTGGAGTACTGATATGTCAATATATCTATTTCAACTAAATATATCGTCTTTCAGGCAAAGAAACGACACGGTCACACAAAAATCAAGGGGCAATGGCACATCCAGCGTCGTCAATACCCTTCAACTTTGAGGCCACTCGCAGATTTGAATGGCCTCAGGGGGAGGGCAGCATGTTACCACAGGACGCTAGACTGCGATGATGTGGGAGTTTAGGGTTCAAAGCGGCCTAGAAGGCAGTATGGGGTCCCCCACGGATCCAAACGCACATCGGGCAAAGTGCTAAGGGCACCCTCTTGGGCCTATGACAGTAATCCCATAGAACTTTATTGAGTTTTAGTTGCCTAACTATGAAAAGCAAAGTTACAGTCCTCTTTATTTGTGAGCTGCTACCTAGCAGCAATGTTGCATTTGTATGTTTGTGTCTTTTTTTTGATGACAGAGGGTGGATGGGAGTTAGGGAAATAAAAATGCCTCTTACTCAGATTCGACACAGCCAGAGTGGACTTAAATTCTTTGGAAATCTTAAAAAAATTAAGTGAAGAGAAGCCAGGAATCGGGTTATTTGCATACAGTTGCATAAATTGATACGACGACTTGACAAGCTGAAAGATGAACCCAACGAATAGTCAGTCGCACTGACTTCAGTTGTAATGAAAAACCTTGAGCGTTGATTCTGGCATTTTTGAAGTCCTGTCCCAGTTCATTGTCCTACCACTTTCAATTTGCTTATCGTCAAAACAGATCTGTTGAAGACGCTGTCTCTCTAGGTATCCATTACGCACTTCAACATTTGGATAAACTAAATAGATGTTAGAATGTTGTTTGCAGATTTCGGCTCGGCCTTCAATACGATACTACTCCCGTACAAGCTTTTCGGCAAACTTAAACAGATCGGTTTTGTCGATATGGATTCTTGATTTTCTTTTGAACACACCACAAATTGTTAAAACAGGTGATGCCATGTCTTCGTATCTTGTACTCAATACAGACGCACCTCAGGGATGCGTTCTGTCACCGTTCTTTTACTCCCTGTATACTTATGATTTCGTTTCTCCTCGTGATACCTCTCCATTGGTTAAATTGTAGACGTTACAACCATTGAAGGGCTCATAAACATCTCCAACAAAACTTCATATCGCAAACAAGTTGACAGTCTTGTCAGTTGGAGTTCAGAAAATCACCTTGAAATTAATGTTTCTAAAACCAAAGAAATGGTCATCGACTTTCGCAAAAATAACTCGAGTACGTTAAGGCACGGCTCCCGCAAGGGCGCCATCTATCGACGAGTGCGTTTCGGTTTTACTGGCTAAATCGGCACATCCTTCCGTATTAGTCAAACTTACAACGACTCTGCAAAATAGTATTATGTTGATAAAATCCCCGAAATAATTATTAATTTCACTAAATAACGGTATTTTGGTTCGAAAATGGTATTGTCTGTTCGAGCACAGAATCCAGCCGGTAGACTCCCCCATATCCTGTAAATAACCACACTGTCCCCGTTGGCCCCGCTTTCCATCACTAGTGCGACCTATACTGTAAGAAATATCGCCCCTGTATTAAAGACTCGCCACAAAATATCAGCTGACCCTTGACGGACGACCTCCAGTACGAGCGTAATTTGGGTCAGACTGTGCCTGCACTTGCTTTCTGGGATAAAGAATTGTCGGCATGATATTGACAAACATGTCAATATAATATCCAAATCAGCGATTTAAAAAAAAAAAACAAGTTAAGTGGCTGGATTTTGGCATTTTCCTTGTCGTAATTTGGGACTCTAGTCGGCCCGGGTACTCCCTATGCAGACCACTGGGGAAGCCCGTCCAGGGACCACATACAATGCTTTATGGGTAGAGACAGCTGACTGTAAGCGAGAGGGTCGCGTCCATTTCAGCACGCATTCAGCAATCGCGTCGGTGCGAGAGCAGTTCTGGAGATCGATAAAATACTTAACCTCGCTTTTGTTTCTGACGGTTTTTTGTACATGTCGTTAGTAGTGACCACCAGTTGTTGCAAACACCCCTGTCCGTCCTTAATGAATGATGGCGTAAACAAGTGGCGGGCCGTATCAGGGATCAACATATGCATGGCGGCAACCCCGGGCGGCAACCATGATGGCGTAGCCACAATGTCCTTCGTCAAACTGCGTTCATTTTGATATGTATACGTCTTCGTTGGCTCTTGATATGCCAAAGACCGAAAACGGTGAAGTTGGTTGACGTAAATAGCCGTACGTTCCAAATGTCCCGTTTGGGTCTTTTGCCAACGTGAGCTGAAGCCTCGAAGGCTACACTAGCGAGTACTCGCACACCATACATGTCCGCGATCCAGTTGAATCATGCTGAGCGCTCGTGTAAACATGAATATTTATTGGTGCAAATTTGCATACTCATAAGAACTTTCTCAAGCCTCACCTTAACGTACTCGGAAAACCTGTCCCTAAACCTCTTGTTATTAATGGTACTTCCATAAAGATTGTTGATTGTTTTAAGTTCCTGGGAACTACCATTTAAATGACTTAAATGGCACAGAAAACACTGTTAACACGAGCTTCAGCTACGCCTCTATTTTTGAGGCAGTTGAAGAAATTTGGAATCAGTAAGAATAAATTCAATTTTACAGGGCTGTGATCGAAAGTGCATTAACTTTTTCAATCACTATTTGGTTTGGCTCATTATTTCAGCAAGAGAAAGGACAATTAAACAAAATTGTTACTACTGCATCAAGGATTACTGGCACAGATTTACCCTCACTTGACAATATCTATTGGCAGGCGTGTGGCTACAGGGCCTCACACATCATCGATGACAACACTTATCCAGCTCAGGATTTATTTCAATTACTCCCCTCTGGACGGCGCTATCGGTCCTTTGAAGTGAATACCGCACGTTTTAGCAAAAGTTTTTATCCACGTGCTGCTTAAATACTTTCAGATCACAATTTTTAATTTGCAGTTGTATTTTTTTATTACCTGTATCCATAAGATTATATTCTTTTTTACTCATGCCTCCTTCGTATTACGTTTTGGCTTTTATATAGTCGGTTTTTAAAGTGTTTTTAGTTACATGTAATATCTGATGTTGTGTTGTTTTGGGTGACGACAGCAAGACAATTTCCTAATGTTCATGAATGTATATAGTGGCAATACAGTTATCCGATCTAATCTAATCTAATCTAAATAGTTTAAGGGAACGTTTAGTAATAACGGCCAGGGTCGGGCCGGAAAAATCCGGGGGTCACCTTAAATTTGAAAACTACAAAAGGGATCATGTATTTTTAAACAGATCAGAGAATGTTACTTAATTTTCATAAGTATCTGTCCCGTCAAAAAGCAGTTTCAGTGTTCAGAAATATTCTGGAGATAAAAATGATTCGCTGCATGATATCATTCACTGAAGTCAGTTAACTGACTCTGAACAAAAGTTTAATTATCTGTAACATGAACATCTTGACTTGGCAATTCCGAGGCTTGTCTTATTGTAAATCAAGCTAACTGAGGGCGACGAACAATTTCTCTTACTTACATATTAGAGATTAAGCAAGTTATGTCAGGGAATTGTATTTAACAGTTACCTGTAGACTACTAGTACCATGAAACTGAAAACTAATACTTTTATATAAGTACATTTGTATCAATTATCAAACACTTATAAAACCACAAATTAATTTAGTTTAGCATTGTAAAAAAATATTCATATTTTTCTCATAGACTCCAATGTATAGTGATTCAACATTTAAGTGAAATTCCAAAATCCGATTTCTTGCACACATATCAACCTTTAACTATCCTAGTCCAGCAAAGTATTTGAAAAGTAATTATCAAACATCCATAAATACACAGATTGAGATAGTTTTTATTGAAAAAAGTATTCATAGTTTTCTCATAGACTCGCATGTATAGTTAATCTACATTTTGTAAAATTCGAAAATCCAATTTCCGGCATACAAATCCATTTGTCACCACCTAGTCTAATCAAGTACATCAATATTAACAATGGAGTGTACATAAATTCACAGGTTTACCTATAGTTTTGTATTAGAGAAAAAATTGTTCATGTTTCGTCATACACTCCATTATGTTGTGGATGAACATTTTAGTGAAATTCTAAAATCAGATTTCTTGTACACATAACATACACCATCATATTCTAATTAAGTAAAATTGTGTTAATCATAGAACATCTATATATGCAGAAGTATAGCAAGTTTTTCATTGGGAAAAAATATCACAATTTTATCATAGACTCTTATGTACAGTTGATGAACAGTGTTTGTGGAATTCTAACGTCAACAACAAATTTTTGTCAACATATCACTCGTAAAAACCCTATTCCAATTATGGATAAATACAATTAGGTCAATAATCAAATATCTATAAATGGTGCGTAGATTTGTATTGAAAAAGAATTACATACTTTTCTCATTGACTACCGTGTAAAGTGAATCAACGTTGTCAACAGCTGATTATCAGTTAAATCTAAATATAAAATTTTGTACATATATGCTTGCGCAAAAATATAATGCGATCCACCAGCAATTTCTTTCAAATCTCTTTGAGGGGTCATTTCAACATTATAGCTAGTCAGAAGAGGAAATTTGAACATTTATAACAACTTGTGAGCTTGTTAGGAGGGTCATTTGAAAAAAAATCTGAGAATCTGTGTTTGCATTTTTTCACACCCCACGAGGTGTTTGTGTGTGCAGCTTTCTCAAGCGATGGAGGGTTCATGAATTTTTTGTTATCTTCAAAGGGGTTCATAATTTTTTGGTTCAATGGGTAGGGGGTTCACTTATTTTGACCGATGCGAAGGAAGAATTTGCCGGCCCACACCCGACCATAATAACTGAACGCCCACTAATCGTGAATTGACAAATTAATTAAACTTGAGTTAAAATTGGAAAATTGGAAATTTGAACAAAATACGCTGTGTTTGGTTCAGCTTCCAATTAAAACAGTAATTTTTTAACACTAGACCTGGCAGAGTTGAATATCTATCTTGGTAGAGCTTAAAAGGGCACACCCATTTGGTAACACTTTTAAAACACATTTTTAATGCCAACGGTCGATATTTGACGTGGCGACTGCGCGCTGATCAATATCAATAAAAACAGGTCCTCAAAAAGTAAAAGTTTTAAATACTGGTGGCCCACCTAAATTTAGCTTTCGAACATCGAACGTTCGGCACTGGGGCCATTGTCAACAAAGATATGGAGTACGAGTCTACGCTGACAACGCTGTATGCGACACTACCACTTGCGTTGGTGATCGGTCAAGCTCCCATGGAAGAAAGCTGTGTTTTACTGATTTGGCGAAAAAAAACCCCGAAAAACACGTTTTGCTGATTCGACCAGAATTCGCATAGGTGACTAGCACAGTTACGTGCGGTTGATATATAGCGGCCATCGCGTAGTATGCATCGATGCAAACCTCGCGGCGAATCACATGTAACTATGTGGCAGACGACAAACTGTAGTCATCAGAAGAGGCTAATATTTTACACGTGAAAACTGATATTTATGTGGTAATAAAACCGATTGAAATAATGAAACGATAAAATAAGAAGAAGTTTTAAAACAATCGACCTGGCGGCCGATATAGCTCCGCTGTGTGCATGTAGAGAATAACTATTTTTACACATGTTGATGAAGAAGTGGAAATCTTCGATAGCCAATGCAGTTGTCAGAAAAAAGTAGCTGAAACAGCTGCAAAATACACAATTGAAGATTTCATCATACTTTGAATATATCAAATCGGATCATCCCTAAGAACATGTCAACCAAAGCTATCTAATGAGTAGTTTTTGACAATAAAATTTTCTGACAAAAAATGGCAACTATTGCCCCCAAAATAAAAATTGCAGATTTCATCAAAATTTCAAAGATAAAATTCGGTTCATCATAAAACATGTATACCGAATTTCAAAGCTGTTAGACCAGTACTTTTTGATAAACAATTTTTTTGACCAAAAATGGAAAAAAATTGCCCCAAAATTCAAAATTGCAGATTTCATCATTATTTCAATAAATATTATTTAGTTCATCTATAGAAACCTGTATACCAAATTTCAAAACTAACAGACGAGTACTTTTTGAGAAATACAATTTTTAAAATGCAAATTTGCATATTCCTGTACAATTTGAACAAATCTGAAATATATCATCCCTAAGGACATATGAACCAAATATCAAAGCTATCTTACTTGTAGTTTTGAAGAAGAAGATTTTTAATGATTTTTTTTACTGAAAATGACAAAAATTGCTTTAAAAATATAAATATTCAAATTTCACCGCGATTTGAACAAATCTGACTGAAGTCACCCTAAGTAAACTGCACATCAAATTTCAAAGCAATCGGGCAAGCGATTTCAGAGAAGATTTTTTTTACCAAAAACACCAAACAATGCCTCGAAAACACAAATATGCAAAATTCACCACGAGTTGAACAAACTTAAGTGAGGGCACCCCAAGTGAACTGCATAAAAAAATTTAGAGCAATTGGACATGCGCTTTCAGAGAAGAACGCAATTGTTGACGGACGAAAACAGACGACGACCACTAGTACAGAAATTTGTGAGAAATTTGCGAGAAATGGACACTTTCTAGCTGTATTGCGAGAAACGAGAAAACATACTTTCTTGCAATCAATCTGCGAGAACTGTGCTTTCTCGCATGCATCTGCGAGAAATTAAATTCTCGCAATCAATCAGCGAGAACTATGTTTTCTCGCTCTGCATCTGCGAGAAATTGTGAAATTTTTGTGAAATGCTTACACAGAAGAATACAATTTCTCGCAGATGCAAAGCGAGAAAACAAATTTCTCGCTGACTGATTGCGAGAATTCAGTTTCTCGCAGATGCTGAGCGAGAAAACACAGTTCTCGCCAGCTGATTGCGAGAAAATTAAATTCTCGCTAAGTTATTGCGAGAAAGTTATGTATTCTCGCTTACTTCTCGCAAAAAGCGAGAAAGTGTCCATTTCTCGCAAATTTCTCGCAAATTTCTGTACTAGTTGACGACGACGAACGACGACGGACGACGACAGAAAATCAACCTATTTGATAAGCTACGCATCACTAACAGCGTAGTTAAAAACTTACCTGAGCTAAAGGCATAATGATGCTTAAAAAGTCTTTGCAGTGGGAGGTAAGTTAATTGCGTCGTTCGAACTTATTATGGACTCCCTAGAATAACGTCAATCAGCACAACAACAAACCTTCGGGGATTTCGGGTCATAATTAGAAATGATCGTAAAACTTCGGGATGTGAAAAATACGCTGGGGAAATGACTCTTTTTTATCGATATCTCGTGATCCGCGAGTAGTCGCCACGTCAAATATCGACCGTTGGCATTAAAAAATGTGTTTTAAGATGTTACCGTGTGGGTGAGTCCTTAAACTTTTGCTCCGGTTTTAGCGGCTGGTATAACATTGATGGCATGATTAGTAGGAGCTTCTTGCATGCAGTTAGTTGTGTTACTGATGATGGGACAGGGTAATATCAATAGATCGAAAGCAACTAAATTTTAACAGTACAAATACCTTAAAGCCTGTGTCTGTCAGGTGAAAATATTAAGAGACGTTGCTATTCCTTCAGGACATGAGGTAATTGTCCTACCCAAATATACATGGCCACCAACGTTGGTTAGGCTGGGTATCATAAGCCTGCAAGACCTGAGGATATTCATTCACAGGGGATAAGAAATCACTCGACATGTGCAAAGGGTGCTACTGCATGTCTCAGAGACACTGGTAGAGTAACAGAGTAGCAATCATTGAATCGGTTTAAGGGGGAAAATTGCCGGAAATGGGTGTGGTCATCTGTGGTACATCAGTGTCTATTAGATCTACAAACTTGCCTGTTAGGGTGCTAATAGGGGTAATGAAACTGTATACGTGAAGGCTGATACTTTTGTTGGTTTGCTATGAAGAGACCAATGTATCCTTTAAAGGTGTCAAATCTTCTGAACCAGTACAGATGGTGTTATGGCGACTGTGCAAGTGTTTATATGGTGGTAATGGGTCAAAGGTTGTGAATGAGGAAAATTTGACCCTACATTATTACTTGGTAGATTTGTACACTATGATTTCAAGAATCTCCCTCTCATTAACAGGGCAAGATTGTCAAGAGTTTGACAAAAGATCATGATGACTTTAGCTGTGGGAACCATTGATAACTTGATATTTATAGAATGGACAGATAGGACGGACTATTTTAAGCATAACATTGAAACGAACAATATTGTGCCTGTGAAGTAGTTGCAATACCGTACAACGTGAAGAGACAAAGAAACAGGTTACAAACTTGTATTGGAGAGAATTGACCGTTTACATCTACAGCATAGGCGGGCGCTGTTTTCGGCGACCAGCAGCAGTGTCACTAGTGCTTGTTTGTATCGTGTATTTTTATACTAATCTTCAACCATCCTGTTTTGGATTACCCCAGTGTGTTTGACGGAATGATCATGGATAGTGTTGCAAGGTCGATTTTTGCTGTTGCAGTCCTTTTGGGGATGTTCTGCCAGTTTGTTTTTGGCGTACACAGTCAGTACACAGTATACAGTCAACAAGATGGCCGACTACAATACAATCGCGAGTTTCCGAAGTTCTTCAGTGTCGTCACTTTGGAACCAAAACAGATGTTGTAGACTTGATCCCTCCGGAACTAGTCGCCAACAGTAACTTTCATGCAGATAGTAAATCTGGAGACGGTAAATCAAGATTGAGAAAGAGAGGTAAGAGAGGAGGTATCCGCAAGAGATTGAAAAAACAGGGACTTCGTCGCATTCCTCTGCCCATTATTGTTTCATTAACAAGAGAAACCGATAAACTACAGGCTGTGGTGCGATTTCAACCGGAGTACAGAGATGCTTGTCTAATGGCTTTCACAGAAACATGGCTAAATGACAACGTAGCCGATTCAGAGCTAGTAATAAATGGTTTCGGACATCCGTTCCGACTTGATCGCGACAAAGACGTGACCAGCAAGGCACGGGGTGGTGGTGTTTGTCTGTATGTGAATGATCGTTGGTGCAATAATGTTATCATCAGGGAAAGTATTTGTACATCTGATATAGAGCTGTTATCTGTCTCTCTACGACCATTCTACCTTCCCCGCGAATTTCCTCAACTATTCGTCACTGTTGTCTACATTCATCCGAAGGCAAATGTTAACAAAGCTACAGACGTGATCTTCCATGTGACTCAAAAACTTCAGTCAATCTCCCCAGATGCTCCAAATTTGATACTTGGGGACTTTAATCAGTGTTCCCTGAAGTAATCGTTACCTTCATGCAGTCAGTCAAGTCAAGATTCAACAAGACTATTGATCTTTGTTATGGATCGATTACTCGTGCTTACAAGTTCATTGCTAAACTTCCCCTCGGCTCAGCGTATCATAACACTGTCTGTCTCATACCAGTTTATAAGTTAAAACTACGGAGTATGAAACCACAGAGAAGAAACCTATGTGATTGGACAATTGACAGCCACTGGGCAAAATGCTTCATATGCAACAATATATACACTATACAAATTCTGTATATGTGTAAAATACGTTAAGTATACACACACGTATACCACTAAAATATGCAAAAGCTAAAGTGTACACTTGGTGTGCAAAGATCTACATTACGTATTCTCATGATCTTTTAAGATATACGCTACGTATATCAACGTATTATGATGTTCCATATACAAAGGTATACGTTAAGTATGCAATTAATATTGTTTCATACAAAGATATACGTAAACATACTGAACGTATACCAAGGATTTTATCCAGTGGGCATACAGTGTTTGTTAGTGTGATTGTTTTGATTGTAAAGACTGGAATATGTTCATAGACTGTTGTAGTGACATTGAAAGATTGTACAAAAGCAATGGCTGGTTGGAAAAACAGACCAGTAGAAATGGGGATTCAAATAGGACAACATCAAGTGTAGTGACTCTGAACTCTCCGAAAAGTTAAATACATTCTATGTTAGATTTAATGCCCACCGATTTCCGAAATGAACACAGGAACATTCGACATAAAGTTGTTACCAATGATAGAATATTGATCAATAAAGAGAGTGATTCAAATCTCTGCAGAGCAATAAAATTCGGAAAAGCCCAGGCCCCAATAATATTAGTGGCCATGTATTGAAATTTTGTGCAGAGCAGCTGTGTGAGATATTTCAAAGCATTTTCCAGCTGTCCCTTGACCTCACAAATACTTCTAAAGCTCTGGAAGCGGCTGTGATTGTTCCTGTTGCAAGGAAAAGTGTCCCGAAGTTCTCAATGATTTCAGGCCCGTTGCCCTCACTTCTATTTCCATAATATCGTTTGAAAAGTTAATCAAAGTCAAAATTCTGGAGAAAATCCAAGTTTTGCTAGACCCTTTAAAATTGCATATAGGTCAGGACGGGAGTTGAAGATGCCACCCTTACCCTGTTAAATTTTATTTACAACATCTGGAGGGCAACAAAACACATGCACTCATCCTTTTCGTTGACTTTTCCTTGGCATTTAACACCATTCAACCGCACCTGCTCGCCGAGAAACTCATGTCACGTTTCAATTTGCATTTTAAATTAGTCGGGTGGATTTTAGATTTTTTAACAAGATCTCAGTGTGTGAGGGTCAACAGGTGTATGTCAACAAATGTGCTTTACTTCTACGGGTTAACCGCAAGGTTGTGCTCCATCTCCCATGTCATACATATTGTACACTGACGACTGTAGAAGTCAACATGTGAATAGACATATTCTGAAGTATGCCGACAACTCGGCTATTGCCAGTTTATTGAAAAATTGTGAGACCGGCCACGGTCCCATAGTACATGATTTTATTGCATGGTGTGATAGATCTTTTCACAATTGAGTGTTGGTAAAACAGAATTGTGTATTGATTTCAGAAGGACAAATCTTCTCCGGAACCAAAAGTCATAGACGGCTCGGAAATTGAGATCCACTATCTTGGTTCTACAGTGGATAATAAGTTATGCTGGGATGAAAATGTCGAGGCTATTTGTATTAAAGGTCAACAACGTTTGTTTTTCCTGAGCAAGTTGAACTGATTGAATGTAAATAAGTGTCTGATGACGTTATTTCATAAATATTTTATTGAAAGTATTTGCACTTTTCCATGGTCTGCTGGTATGGTAATTTAAATGTTAAGTAGGTTGCAGGTAATGCGAATTTTCGTACTGCGCATCGTATCTGCGCACGTGTACGAACGTTCTTTCCGCGAGCGTTCTTTCTGGAAGTGGTCTTTTGTCGCCATATGGCATACAATTACTTTGAGGTGCGAATTTCAATCTGGTTTGTAAAAATAGTTCACACCAAGATAGAAACCTTTGTGTAACAGGCCCGTTTTAAGTGTGACAAATGTGGGATTATTTGCAGTATTTAAGTGAACTCAACTTTATTAAATACCTATTAACAAATTTCGTATATATCAAACTAAAAAGGGATCTGTCGCTAGAGGGCGCTTCAGTGTAACATTTTTTGTACTAGAAATGCCCATATCTCAAAAAATTGTGTGGTGACCCCGATTTTTTCGTTTGAATCGAAATCTATATATTGTTGGGCTTAATTTAAAGATCAGATTTCAGATCATGACATTTGTAATGAAAATATCAAAATTTGGCCAAACTTTGCTCTTCTATAAAAGCACTATTCATGGAAACGTAGCTATATTTTCTGATATTCTTAAAAGTAGATCACAAAACTAATACATTACAATACAGGGACTTGTGTTGTATAAAATCTGTCAAATTGTTTTTACTACATTTCAGTTTTATTATTCAATAACACTAGTTAATCGAATAATACATTTTAACCAATTTCAGCTAAATGTTTTCGCGGGACAACATAAAGGGCGCCATATCTCCAAAATGTGCATGGGGACCCCATCTTTTATTCTTATTTTTTAACATTTCATCTCATCCCAGACATCTCCTTAAAGTTTAAGAAAAATCCTTATTAAAGTCACTGTTAGCCGCAATCTACCTTAAGAACAGAAACAGAAATGCCGATATTTTAGTACACCAAGCCCGTCATCCAGGTATAAGCCAATTCCATCTTTATCACACTCCTTGGGGAATGTGCTAAGGATATACAGACCCACCATTTTCATATCTCAGCACTGTAGAAGCTCCCTATTGCGACATCAAATAAACCTTATTATTATACATCTACCATCGAGAACAATAGAATTTAGCGTGCGCTAAAAAAGCCGTACGGAACGCGCGCCCGTTCCGTAACATGTACGGTTTCAAGGCGCCCCATTCCCTGCGGCTGTATCTGCGCGTTCACTGTAGAACGGTTTCAATGGACACCTGGGACGAGTGCCGGAACAAGTCTAGCGCGCTCTGTACGTACGTATCAGTCTCCAGCGCAGAGTTCTTATAGACGTGTATTTCCCACAATTCCTTGCGCTGTCGCCGATAATGACTCTGCCACAGGTGTCTTGTTTACCTGGTAAATCACCACATACCGATCCGCAAACCGGAAGTCAGCTCGAAAACCGACACTGTGACGAACTCGCTCAAAATACAAAGTCCATCCTCCATGCAAAAATGTTCATCGGTTTGAAAACTAATTACTTTAAGTTTATAGCAAAACATGAACTGGAAACATATAATAGCTTTGGAACTACTTTTAAATAGTGTAATTATTTGGGAAGAAACAAAGCTTTGAACCTGTTTGACCTTTTGGCGAATCCCCTGTATCGTCTGCTGATGATGTATTTTCTTGAATTGTGACCTCTCCTGCACTCGAAGTTATTTATCAAGGCCGTATATATGAATACTCAAGAAAGAACAATAAATAAACACTGAAAAGACAAAATGGCGTTTTTATTTGAATTTGTAGATAACTGTGCGCGTGCTGGAGCAAATTCGAACTGCCGCGCGTTATTGTGGCAATACCATAGTTACAGTGCGCAACAGGTGAAAAGTAGTTCATTGACGTTCCAATGACCTCGAGGTCACATGAATATTAATCTGCCTGTGCCAGAGATACTTATTAGCGTACGCGTGATAAGAACTCTGGTTCCGAGAGTGCGTACGTATGTGTGTAGTTCACACACTCCAAACTTGCAGAAGCGCGTCCGAGTTAGCGTTCCACACTGGCGCGATAAAATCGGAAGAAAAATTCTTGACATTGCACGAAAAAGGTCACTACTCCGACATTTTGATGTCCCGATCAGGAATGTAAGATGTATAATAATAAGCTTATTACGAAAATACCGCATCGCATCGCATCGCCCTCCGCTTCGCGTCGGGCGATACGCTGCGCCAATGTCCTTGTGCATCCTTTGCGGTATTTTCTTAATAACCTCATATTATTATACATCTACCATCGAGAACAATAGAATTTTGCGTGAGTTAAAAAGCCATACGGAACGCCCGTTCCATAACACGAGCGGTTTCCAGGCGCCCCATCTCCTACGGCTGTACCTGCGCGTTCACTGTTGAACGGTTTCAAGGGACCCATTGGACGAGTGCAAGAACATGTCTCGCGCTCGCTCTATACGTACGTACGTGTGTTGTACACACACTCCAAAAATGCAGAAGCGCGTCCGAGATGGTGTTCCATACTGGTGCGATAAAATCGGAAGAAAAATTGTCGACATTGCATGAATATGGTCACTACTATGACAATTTGATGCCCAAGTCACGAATGTAAGATGTATAATAATAAGGTTATCACGAAAATACCACAAAGGATGCACTCGGACATTGGCGCAGCGCATCGCCCTCCGCTTCGCGTCGGCGATACGCTGCGCCAATGTCCTCGTGCATCCTTTGTGGTATTTTCGTAATAACCTCATATTCTGTCTTTTAATCTATGTGAGTAATGTCGTCAAAGAAGGGGGTCTTTCTTGAGTGCAGTATGATATGAACCACTTTATATAAGAAATCAAAGTGTATTCCTTATAAAATAAAGGGGTTTGCGAAAGATATTTTCCGTATTAGGTGTATAGAAGTTGACAATTATATATAATCCATGGTATTTTTCTCTGTTTGACGTCATCGTTAATACTCGTGTTTTTCGCGGAGCCGTACAACTTCGAGTCGAAGGCGAAAGTTGTGCGGCTCCGCAAAAAAAAACACGAGTATACGATGACGTCAAACAGAGAAAAATACCATGGGATTATATATTTATCACATGAACAGTCTTCTTACTTTTCGTTAAAAAATGGGAGATATTATTATTTTATTAGCTTGCTAAACTGACCAAGCGAACGCTAATTTTCTGCAATGGAACTACTTTGTTTGTATATAAGATAAGTGCATCGCCGACGAGATATGCAAATAAACTATGAGCGCTTTCATTCATAAATCCAATTTATTTGGAAGTTTAATACTTTTTGCGTCATTACTACCAATCACAATATCGAGATCAGTTATGTGGGCATGATACTTTCAGGACAAATATGTTAATCATTTTGTCGCGCTGTGGGTCCTGTACGTGCCCATAGCAAATGAAGATCAAAAATAAATATTACGGGGACAAATAAACGTAGCGGTAGTTCTCTTTCTTGAGGATTTGGTGGCCCTGAAAAGGGCCGTTTATGGTATGGATTGCTAGTCCTGAAAAGGACTGTTTTTGCAGCCAACTGAGATTTTAGCTGGGCTGACTTTGACTGCTGTCGTCGCTACTGTCATAAATGACAGCAACTCTTCGGCGTTTTCGTGCTGGAGACCTCGATGCACCTATGTTGATTGCAACGTTTATTTTACAGTTGTTCAGGGTTGCGCCTCCAAAACCCCCACCGGTAGCTGTTTTAAGACGATTTTCACTAGCAGACACGACGTTGTTGATATTTTTGGCGACGGCCGGGGCTCGAGTTGATGTCAAAGCGACAACTTCTGCGCGGACATTGTCTGTGACCGATAACACACTGTCACTGTTGCTCTGATGCATGTACTCGGCTTGGTGGTGGTGAGGTGGTGGTGGTGCTCTAGCCGAAGCAGAAGGCATTAGCGACTGTACACAAATTACAGAAGGGGGTGTTTTTCGAAACACCGCTGCATCAACAATAGTGACCCTTCAAAAGTTCATGCACCAAAATTAATGACCCTCCCCCTTATCCGTGCATGAAAATAAATGACCCTCCCCTGTTACTCAATACCCCCCCAACAAACTCGCAATGTGTTCAAGACCACCCTTCTGACTTGCTATACCTTTGAAATCCCCCCTCCCAAAGGAAGGCAAAATGTGGCTGATATAACGCTTTGTCCAAAAAATGTCAAATCATATGTGTGTGATAATTCATGTAAATGTACTTTGCTTGAAGTGGCAGGTAAAAAGTGCATGCCTGTACAAGCAATGTAATTTTTAGATTTCATCGATAATGTTCACTATATACATGGTAGTGACTATAAGAAAACTATGAACGTGTATTTTCCAATATAAAACTAGCAATATCTGTTCATCTATAGATGTTTAATAACTGATATAAATATACTTGCTTAGCATGGGTTGTTTACAAGTGCACATGTGAACAAGATATTTGATTTTGGAATTTCACTCAAAATGTTGATCCACTATACATGGGAGTCTATGACAAAACTGTTAAAAATTCTTTCACAATTAATAGTATGCACTTTTTGTGCATATATGGACCCTGAATAATTGACATAATTGTACTTGATCAGAAGAGGGTGGTAACACGTGCATCTGTGTACAAGAACTTTGTTTTTAGAATTTCGCATAATTCATCCATTATATATTGTAGTCTATGACAAAACTAAGAATAATTGTTTTTAAAATACAGAACTTGGCAAATCTGCCTATTTATGTACACTCGATTATTGGTATAAATGTTCATGATTAGACTGGAGTGGTTTCAAGTCTATGGTTGTGCAAGAAATTTCATTTTGGCATATCACTGAAATGTTGATTCACTATACATGGCAGTCTATGATGAAACTATGAATAATTTTTTTCCAATACAAAACTAGGTAAATCTGTGCATTAATGTACACCTAATTATTAGTATTAATGTTGATGATTAGACCAGAGTGGTTTAAAGTCCATGGTTGTGCAAGAAATTTGATTTTGGAATGTCACTGAAATGGCGATTCACTATGCATAGCAGTCTATGACAAAGCTAAGAATATTTTTTTTCAATTGAAAACTAAGTAAATCTGTACATTTATGTACACCTAATTATTAGTATTAATGGTCGTGATGAGACTAGAGTGGTTTAAAGTCCATAGTTGTGCAAAAATTTGATTTTGGAATTTCACTGAAATGTCGATTGGCTATGCATAGCAGTCTATGACAAAACTATTATTTTTTTCCAATACAAAACTAAGTAAATCTGTGCATTTATGTACACCTAATTATTAGTATTAATGGTCATGATTAGACCAGAGTGGTTTAAAGTCCATGGTTGTGCCAAATATTTGATTTTGGAATTTCACTGAAATGGCGATATACTATGCATAGAAGTCTATGACAAAACTATAAATATTTATTTTATTTATTTATTTATTTATTTATTTATTTATTTATTTATTTATTCGGAAATCCTACGGATCAAGTCCCATTTACAGGTTTCTCAAAAGCTCAAAAGAAAACGGTTAAAAAACACTGAACAAGACAGCACCAAACAGAAAATATTTACAAAACTAAATCAAGTGTAGGACACACACAGACAAAAAGCAAAGCAAACAACACACAAGACCAGTCATTAAAAATAACTTGTCTAATGTCAGACTTAAATGAGTCATTAAAAATATCAATATTATGATTATTATGAAACAAGTCATTAAAATTACTCATACATTTGTTAAGAGGAGAAAATTTAAAAACATTGATACGGCTATTAGGTGGTCTGAATGTGGGACAGGTGCGCAAAAGTGTGCCAGGTGCATTAAAGCATAGCTTTGATAAAACATCTGGTAAATTATAAACTCCAGTTGCACACTTGTGTAAAAACATCATATCAAGATAACAGCGACGTTTCTTCAAAGTTGGTAAGTTGAACAAGGTACAGAGAGCTTCATACTGGTCAGCATGATATGAAATATGTGTTTTGAAACACAAATATTTTATGAATTTACGTTGAACATTTTCAAGTAATTCCATATCTGATTTTTGCCAAGGGTTCCAGACAACAGAACCATACTCGAGACAGCTCCTTACAAGAGAACTATAAAGAGATTTAAAAGTTTGAACCTGAGTAAAATTTTGAGAGTTTCGTTTTATAAACCCAGCATTCTAAAAGATTTATTTACAGTAAAAGAAATATGATCTGAAAAACATAAGTTTTTTTCCAATATAAAACTAAGTAAATCTGTGCATTTATGTACACCTAATTATTAGTATTAATGGTCAGATTAGATCAGAGTGGTTTCAAATCCATAGTTGTGCAAAAATTTGATTTTGGATTTCACTGAAATGGCGATTCACTATGCATAGCAGTCTATGACAAAACTATGAATATTTTTTTTCCAATACAAAACTAAGTAAATCTGTGCATTTATGTACACTTAATTATTAGTATTAATGTTAATGATTAGACTAGAGTGGTTTCAAGTCCATGGTTGTGCAAGAAATTTGATTTTGGAATTTCATCAAAATGTTGATTCACTATACGTAGGCTATGAGGAAACTACAAATAACTCATAGGTTATCTGATCCTAAATTGTTATTCAAAAGTTGTTCGACCTGAAGCTTCCAGTTGTTATTGATGACATTTTGCACTATTCTGAATAGTTTGTATTCTGTCAATGTCCTCAAAAAACAAAAAATGTACATACAGCGACATGAACATTTGACACCGACCTATACCCAATGTATTGCCAATGGGAGAATGATATCAAATAAGTGATCTCCCAAATTGTTATTGAAAGAGTCATAATAGGGACAGTTATGCACAATAGAAGGGGTTTGATAAGGAGAAATAATTACAACTTAAATCCGTGTGGCTGCTTGGATCATCAATACATTGTTTATTATACCCTTAAACTTGCGCCCAAAGGGAAATGGCAGAAAATGAAAGTGCCAGGAGGTATTTTTTCTTTTTTCAGTATTCCATATTCTTCAATACGTGCACATGCAATTTCAGCTTTGACGCATAAAAAAGGTGACCCTCCCCCATAGGGATGCATAAATTTTATGACCCTTCAAAATGCTTGCGCGAAAAATGGCGATCCACCCCCAAAAAACACCGCACCCCCCTGTAATTGTGTCCAGTCCCTTAGGCGAGAACCCCTCGGCCGCGATAAAATCTCTGATATACGATGTTGATCGTCCATAGAATTGACAGCGTAATGATTTATGCTTTGGACGTTTCTATGGCCTGAAAGTTGCATCAACTTCGTTGGTGGAATGCCGCTGTCGTGTAAACGCCGGAAGGTAGAACGCCGAATGCTATGATTTGTTTTTTACCGGCTATGCCCGCCTTGTTACACATTGCGCTGAGGATGGTGTCCAGTTTATTTGCACCATCGGCTGACGCTTGTACCAGAGATTGGTTTCAGACTTGTAATTTATCGCTAGATAAAAATCTGCGTCTCTACCGAGGTGTGATGGAGGCCGATGGAGTGCATACTGTTTGTATGCAAATACGGGACATCGAGTGGGGTCATCGGGAGCCGCGAAGGCTTTCAGTGGATACGCCCGCGGTTGTTCGTTAACTTTGCTGGACGATCTTGTTATGTTTACCCGTTCATTAAACTCTTAATACTCGATGTTGTCGACAGTCTTCTTTAAGGCAACGTCACCCCAAAACATCTGCGAACTTTTTTGACATCCCCGGAAGCCGAAGTGCTTTTGTTTGTTCAACCAAATAAGAAACAACAACGCTTCCGGGCTGTGCGTGTCTATGACGCCTTTCTCGTACAGAGTATCTTCTTCATGTTCGGAGAGCTCTTCAGCAGCGTTTGGCTTATTTCCCTTACCTTGCCATTTTAACTGGGAACGTTTCGCCTTGAGTGTTTCCTGTGAATGTCGAAATTGCAGATCGTGACAGATGGAATACGTGTATCCGTTCTCACTGAGGTAGCGGTCTATTCCCCTCTGATATGATGTCAAGGTGTCAGGTTCATATTCCGCACCGTCTTTTCGCCGAACACCTACAAAAACTGCCGAGGTAGCCGTCAGTTCGACTGGAGGAATTTCGTGTACAGGTCTCGTCTCAGTTTGTCGCATTGCTGTCATCCATTTTTGAAACTGGTTGACAGCACAACTCGTAGTTCTTACGGTGTATTTCTTACGTTGTTCCTCGACGAGATGTTTTGTCGATTTCCAAAAAATCGACGTATCTCAAACTTTGGGTCGTGGTCGGAAGCTGAGCTGTGGTCACAGTCGGAGCCAGTTGTATTCGCTCCTCCTCGAACACAATTGGAACTATTTTGTGATTATAAGATGAACAGTAAAAGTCACAGAATGTGCTGTCTAAGTGAGGGTTTACTCAAAGCATTTAGTAATTATCAATTTTTCAAGTGAAAACATCAAAACTATAATTATTGCATTAAATGTTAAAGTAGTGTCAAAAAATTGTAGTATTTAAAGCCATCTGCTTTTCAAAAATTGTAAATTTATCCTTGTTGACAAATTTTTAAGGATAATTCATCTCATTGATACACATTCTTGAAGGACCTGGATGCATTTGAAGGTTTCGGGATCATATCTGATTGGTTATTTACTATTTCAAAGTGCCCTCTAGGCCAGTCCTTAAAAATGTTTAGGGGGTCATATCTAAGTGGTCCCTTTAAAAGATTAAGGGACACATCAGGGTGGTCTCCGAAAGTTTCAAGGACTCATCTGGGTGGTCTCTGAAAGTTTCCAGGTCACATTAGGATAGTTCTTGAAAAATTCAGGGTTACCTCAGGTTGGTCCCTGAAAGTTTCAAGGACTCATCCGGGTGGTCCCTGAAAGTTTCAAGGACTCAGCCGGGTGGTCCCTGGAAGTTTCAAGGTCACATCAGAGTGTTCTCTAAAAGATCCAGGGACACATCAGGGTGGTCCCTGAATGTTTCAAGGACTCGTCTTGCAATGGCAGTTTTTGAAAGATTCAAGGTCACATTAGGATAGTCCTTGAAAGATTCGGGGCACCTCAGGTTGGTCTCTGAAAGTTTCAAGGACTCATAGTCTTAGTAATGTTCACACTTCAATCACAGTTGCTGACATCATTGTCGAGATCGGGAACAGCACTGTCAGTGTCACTCCACAAAGGACCGTGGTAACAGACATCAAATTCGTCGGAGATATCCAGTAATCCGTTGCTTTCCATGTAGTCCTGTCATTAAATAATTGGGGTACTGGACTTCCTACATTCAGAATTGGCAACCTTTCCCGACGAAGGAATTAGTGCAGTAGTCAAAGTCCACTCGAACATCACGCTGTTTACACACTCGACTTGAAACAATGTGACCCGTGGCCTTTACTGTGTAAATTAGCAAGGACCATATTAGTTGGTGTACGATTCAGTGTCTCGCTTAATGAGAAAAGTATCATCGACTACATCGCCAAATTAATCATGAAGACTGTAACATACAACCATAGTATTTTAAATGGTGGGAAAACTTTACAGCATAAAAGAGCAACATGTACCGTACCTTACCCGGAACCTTACACAGTCGCACAATTCTAGATGCCCCTGTAGGTTAAATGGAATGTGCCATCATGAACTGATCGTTTGTGAATAATTAATTGTTTATTGTTCAGACCAGTGGCGCATAGGCTAGTGACAGCATACTTCAACCAGCGAGTAAATTACCATTAATCGTCAAGGACTGCTTGTCTAAATCGACTGAAGGTTCAGCCACTGCCCAGTTTATCACATTTATGCTGAGAAGAACATGCCTTGTAGATCTCGTCGCGTGATAAATATGCAAAGACGTGTTTTGGAGCTGGCTGACCAGTCACATATGGGAGCGATGAGGACGCTGTGTTAAGCCATTACATAATTTTAACTTTGACTGTCATGAATATTGACGCTGTATGTGCAGGATGTTGGACCAAATCATTTCAGTGATTGGTCTGCCTGTCAGCTTTACCAAGTAATGCTTGTGAATGCACAAGCTGACGAGCGAAGGTCACATCAGGATAGTCCTTGAAAGGTTCAGGGTCTCATCTGGGTGGTCCCTGAAAGTTTCAAGGACTCATCCGGGTGGTCCCTGAAAGTTTCGAGGTCACACCAGGATAGTCCTTGAACGATTCAGGGTCACATCTGGGTGGTCCCTGAAAGTTTCAAGGACTCATCTGGGTGGTCCCTGAAATTTTCCAGGTCATGTCAGTGTGGTCTCTAACAGGTTTAGGGTCTCCTCGGAGTGGTCCGTGAAAGCTGCAAAGACATTTCTGTACAGGCCCTAAAAATTCCAGACAAAAACGTGGTTTTTGCCGTTAATATTTTAAGGTTTCAACAGACAGATGATATTGATTGCATTTCTTTGCATCTACCAAAGAGAGTTCATTTTTAATAGAAGGGCTGAAATAGTTCAGTGATTTTTAAAAATTTTCCAGCATTAATTAGCACACACACAAAAAAGGGTAGTTTTATCAAATTTACGAGGTCTCATTTCCTTGTATATGAAATAAATAAATGTACAAGTCATTTTCTTACCATCTACCAAATCATTTGAAAGAGAGATCACCAAAAAAACATACACTACAGCAGAATTGATTTGGTAGAGGTAGAAGGCCATTTAACCATCGAAAATTTAAAATGTTATCATGCATCGTTCGGTGAGAAAAGCAAATGCCTACAAATCAACCTTGAAAAAGGGAATTTGTATTTTCACTTAAACCTAAACAAAATTGACAAATCAGTTACATTTACTGGGTTCTCCTTTTCTGAGAGTGCGAAAAGCTAGACAAAAATGTAAAATTTGTTAGAGATGTATTTGATGATTGTGCAATTATCAACAATTTATAAAATTTGCCCTCGTCTTCACACAAAAACACTGTTAGATTGATGATTTTTAAATAGACTACAACAAAATGCTCAAGATCTTGTAATCATAAAAAAGTTCCAATAGTGTTTCTCAGTAAAAACCCATCGGTTTTCGTCACGCCGAGTTCTTCAGCAAAGCGAAAGATTTCGCAAATGTCTTCGTCCAGTTCGACTTGAGTTTGATGAGCCATAGTGAGCAGGCCACTCCGTCCGACTTGAAGGACGTCTGGACACTACCGCTGGTATGAGATCTATCGCAACCTCCGGAGCTGCAGACGACAAAAAGTGTCGCTGTCTTCCCGCGTTAATTTTTACCCGGGAAAAATGGAATAAAAGTTGAATTTTGAGTTGAACACTTAACTTTCAAATTCTGAACTAGCTGATTAAACAACGCCACATTTTCATGTTATTTAATTAAATACAAGCAGTGTATATGAAAATATGCAGGGCTTTTCAGGGTAAGCGAACACAGTCAAGACTGTTGTTGGGGGAGGGGGGTGCCATATCTCGGAGACTGAAAAGTACCGGCTGGATGACGTACAACAGTGGTAATACGGATTTCTTATCTGTGCTGGTATACGTCACACAGGTGGAGATACGGGCGGTTCATGTGGTAAAGGCAAATGTAATGAATATAAATTTTGACGTGTTCCTTATTCCCCTAAACAAGTCAATTACGACTGAAGAATCCCTCTATTGGTTCACACACGTAAGTGATCGAATATCATAGCAGATTGCGCAAAGTATATTTTGTTTACTTACTTTGCGATCTTGGTCGGGTTAATAAGTCTACATGTTGGGTTGTTCACGAAGTTTTCTTCGTGGTCTTTCAATAAAAAAGAGGCTTGCTGACTAGCAAGTATTACAGGTGCAGTCCCCTCATAATCAAGCGTTTAGAAAGAGTCAAAAGGTAAAATACGGCAGGAATATGCTAAGCGACACGCACACCAGCGGGCGCCATTGGTCCTCGTGGAACACGAGAGCCTTGATTCAGGCAGTGATTATTATTGCGGCATACATGCAAGAAAAACAAGCCTTATGTATAATTTTCTTTGAACATTTCAAATATATTTAGCATCATGGGCAGGAAAAATGTCTTAATAACTATGTTACCCTCAAGTCGATATTATGGAAATTTGATAGACAAAACCACGCCTGAAACTTATGTAACTTTGTGTTTAAAATGATTATTTTCTCAGTCGCTAATATTCCTTAAAAAAACTTAATAATAATACTCACCTTGAAATATTTCATACTCTTTATCTTCAATTTTCGCCTTGATTTTGACATCAAAACCACATTTCCCCGCAAGTGATCTCATTTCTGTTGTTATTAAAATATCACTTAGACTGTCATCAACTTTACCAGAGTTAATTTGTTGAATGAAAGAGTGAATGTCCTCCTTTGAACGTGGCCGTATCTTCAAAAATGAGCCGACGCTACTAATATGACATAACCTTGTCTGACACTTATCGAAGGCATTTTCTAACAGTGATATTTTACCAGATTTGTTTTTAACAATGTCATTTTTCTCAATCTCATATAATTCTGTGATTTTAGACTGACATATTTCCAAATTTCTTTTATCAAACTCAAATTGGTCTTTCTCCTTCTGCAGTGCAAAATGTTTCCTATCTCTTTCGTCACGACATGCAGTCTCCACCGTCATTACTCTTTCAAGTAATTGGAGATTTGCATCACAATGGATTACTGTTGGCAGAAATAGAAACATATATGAGTTGACCATAAATCTAGTACATACATACGTACGTACGTACGTACGTACGTACGTACGTACGTACGTACATACATACATACATACATACATACATACATACATACATACATACATACATACATACATACATACATACATACATACATACATACATACATACATACATACATACATACATACATACATACATACATACATACATACATACATACATACATACATACATACATACATACATACATACATACATACATACATACATACATACATACATACATACATATATACATACATACATACATACATACATACATACATACATACATATATACATAAACATTACATACATACATACATACATACATACATACATACATACATACATACATACATACATACATACATACATACATACATACATACATACATACATACATACATACATACATACATACATACATACATACATACATACATACATACATCACAGATATATGCATACATACATAATGAATAATAGACTAGCATAATTCTACGTTACTATACTTTGGCTTATAGAAAATGTATAATTTACAGGACCTGGTGTTCTGACGTTATTAACTACTAGAGAATTGCTACCTAAAAATGGTCGATTTCTTGTCCTTGAACCTAAAATGACAGTATTTTTGTACATTAAAATTTCTTGCGAACGTTAAGGTAGTAAAACTAAATTGTTCAATCGAAAAAAATTGTTAAACATATCGACTAACAACACCAACGATTAAACTAGACGAAAATATATATTGGACAATAGTCAACAAGCAATATATATGATTCTAAATATGGAAGTTCTATTTTATTCAGTCTTTGTGATTACATAATAACGAGCAACAGGAAAATGAAAATTTTAATAAACAATTTATAACCTTACATAAACGATGACTCATTTATAATAAACTGTCCACTGTAAAACTTTGTGTTGCTGTTTACTAGTAAACACCGAATCTACCACAAGTCCTCCTTAATTGCGGGTACAACATTTTCCTTTGTGACAGAAAGTCAGAACCTACTGCGACGGCTAAGAAAAAACACGGAGGTGGAGCATTGATTGCCACGAAAGATATATACAAGATTCGTCGCCGATATGAATTTGAAACAGATCTAGAAAATGTGTGGGTGCAGGTATATATGAAGAACTGTAGCATATTTATTGGATGTGTCTATATTCCAACATGGGCCGACAAATACACATGGGAGCAATTTGAATAGTCCCTGGAGTTGGTTTACGGCTGTATCAATAACGACAGAGATTGTATATTTCTCTGCGGTGATTTCAATCGCTGTGACATCGAATGGTCCATTGTTCGGCCAATATCCTTGAATGAACACCAGTCGGAACGTTGTATTCATATAACGAATGAGTACAGTTTGACCCAGTTCAACGCTCAAAGAACTCGCAACAATCACTTTTTGGATTTAGTGTTTTCCTTTGGTGGATCATGTACGACAATTATAACCGAGAATGCCGTCAAATATAATCATGACGCTCTTCATTGTGAACTCAAACTTGTTGGTAAGCGCCATACACTAAAATCCGAAAGATCCGTGTACAAGTTCAGAAAGGCCGACTTTACACATTTGAAATCTCTTTTGTCATGCATACCATGGTCAGCAATGCTTGACATTGAAGACCTTGACCAATGTGTTAGATGTTTTTACGACACTTTTTATAGTGCAATAGATGAATGTGTTCCTAAAATAAAGCTTAGACGGCGCAGATATCCTCCATGGTTTGATGCGGATCTGATTGCTCTGCTTAAAGAGAAGTCAGATATCCATCGTAGATTTAAAAAGTTTGCAAATCGAGTAGACACAAAACATCAAATATTGCGAGTACATAGGAGAGATTGAATCGTCCGTACGGAACAATCCCAAACGTTTCTGGGGGTTTGTCACTACACTAAATCAAAGTCTGCCTCTATTCAGAAGTACTGAAACACTCTGATACTGTGTACGACTCGCCAGTTTTAATTGCTGAAGGTTTAAATGTATTTTTGAATCAGTTTTTAGCAGATGTGATAATCCACACTTACTGACATAATTCCAGTTAAAAATGACATCCTCAGTAATATTTATGCATGTTATGATGATGTATTGAAATTGTTACTTTCTACTGATGTCAACAAAGCATGTGGATTTAATAATATATCACGTGTTATTCTGAAACAATGTGAAGAGGAACTGGTATTTCCTCTGACTTATATTTTTAATAAATCTCTCAGAGCTGGAATTTTTGCAACGTTTTTTAAACGTAGTAATGTAGTACCAATTTTTAAAAAGGGAAACAAGCAGGATAATAAAATTACAGGCCTCTTTTACTGTTACCTTTATTCAATAAGGTTTTTCAGAAGATAGTTTTTAAAAGCTTGTATAGTCACGTCGTAAATGCAATTTCAGATGATCAACATGGTTTTGTTTTGGGGAGGAGTGTTGAGACTAATCTTGTCACTTATACAGATTTTATTTCAACTGTATTCAACAACGAATTACAATCTCATTCAATTTAAATTGACTTCAGCAAAGCTTGTGATTCAATATCACATAAATTACTAATTCATAAACCCCCCTTTTTTCGGATTCACCGGACATTTCATTCAGTTGCTTGAGTCATATTTGTCTGATCGCTCTCAGAAAACTGTTGTTGAAGGACGTTTTATCCGATGTAGCTCAAAGTACAGGAGTTTGAACTGTAGTAACTTAATTGGAGGAAAGAATACCAAACAATTAAAATTTCGCTCTGTCGAAAAGCGCCCTTAGCGGTCAACGTAACATATAACAGATAGAAGAGCCCTGGAGGTTACAGTAGTTATTGTTTTATGGTACTTGTTAAAAGAATTGCCCTAAATAAATTCACAATATATCTTATGATTAAAATAAAAGTTGAAATTATAATTGCAATGCAATTTATGATATATATCACAAGAGAAATTTGAAAAGAATCTGTTAAACAGTATTTTTAGCAATCTTTAAGTAGTGGCATTGAGTGCAAATTCAGAGCAAATATTTCCATTTTGTATAAATGCATACTTTGTAGAAGTTAGTAAGACAAGAAATCAGATGAGGAGAAACACTGTTCCTCTGTCACTTTCTGAATTGAATTGCATAGAATACACTGTCTTTTACTAAAATAGGTACTCAACCTGCGTTATGATATATTTGGTTCCTGAAACGTTGGATATCAATTGAGACTGAAGCATTGCCATTTCCTTCCACCAGTGTTAGGTTCTGAAATATTGTTTCAAAAATGACTTATTGTTTGTTTGGAAAAAGTGTATTCTAAATATCAAACATAGAAGGTACATAATGATATGTTTATCAAAAAAGGAAAACTGCTGAATCAGCATTTTCCAATGCTGTTGAAAGATGATGGAATAGTTTTGAGGTTTTGTTCTGTTGTTGTGAAATCTGGCATTTTGACACCATTTTTTGAAAAGTTCTTTTTTCAAATAATTCTTAATTTCAGTCTTCAGCTAAGATGTGAACATAACTAAAATATTAAATTGCTGGTTTTTTGCATTTCACATGCAAAGAAATGGAATGTGCAGTTAGGATTTTTTTGCGTGGAGGTAAATATTAGCCATTATGTCTATACACACTATTTTCCTCATAAAATACATTTATATTATATTATATCATTCTTCACCCCATAATGAAATAGTTAAATGACATTCATCACAGCAAGGATAAATACTGCATATTTGTGTTGTGTCTGCATTATAAAGAAATTTCCTCAAAAGAGAAAAAACATTAACCAACACCTTTGAGGAATGTTGGATATATCATTATGAAAAACTAGGTGTGTATGATACAGTATCATTGCCCACCTATGGGAAAAATATTTTGCATTTGAGAAATAAACTGATATGATATCTTATGTTTGAAGTGTTTTTTTTAATACCACATCTTTGTTGTGTCTGCAGTATTAGGTATTAATTTTGCATTTCTGGAATGAAACTCTGAAATATCACTTGAAAAAACTGAAATGGTATGGGATTAATGTAATCGTGGTTTGTGTCATGTCATAAACATGTCTCTTAATTATATGCATCACATCATGGTAGCCATCAGAAAAGTAAACATAAAAGAACAGACAGTGGCTACACCGTGTTAAAATTATAACCCTGATGCGACACTTTAATAAAAGTGAAATTATACAGTAATCAGTTTGCCCTGTTGTAGAACATTCAGTTGGCTACCCACTAAGTGTTTATTACAACAGTATGGCGTGTTATTATTTGTGTTTATCCAAAAATGTTATTTATCCAACAATGTGATTGTGTGAGTCTAAGAAATCCTTTACTAAGTATATATAAGCCTCTGTGTTGTCAAAAAATAAAATCACATGCTCAAAACACTGTACATGTTGGCATGGACACATTCCCATCATTCTCCAAAATATTTTTGAATTCATTGCAAAGTAAATTTGGAAATAACCCCCTCTGTGCAGTGTGAAACAGGGAATAATTTCTAAGAATTTATAACAATTCTGAAAAAAAAAATTACATGTTGGTCAAAAGTTCAAACAACTGGACGAATAGTCAGCTGCCAATTATTAGGTTTATTATTTTAGAGTACCAGCTGTGACACAAATACAAAAAATATTCTTATGAAATAAAACGTTAGCTTGAATATATATAGTGACATAACTTCCCATCCCTCTGTTCGGTTAACTACTGAAACAGCAAGGCTATATTATCACAATGACCTTGAAAGGGCATAGCCAGTCACCAAAATATGAAAGGTCAAATTTAAATTTTTTGTTCACATTGACCGTGTTTCAACTCTGTCACTTTCTTCAACTCATTGGGCAAGTAAGGAATGATCTACCATAGTTACCTACCAATTGACCTTTGTTTTGCTTGAATAAACATGCCACTGATTGCCACTGATTTTTAGGCAGACATGTAAATTATATTCGCGGCCGCGATGTCTTAGACTTGTGGCTGTCCATTCAACCACGGTCACTCCACAACCTGATTCTGACTCGGACAGCTATTGTAAACAATTGTACATCGTACCACTGTCACATCAGTCACCTTGGTCATATATTATAAGTGGATACACGTTATTTTTGAACAACGTTGAATAGCAGTTGTGATCTGACCCAGTTTTCATGATCGGCCGGGACTGCACGGGGAGGCGTCATACGACTGAAGCAATGTAAGAAATTCCGATCAATTCGACCACACTCAACACAATAAAAAATCGACAAAAACCTGAGAAATTATGATTTCAATTCGATTTTTTGATTTTTAGCGTAAATTTGACAGAAATTTTGAAGTGAACAACGTTGTAGTAACGTATGTACGGCGCATACGTCATGTTCGACCGTCGCGTTCGACGCGTTCACAGCACTATTGCCGTGCAACATACGGCTCTCCATAGGTTTACACGTAAAGCACGATCGAGAAAAAAAAAGCCCAAAGCACAAAAAAATCACCCCTACATTGAGACTACACTAAAAATGCTCTTCCGATAATAAGGAACGTAAGAAAATTGGTTTGAGTACGATAAAAATTGATCTACTATGGTAAATTTAGCTGCAAATTTCACGTCATACACCCGTGGCCCTTGACAACAATAATTGAATGATGGCGCCATACGTGATGCACACCCATGCATTCCGATCAAATTTTTTGACTTTCTAACGATCAAATGCTAATCCATTGTAAAACAAGGCATTTCAAAATATGTGAAATCAAGCGATTTCAGTGATACTTATCAGGGACTTTGGAATTTTGTGCTGTTCACTCCAACTTCCACGACCTTCGCCACGCTTCTGAAGACTGACAAAAGCTGTCTCGTTCTTACTCGCATAACCAGGGCTCTCTCGCGAGATGTTCGCGTTCGATTGTTCATATGTTGTTTCTCCAACTAAGTTATCTCATTCAGTACGTACGAAACGCTTGTGAGGGGTCCATAATTGGCCCCCTGTTATTTATCTTGTACATTAATCATTTGTCACTATGTGCTCAGTCTTCGAATGTAATTTTATATGCTGATAATTCAAAGCTCTATAAAACAATCAAGTCAATTTCCGACTGCGCACTGTTGCAGGATGATATTTGGACAGGGGTTACTTGTTGGTGCTCAACATGGAAGCTGAAACTAAATGTTGAGAAATGTTGTTGCATTACATTTTCGAATAAAAGTAAGACGTTTTCTTTTAATTATTCTATTGATACAGTACCTATTGCACGATGTACATCTGTAAAGGACTTGGGCATTATCCGTAGTAGCCCCATGGACTTCTCTGAGCATATCAATAATGCAGTTAAGAAAACAATGCGTAACCTTGGCTTTTTAAAGCGTTACTTTAAAGCTTTCTGTGATGTAAAACTTTAAAGACTCTGTATATCGCCCTGGTACGCAGCTGCCTCGATACTGTTCTGTTATTTGAATCCATGGCAGCAGAATCTTGTTGATAAGGTTGAAGGTGTCCAAAAGAAATCTATTAAGTACTTGTGTTTAAAACTGAATATGCGTTACTGTTCTTCAGGATACAGAGAATTATGTAAAGTTTTGATATTGCCTCCTTTATTCCGTCGTAGGAAGGTTTCTGATATAAGCTTCTAAACAAATGTGTGCATTCTGTGGTAAATTGTTCTTGTTAATTTAAATTCCACTGAACATTCAACGTAGTCTACGGGTAAACCTTCCATTTCGGATACCCTTTTCCAGAATAATTGTTCGTAAACACTCCTTTTTGCCACGTGCTTTAAGCACTTATAACGATATTGCAAAATTGCGCTCTAGTATTGACATTTTTAACAGATTTACTCTTTTTAAAACACGTGTGAAGAATTATTTTTATTCATGATTTGTATGTTCTTTGTTATTGTTCTTTGCATCAAATTTGTGTTTGTCTGTATTTTTGTGTATTTTTATGTAACAACTTAAGTTAGCCCGGTTATTTAACCACTTCTTGAGAGTGGTAATTTGGCCGAACAATTCTCACTGTTGCCTCTTCGATAGGCGACTGGATGCCAAATGCTGTGAGTTCAAACCCGATTGAAAACTAGTTTTTGCCGTATTTGAAATAAAATGTCAAGTATGTACAAAGCTATGAACATTTTTAAAGTTAACATTGGGCCATTACCATTCTCTATTTTTTTACGTTCGTAATGTGGTCTAATATTCCCGTTAACTCCTTACCAAGTCTTTGTAAGCACAGCCTAAAGACGAAACAGGATCACAGAAAACGGATTTATATCATCATTGCATACAAGAGTAGCTTACCTGGCATACAGAATTGCTTAGGTCTTTGAGCTTGAAGTGGTTGATGCCCTAAATGGAAAACAACAAACAAAGAAACAAATTCAAAATGTTGATATAGGTTTTTGTACATTGCACAACCACATTTGAAAAAAACTGTTTCCCCCCGATTCTCAATAATATGGATTGTGAACATAAACACGTTTTACTAAGTTTTTCCAATAACGAAAATGCCAAAGACTATTATGAAAAACATAACAATAACTGTAGGGAAAGGCAACGGTTGCGACACTTAGCCGCTCCTATTCATCACCTTACATGAACAAGCCAAAGTAAACTGGTTTGTCCAAACCACCCTTCTCTTTCCGTTTTGATAATACTATACGACTCAACGTGTGATATTGTTGCATAAAGTGTCTCGCAAAATTTGAACGTATTTTTATCGAGAGATCATCAACTGAGAACAAGTCCTTTAATGTTACGATGTAGTGATAATAAAGTGACAGCAACTGGTTAGTCACAAATCATTTACTTAAACTGTATTATCAATCCCTCCGGAATGACATATTGATTTAGCAGTCTCGAAAGGAAAGCCTGTATATATGAGCAGTACACATTTATGTGCACAAAGAGTTGATGATAATTTCAGTTAATTTTTGGTCAAATAATACTATACGTCACTTACACCGGACAAAATGCTTGATATATATTCAGTATATTAACGTATATTGACTATATGGAACAAAATATTCATTCCATACGTAACGTATATTTTTTGTGAATGGAATGATTCAATACGCTGATATACATAGCATATATCTATGTAGATCAAGAGTATACATAATGCAGATCTTTGCAAAATTTGTGTACACTGTACGTATGCATTATATTAATAAACGTAAGCGTATACTTAACATATTTGACAAATGTGCAGAATCAGTATATGTGTATGTATTGTTGTATATCAAGCATTTTGCCAAGTGTTAAAGGGTATTTGATTTGCAAATTATTAGTGGGAAAGACAAAAGCAAGCATGTTCTATAGTTCATTTGCCCGTGAACATGACGAACGCAATCCCTCAAAGCCTATTCTTTGAATTCAGTATGGACGAATTGTGAGACTTTTATAAAAGACAACATTTGCAATGAATACTATGAGTATTCCCTCATGTATGTGTCAACAAATCATTCATTGAATTCCTTTTGTGCACAGTAACAACCTGTTTTTATTATCATTTGAGTAGCCGGGGGAAAAGTTATGCCTCTACTGTTACCCTTGGACTAGGCTACCTCGTGGTCCTCATCATCACTTGCTATACGTGCTAGAGCAGACAGTTTATATCCTCAGCAACCTTTCCTCTAAATGGAACCATCATAAGACTCCCTTCGCTTGTGCAAAGAACACGGCTTAGTGAATGATACTAACTAGGGACTGCTGTACGAGCAGTTCACCTCAATCGAAGTTATTCAATAAAGCAAAGGAAGCCTCCGATATATATGGCTTAAAGCACGGCCAACTGCTCTGAGCTCAACCCTCTATCGGAAGCACTGGGAAAAGTATCCTCTCAGATGCAGGCACTGAAACCACGCAGCACAGGGTGAAACCAGACAGCGCTAAAGGCATAAAAGGTTGGCAGAGGCAAAAACAACTCCTCATTCCCGATTTGTTACCTCCAAAAGGCTCGTTGATGAAGCAGAGAAGCAGAATTTGTCAGCGATGATATAACTTGATTTGTCCTCTCCACATCAAAAAGCTGACCAAAGCCTGAACCGGTCACATTGACTCCATATATATCAAAGAATGCGCGCATTTTGCGAAGACTGGTAATGGCGGGAAGGATGGCTATGACTAGTCGTTTAGAAAAGCATCCATCATGAACCATGATCATGAAAATAGTAAAGAACAAGCATAAGTTAGCATTAGATGGGGTACAGTGGAGCTCTACGGGGCGCAAATGCAAAGATATATACACATACGTTGGCCACACATATTTCGGCATACGGATACATACCCATAAACTTCACAAACGGACATAGTGTATTATTTCATACATATAAAATACATACGTAAACACATCATATGTACCCACGTACGCAGATACATACATACATACATACATACATACATACATACATATATACATACATACATACATACATACATACATACATACATACATACATACATACATACATACATACATACATACATACATACATACATACATACATACATACATACATACATACATACATACATACATACATACATGCATACTGCATACATGCATGCATGCATGCATGCATGCATGCATACATACATACATACATACATACATACATACATACATACATACATACATACATACATACATACATACATACATACATACATACATATTACATACATACATATTTACATACATACATACATACATACATACATACATACATACATACATACATACATACATACATACATACATACATACATACATACATACATACATACATACATACATACATACATACATACATACATACATACATACATACATACATACGAGTTCATACAGCTGCAAAAAATTATACACAGCGTCGATTTCAAACTGCTGCAAACGTTTTCAAACAACATATTTCACACAGCTGTAAATAAATTTATATAGGGCCTATAACCTCGATTTCAAACAGCTTCAAAAGTTTACATTTGGCATGGATTTCATAAAGCTGCATAAGTTTACATTCTGCTTCGATTTCATACAGCTGCAAAAGTTTACATTCAGCTTCGATTAATACAGCTGTAAAAGTTTCCATCAGCCTCGATTTCATACAGCTTCAAAATTTTACATTGTCAGACTCATCCTGGTGACAGCAGGTAAGTTTTACAAATAGATTCGACTTCGAAAATTATACATTCAGCCTCGACAAGGATACATGGACTGTAAAAATTGTGTATTATATATCCTTGATTTCGAATCAAGATGGTCACTTTCTAAATGTAACTGGTCGCAACTGGATTTCCATACAGAATGTTGCGCTCAAAATGGTGCACATACACAACCGGGCTTATATTTGCCAGGGATAATATATGAAGTAGTGCATGTCCTTTGCAAGCGTGTTTGGACTTTTCCCATTTTGTGTTTTGTAAACACACAAAAGAAAGTGGCATATGACACTACTGCCTCAGCGACATACCTATTAGTCCAGTCAATCTGCGAGATTTTTGCACCCAACCCACCACAAATTGCAACAGAATTGTTTTCTTCAGAATGCAGTTTTGAGAGGTACCCGAAACAACATATCAAACGTTTACTTGAATCTACCCTGGATAAAAATGTCTAATGTGCATAAATCATGGCTGCCAGCCGTCCTACAAAATCACATAATTGGTCAAATATCTCATGTTAAACAAGCTATTTAAGTGATTTCAAGTCTGACACTACTTTTTTTGGCACGAGGATCATTTTGGAGATATGATGTTGTGTATAGGTACTTCGTTAATTTGCATTATTTATCCTCGATTTCGAAACAAGATCAGTCACTTTCTAAACGCACTTATAGTCGCAACTGGATTTACATACAGGACGTCGCGCCTCAAAATGGTACCATACACAACCGGGCTTGTATTGCCAGGGATGATATATGAAGTGGTGCATGTCCTTTGCAAGCGTGTTTGGACTTTCCCATTTTGGGGGACTGTACCACAGTTACGTACATCTGGTTCGATATGGCGGCTAACATTCCTAAAAATACAGATTTGGTCCTACAGTACGTATTAAACAAGCTATATCAAGCTATATCAGTGATTTTTAGATTTAAAGTATATTTCTTTAGTACGGACAAACAGTTTTGGAGATATAATGTTTGAGTAGGCACTTTGTTAATTTGCATTAATCCAATATGGCGGCCAACCTACCTACAAAGTATGTTTGAGGTCATACGCTATGTGTACAATAAGCTAGTGCAGTGATTTTAAAGTTTAAATATATTTCTTGCTCATGAAGGAACACTTGTGGTGGTTCAGTGTTATAAAAAGGCTCATTGATAATTTGTATAAATTAAATATGGCTGCCAAATTAATGTCTTACTGTTTAATAGGTTTTAATATAATTAAGGTTCTGGTATAATTTGTAGCACAGCGAATCTATCAGAAGAAAGTGTTAAATCATCTGACATTCTTATTTACGAAATGTGAAAAATATGCTATAAATAAAGTTATAATAACTATCAATTTCAGAATTAACGTTTATTTAAATAGGTGTTTTGTGGTACCTAAATGTGTTGAAATACTCCATAAATATAATGTATTTTGAGAAAAAACAATGTGAAACTGAATTGACAGACTTACTCTTACGACTTAAAATCGATTTACATATATGCTGATGCGCTTTTACTATTGAGACGTAAGAAAGTAATGCGATTTTAATAATGTTTTTTCTATATATCGAAACAGTCAATGGTTGTTAGCCGTCCGAATATATTCTCTTACTGAAAGTAACATTGAATTCATCTGTGTACGGCATTATTTGTAATTTGTATTAATGCTTAACATTGTACTTTGTCAAAATATGTAATCTGTATATAATGTTTTTATGGATTTTTATTTACAAAGACGTTTGCAAAATCTTTAGTTTTTTTTATACTGAACTCCCTTCTTATAGACGAGTGCATCTTTAGAAGACCCCCTAGATGATAGGCAAGGAGTAATCACATATAATAGCTAAACTACAATAATAAAAAAAGCACTGATAAAAATGCATATACAAAAATAATTTGATCAAAAATAACAAAGGCCACAATACACACAAATTAAACTTAGCGTTGTTGCAAACAATGTCGATTCATTAAAATGTTACTGTCAAACTTATAAAAATGAAAACTGCATGCTAAGCAAAGGCTTAAAATTCATTCAAACACCTTATCAGCCCAACAGAATCCAACTGTCATGCGATGCAAACATGTTAATCCGGAAAAATGACACTTAAGTATATTATGAGACTTAAACAAATCATGAAATTCCCATTCATATTGAAATCAAAATTGACCACAGGACAACAAAAAACATAAAGTTTAGAAGACTCCTTGAAAGCTAAGTTCCTTGCACTTGTGAAAATCCCCTTTAAAACCAAGGATCACATGATGCTTACAGAATGCATGGCATTAAAAGTTATATCTAGGAATAAGAGGATAGTAATTAAAGATTTGATAAACAGCAGCTTTAGATGCTGATGATAACATAAGGAAATATTAGCAACAAATGAGAGAGCAGTGATACTACACAAAGTTAACAACAGAAGGCACAAAACGAAAAACAAAAAAAAAACAATCTAACAATTGACAAAAGGTACAATGAAAACACATTGATTGTCACATAAATATCTTAATATAGTAAACAGTAAATACAGACATCACTTTCAGACCTCCTGCAAAAAATACGCAAAAACTCTATCACGAAGCGTAAAGTTCATACAACGCTCGATAAGTGTACTCTAAAGTCTTAACGTTTCACATTTCGAAACAAACATGGAAATTAATAAAAATACATAACATTCACAAACATATTATATAGAAAATTGAGAAAATCAAAGTTCTAAGCAACGGGACTTTAGTAACATTAGACAAAGAGTAAATGGAAGTACTAGTACATCACAAAATGAAGCATTTTACTCAGTCAATAGGGAATTAAATCTGGAAACGTTACGAAACGATTGCATGATCGGAAACCACAAAAGCTATATGCCAGCCATGCTAGAAATAAATTATAGAAACACTGATTAGAATTTAACATTGAATTCTGAAAAAAAATATTTGGGACGATGCTGTATGGGATCTCAAGCTTCACTGGACATAGCTGATATTGCATTTCACGATACAGGAATAAGAATAATACTGCAACGAGGGTAAAAACTTTATTTTGGCTGACATTCTGAGATGGAACTTTTCATCGAATGCAACACATGTTCATTGAATTTAAATCGAACATCTTCAACAAAATACAACATCTGTTAAATTTTCGGTTGAAACTCTTATCAAGAAATAACATATTCGGGCCAAATTGTCTATTATGAAGGTCACACCACAAAAAAGAAAATTCTCGGCAGCGGAATACACAAAAGGAATTGACACAATCCAGTAAAAACACAGAAAACCATGTCCCGCTACGGCAACTTTGAAGGGATTCATTAATAGTGAAACATTTACATTAGAACATGCAAAAACAAAAATGACTTTTCACAGAAAGTGACATACTGTAGTTAAAGACGGACAAAACCGAATAACAGAATATAGAACATATCATCGAGGAATATCGCATTAAGCAAGAAGGCAAGTGGAACGAAAAGAAGCAAATGAAACCGAAGAAGAGAGTCTATTTTTCACAACTTTGTATAAATGTTGGTCGCCATATTGGATTTATGCAAATTAAGTAAGTGCCTGTGTAGAACATCTAAATTGTGTACCCATGCCAAATAAATATACTTTTCACTTAAAATCAATGAAATAGCCTTTTTAATACGTGCTATAGGAAAAAAGTCATGATTGTTAAAATAATTTAATAGCCGATTATTGACAGTCTTGTCCAGAATTTTGCTAATAACAGGTAACGCTGAAATAGTGCAATAATTTGTAGGAATCTCTTTTGGACCTTTCTAAAGATGGGTACTACTCTAGCAACTTTAAGAGCATCTGAAAATTTACATTTTGCAAAAGAAAGATTGAAAAAATGACAAAGTGAAGCTGCAATATGTTCGGCAGCATTGACTAAAAGCTTCGCAGAAATGTTGTCAAACCAAGCATGGTGTGGGATCACCTATTGGTATAACCAATATAGTCAATTGGCCATCACAGTCTATCATCTCCAAAATACCATCGTCCCCTAGGCACTTCCCGTCACTATGTTTTCCAGTTAGCTAGGGTATTCGGTTATCATAATGTGCTTGTTTGTCATTAATCTGGCGATGGGAATGAGTGTTGGTCCTGTTGCCATGAGACTGCAATAGCGAAAATCTGACAGTTCCGAAAACGCCATGACACTAAAGGTATATGTATTTGTTGGTATTTGAAGCTGGAAAGTTAATCGCTATCGAAATATAGGTCATTGAAGGTCATGGTCATTCCTACTTAGGGTCGTTGCCAAGGCAGTGCTCTGTCGAAAAAAACTTTCTTAGGGAAAAGGAGGAAAGGCTATATGGCTTATATAATATACCTTTGGAAAAAAAAGCCCAAAACACAATCTAAGTATCTACAAAATTAGGCCATCTATGCAATGCTTGGGCAATACAGCGCTGTAATTTTTCAAAGTCAAAGTGCAATTTAAACTGCAGAAATTGATATTTAGTAACTTTCCACAGGTGGAGCAGCACTCTTTACATGGCATAGTTAAACCTGTATTACGCTATATTGAAATTTGCCGGAACACGACTCCCCATTATACGAACACACAATGTTGTCAGAAAGCTGAATATTTGACCTTATTTCTCAGTCCAGTTGCAAGCTGAAACTCCTGAATGAGGTTTTGATCTCCGATACTTTATGACATGGTCAGTTTCTTTACAAAGATGAATCTAGGCTCTTTCCATATAAGTCTTTCGAAACACTTGACATCACTTCATTGTCTTCTGGCCAGAGGTCCATATATCTTTCTTTCATGAATATGACTTTGTTGGTGTACTGTCTATTTACTGTCTTTTCTGTGCTGTTTTATGTCTATGTTTACAACTATTGTCTTACGAATTCTGACCTAATGTCATTGGATTATGGATTGGTATGATTGCGATTATTTTACTTAGTTTTATTTTCGGAGATATTATCAATACCAAAGTGTGAATTATCTTTCTCCTGTAGCAGCAGAGAGGTTACCAAACAAAACTACATGGCCGTAGCCTGCAAGGGGCTTGGACGACGGGGGACAGCTGCCCCGCCCCCCTATTGAATTTTTGGAAACATGCAAATTTTTCAAAGACACAGAGATGCTTATAAAACACTTATGTTTTTCGGGGGTGATTCCCAGCACGCGTGCTTTGGACTGATGACTTTATACTAACCTCTAGTGTCGCTGTACCTACACTTACTCGTCGCTGTAATTTCTATTGTTGCTATGGTTCATGGTACGCTTGGTTGACTGAATCAAGTGTTTCACCTAAGTACAGTATGTCGTCATTCACACGTTAGTCACTTCAGGTAACGAGTTCCTAACAACTTTGGCAAACCCAAAACTGTCCGAGTTACTTTGCAATTATTTAAAAAATCACTCTGTGCATGTTACTATGTCATTATTTGGTGATTTACTGATCAGCATGGGCCAGGATTGGATCGCTGTCGGACATTTCTGTCAAAACTATAAAGATATATTATGTAACCCCCCTCCCCGACCATAATTTAATCGGCTTCATACCAGACATTATTTTGTGCAAAGTGTCTTTTCCTTCACTATGGTCCGGGCGGGGGGTCAGTATTGAATAAGTAATAATTGTCAGAAAATCATAATGAACACTTTATTTGTACCGGCATTAAAATTGAGACTGTAGGGGTCATTAATTTAGGGCAAGGCCACTATTTTTCATGCAAAAGATTGGGGGACGGTCTCACTATTTTCCACGCAACCAGAGTTGTGCCTCGTGTAACACGGTGCAAACGTTATACATCAAATATCTGTTGCCATTCTTATTCTATTCGAATAAACCGAGTATAATCAAAACCTTTGTACTATACCAAGGTGGTTCTGTAAGCCGCGAATGAGATCTGCCGAGTGGTCAAGTCCAAATATACTGACGTCTTCGAGGTCACCATGACGGATAGGACAAACTGACAAAAATGAGATTGCGACTGTGACTGACGAAATCACTGCTACAGTGATATAACGGATCATGTTATTACACAAACATAAAAAAGATCACCATAGATGACGCCCCGACGAAACAAATTGTAGTCCACGATTAAGGACGAGAAACACTAAGCGTTGAATTACTTAAAGACGCAGCTCTAAACTTGAAGATTATGCCACGATAAAAAGCGATCTGTAACACATGACAATAAGAGTACATAAGCAATGAGGTATTTCAATGTTTCAGGGTCGCTGAGAGAAACGGCCCCCTTTCACACTAAGGGACTGGACACAAATTACAGGGGGGTGTTTTTTGGGTGTTGGGTCGCCATTTTTCGCGCAAGAATTTTTGAAGGGTCATAAAATGTTGTGCAAGCCTATTGGTGAGGGTCACCTTTTTATGCATCAAAGCTGACATTGCATGTGCACGTATTGAAGCATACGGAATACTGAAAAAAGAAAAAATACCTCCTGGCACTTTCCATTTTCGGCGCGCTCTTCGGGCGCAAGTTGAATGGTTAATAAACAATGTATTGATGATCCAAGCAGCCACATTGATTTAAGTTGTCATGATTTCTACTTATTCAATTCTCCATTGAGCAATAAACTGTCCCCTATAATGACGCTTTCAATAACAATTTGGGAGATCACTTATTTTATATAATTCTCCCATTGACAATACATTTGGTATAGGTCGGTGTCAAATATTCATGTCGCTGTATGTACATTTTTTATAGTTTGAGGACTTTGACAGAATACAAACTATTCAGAATAATGCAAATGTCACCAATAACAACTGAAAGCTTCAGGTCGAACAGCCTTTGATTAACAATGTGGGAGCGGATAACCTATGTTTTATTTGTAGTTTCCTTACAGCCTACAATGTACAGTGAATCAACATTTCGGTGAAATTCCAAAATCAAATTTCTTGCATCTAAATGGACTTGTAACCACCCTAGTCTAATCATTAAAATTAATAATAATAATTAGGTGTATATAAATGCACAGATTTACCTAGTTTTGTATTGGAAAAACAATACTCATAGTTTCATCATAGACTGCAATGCATAGTGAATCGACATTTCAGTAAGATTCAAAAATAAACTTTCTTGCACAACCATTGACTTGAAACCACTCTAGTCTAATCATGAACATTAATACTTATAATTAGGTGTACATAAATTCACCTAGTTTTGCATCGGAAAAAAATATACATAGTGAATCAACATTTCCATGAAATTCAAAAATCAAAATTTTTGCATAACCATTGACTTGAAACCTGTCTAGTCTAATCATGAACATTAATAGTCGCGCCAGCGGCTTACTGACTACGCATGCGCTTATTCATAATATACTATGCGAGTAACCGGAAGTGTACCCTTCTTTCATGGGCGCCGCCATGTTTTTTTTGAGTACTCGTAAATAAACAAATACGAAACAAATTATCATTATATAACATGCCATTTATAAAATATACCTCTTTTATTAGCCAGTAAATGTTATTATGCACTTGTCGCTGATACAAAATATTGTCCGTATAGATAAAGGGAGAAAACTGTCGTGTATATGAACGGTGGCATACGCAAAGAATGCTGGGATTGAATTTTAGAAAAGCGCCCCCTGTGTCAATAATTAAATTCAAAAATTGCCAGTTTTTAGACGGAACGCTATAGTTTTCAGCTTGCAAGTGGAAGTTGGGCAGTGCGGTTACCATTGCAATGATAATGATTGCATGATACGTCCCTTGTTTAACGCAATAGGCTGTTATCATTGTAAAAATTGCCAATTTTTGTCCAAAATTTTTACACGTTACAGAAAATCTATAGGCCTACCTGCACTGCTGCAGGGTTTGACATCGTGAACTGCTTTCATCAGAGGGAAACTGGGCATAGTTGTCATATAAACGTTTATGAAGTAACAATTAATTACATTTTATCATGAATCAATACAAATAACATTGCCAATCTTAACCCCTGGCGCGACACCAAGGGCTGAGCCCTATATAATATTACTTATAATCAGGTGTACATAAATGCACAGATTTACCTAGTTTTGCATTGGAAAAAAAATAGTCATCGTTTCATCATAGGCTGCAATGCATAGTGAATCAGGTGTCATTGTCCAGCATCACAATGGCGCCGCCACGTGGGCACCTCGCTGTCGTCGCTCTCTATGTTGTCTGCAGTTTTCTAACATCCTCCCCTATGAAACGTCATGTCAAACTACAAGCAAACAACAGACTACCCATAGACACCACAACTGCTTCAGTTCATGACGAAATCTCAGCTGTCACTGAAATATACAGCAATCTCACTTTGCAGATGAATGCTGACCACCGTACTACGGCTCATATAGTAAGTAACAAGACTGCTTACTGGTATCTTGTTATGGTCACACTTATGCTGAGTGGTGATATTGAACGCTGTCCTGGACCAACCTTCAATTTATTTTATCAAAATGCTGAAAGTTTCTCAGGTACTGATAAGCTGGAAACATTTAATGTCCACTTCAGTAGTGCTGAATATGACTTTATTGCAATTACGGAAACCTGGCTCCATGCTAGTAATAATAGTAATAATATTTATTGCTTTAAAAACGCCTTCCATGTAAAAGACATCTCAAGGCGCATTACATTTCAGTTATAAAATAGAGCAATGGAAAATGGTTAAAAATCATACAAGTAACTCTCTTTAAAAGGTAAGTTTTTAAATGAGACTTAAAAACGTTGAAATTATCAACACATCGGAGTTTCGATGGCAGCCTGTTCCACAGCTGCGGAGCACAAACAGAAAACGACCTATCACCGTAAAACACAGTGCTAGCGATCGGCTGGTGTAACCTGATCGCTGCACCATCAGCAGTCGACCGAAGAGAGCGCCCCAAATTACGAACGCATACAAGCTCTTTTATGTATCTCGGCGCCGTATCGTTTAAAGCCTTGTACGTTAAGCATAAATTTTAAACTCTGTTCGCTTATAAATAGGTAGCCAGTGTAAACTACGTAGTACTGGTTGAATGGAATCTGCTTTCTTTATTTTTAGTACTAGACGCGCAGCTGAATTTTGTATCAGTTGTAACTTCCTGATTTGATAATTCGGAAGGCCAAACATTAAACTATTACAGTAATCGAGTCTTGATGTAACAAACGCATGTACTAATTTTTCTGCAGAACTTGTATCAAGAAGATTACGGATTTTTCCAATTTTCCATAAAGCAAATGAAGCAGACTTACATAAATTTGTGATATGAGCTGACATGGATGCTGTTGCATTAATTGTTACACCAAGATCACGAGCTACTGGGGATGAATGAACGCTAACTCCCCCAACCCGCAGATCACAAGCACGTGGTTGACCTCCATCACTAAATTTCGACGAGAATCTAATCACCTCAGTCTTGCCATCATTCAGAGCCAACAAGTTGGCAGACATCCACTGTCTGATTTCTTCGATACAGTTCTCATTTTAGCTGTTGGTGTGGAAACACGGGAGCAAGTAATGTACAGTTGGGAGTCGTCAGCATAGAACATGGATTCTAAACCATGCTTTTCTATGATGTCCTCGAGGGGTGCTGTATACAAACTAAAAAGCACAGGTCCAATGACAGATCCCTGAGGAACACCACAGTCAAGCGACTGTGCTGTTGACACCACCGACCCAACACCACCCTCATTGTCCTGTCACTTAGATAGGAAGTGATCCATTGTAAAACACTACCATCAATTCTGAACCTGCAACTTAGCCTTTGTATTAAAATGTTATGGTCGATGGTGTCAAAAGCAGCAAAAAGATCCAAGAGAATTAAAATGACATCACTTCGCCGATCTAGAGCACGCAGCACATCATTGTGCACTCGAAGGAGAGCAGTTTCAGTGCTGTGACCCTCTCGGTAAGCAGACTGACACTTCGCATATAAATTATTATTACATAAATATGAATTAATTTGAAGAAGTGCTGCCTTTTCAATTAATTTGGAAATAACTGTTAAATTAGAAACTGGTCTGTAGTTGTTAAGAGAATTCTTATCAAGACCAGGCTTCTTTAAAAGTGGACGTACAATTGCAGATTTACATGAATGAGGGAATTCACCTGTCGCAAACGAAGAATTAATTATAAGTGTAACAGTGGGAGCAACTTGATGCAAGCACTGCTTAATCATATCGTAGGTTGGATCTAACTTCGAGGATTTTAATGGTAGAGAATGAATAAGCTTTTCAATGTGTTCAACAGTCAGTGGATCAAAGGAACTCAAACCGAAGCTTGAATTAATGACAGGATCAGTCGGTTGAACATAAAGTAAAGTCTCACGGATCTTTAAAATCTTTGCGCGAAAGAACTTGACAAAGGTGTCCGGCAAGGTGGATGGATCAAAGTCCGGGACGTTCGAAGACAGGGCGCCTGTTGTGCCAGTGATACTATCGATGATGCGAAAAGGCTTTTGGTGTCAGCGCCAACAATACGATCACGATGGTAGGTCGCGTGTGCATTACGAAGTTTAACTGTATATTCACTTCTGGCTGATTTGAAGATTTGTTCATGAACCACAAGTCCGGATTTTCTCCATCGTCTCTCCCAATTGGCGCAGATTTTGACGTGACTCAATCAGTTCTACTGTGAACCACGGAGCCCGCACTTTATCTAAGAATTGTTTTTTTCACGACTGGAGCAAGTTCATCAATAACTGAGGTTAAAGCACTGAGGTTATATCCGATAATGAAATCCTAAATGGACTCTACACTGTATACAGAAAGGACAGAGATTCTACAGAAACTGCTAGTTCAAGAAAACTGCGAGGCGGAGGAGCCATGGTAGCAGTGCATAAACGCTTTAATACTAGGAAAAGGGCCGATTTTGAAACAGATATTGAACTTGTATGGGTGCAAATTTATCTCGGAAACCGAAATCTTTTTCTCGGATCAGTCTACATACCACCATGGTCCAACATCGACACCTGGAAAGAATTTGACCTCTCGCTGTCAAAGGTATACGAATCAGCCAACCCTGACCAGGAGCTCATTGTCATCTGTGGCGACTTCAATCGTGGAGACATGCAATGGAGCGAGGAATGTGGTTACGCCACAGCTCGCCGATGGAGTCATCACCTGTCGGATGTTTGTCTCGACACTTTCGATGAATACGGATTGCGGCAATATAACACGCATAACACATGCAACAGTCACGTACTCGATCTTGTCTGTACGACAGGTGTACACTGTGAGGTTTCTGTCACAGACAAAGCTGTAACTTCAAAGCACGATGCCCTTCACTGTCTACTCAACATACCCTGTCTTTCCAAGCCCCGTGAAGAAGACAGGAAAATATATAATTTTCGCAAAGCTGATTACGATCATATCAATAGCCTTCTGTCGAAAATAGCGTGGAATTCCCACATAACCAATAATATAGAAATAAGCGTCTCCAACTTCTACGACATTATACATGCAATTATTCAAGAATGCGTACCCCTATCGAGGACGCGAAAACGGAAATACCCCCATGGTTCGACAATGATCTCATAGCACTCCTAAAAGACAAGGAAACAGCGTACAACGCTTATAAACGTTTCAAGTCAACAACTGCATACAACCACTTTTCTGCATTGCGGAAAGATTTTAAACGTTCAAAATGCGATAAATATGCTGAATATATCGAGAACATAGAATCCACTTCTGTAACTAACCCAAACATCTTCTGGAGTTTTGTCAAAACGAAGCGTTCTTCTACATCTATCCCGAATCACATGAAATATTGTGACAAGGAAACAAGTGATCATGAGGGAAAATGCCAAGGTATGACCGGTTAAGAAGGGCTTGACTACGCAGTTTCTGCGTAGTGAAGCTTCATTACGTATTCATGGTGACCCCTGGCCAGCTGTCAATAACTTTGTGGGCTTTTGTCTTTTGGCCTGCTTTGCATATGCGTCGTTGGACACGACCTTCCAATCACCCAGGTAGTCAATTAAACTATTAATTGACTGTTTACCGACCCAATTAACACCTTCCAGCAGTATCAGTCATATTTTAATCGCGTTGCCGGGTGGGCACAACGTAGGAAGGCGTGTATTTCTTTGTGTACGTTTCACTTGTGGCGTTGTTTGTATCATCGTGCGTTTGAAGTCCTTGTTTCACCTACAGTATTACCTTCAATATGACAGGCTTACTATTAATGTTCAGTATCATTGCACCGAGTTCTGCCCACGGTGAAAACCATCAGTTTTGCCTACTAATGCCCGTCGCTGCCCGTCCTGAATGTAGCCTATCTACAGTCAATATATAATACCCCGCGCCTTATACTTTTTAAGTAAACCACAGTCCCTCTATCCACGAGGGACTGTGTATAAACTTATAAAATCATAGTCCGAGCCATAAAATTGTTGACGTTTGATCCGATATACAGGCTGATCGTTGAATCGCACCGGCGCATCCATGTTTACTTGCCCCATAAGCTTACTACTCTGCAAAGGGTGGGCCCGGTGGGTAGATGGAATTCCTAGGCCAAAATGAACACCGGGGCGAAACTTTTGTGAACCCATGTGAAAACATAAATCGTTTATCAGTTTTGATATATACTCCTAAATTGTAAGTTTGATTGTAAAATCGAGACCACATTCAAGGGCTATGCAGACCGTCCATGTACGCACACACAGTGACAAGAAGGCGGCAAACACCTACTCACCAAGCACATCGAATCGGGGAAAAGAAGCATAAAAAAGCTAGGCTTATCGCCAAAACAAACGCCCCAAGCGCTAAGAAAAACTCATACCAAGCGGCCCTTTTCAGGGCCACCAAATACTCCAAAGAGAGAACTACCAAAAAAACCCCATAAAATTACATGGAACACACAAACACTTAAAAGAAATAACAAAAAACGTACACATAACAAACAACTGTAACACAACATTAAATACAAAATAAACAAACACCGTAACGTAACAGAAAAAATGGCCGTGGAAATAAATCAGCTATTTCCAAAGAAAAGCCGACAGCAACATGAAATTCAACAACAACCTATCATCACTCATGCTCAAACTATGAAACTGCTTAAAATAGTACTAGGCAAAATCCTTAAAATTAATTCAGACACCAACAAAACCAAACAGAATAAAACCACCTCTGGATTTGAACAAAAAAAGTCGTAAAATGTAACTACGGTACATCGTGAGACACAAACAATCGCAACAACACCAATTCAAAGAAAAGTCAAATTGGGCTCCACGAACAACAAAAACAAAAACTTGAAAGCTATCTGAAGCTTCTAAACTCGCACTTCTAGAGATACCCTTTCAAACAAGGAAACAAAACATGTCGCGCGCTAAAAGAATCGCGATAAACCAGCTTGCAAACAATAGACAAATTTCGGGGGGGGAAAAAAAACCTTGGACAAGGGTCGGGTTTTCGTCATTGTCAACACAAACGATTACGTACTCGAATGCGAAAGGCAATTACGCAACACTCAGTATTATACACAACAAGCCAGAACAAACAGTAAACAAAGTAAACGAACTATTAATCAAAATGTAAGAGAACAAGCACATCAACCAGGATACTTGTAAGTATCTAAACATAAAATCCATACCCCGCATTGGTACTTATTACCAAAAAATTCAAAAACCTCCGCAAAAATCTATAAGACACATCAGTCAAAACAAAATTTACCTAAGTAAAGAAACATAGAACAAACAAACCGAACCACCAAACGGACTCACAGCGTGACCAAAAATTAGGGACTGGTCAGTTTCTTCGGCCTGGGGGGGGGGGGGCGGTGGATTATTTTTTGCCGACGTCAAAAGTGGCTGACCCCCTATTCCAATTTTTGAAAACAGGGTGACCCCCCCTATTCCAAATTTCAAAAACAGGGTGACCCCCCCCCCCCGGCGCCGACATAGGTAAAACAAAAGGTGGACATAAATTATATATATATATATATATATATATATATATATATATATATATATATATATATATATATATATATATAATATAATATATATATATATATTATACTGGTATATACATATATCTATATGCGTATATATATTATATTTACATTTTACATATATTCATATTTTAAATAGTCATTCTATGTTTTAATGGCATTGTTGACATGTCAGTTGTAAGATAGGAATTTCAAAGTGTCAATCTTAAAGTTTGAATACAGTACATTTTGAATGAGCTGCATTTTGAATGAGCTGTGAATGTATTTCACACTTTCTATGCTTAACCAGATGTCCTGAACTGTTGTACAGAAATGGATGACAATCATTAATATCAAAGAGGAAAAAGCAGTGAATCAAAAACTTTGATGGGTGTTAAGACTTGCCAACCATCCAATTAAATCTCCTGAGGAGCCATAGAGAGCTTTTTTAGCCAAATCTGATGTGTACAGTGTCTGAGAGGACCTTCTCTTGTAACATTGAAACCATAAAAGCACAGCTAATAATGACAAAAACTGCCTTTTTTAACTGTTATTTTGTTCATAAAAAGCATCTTTCTACAGAAAACCTGTGACACAAAGGAAAATAATTGCATCAATGAGAAGGAAAGATATCTTGTCATTTTTCTGTCCCTAAATTAAGTCACTGTATCAAATATATATTGTGAAATATTGTGCATGTTGCTTTCTCATACTGAATTCTCATAGAGAGAACAGAAAAGTATCAGGAATTTGTCATCCTTTTCATATGAAGTGCAGATTTCATAATGGTACACTTTCACTCAGCAAACATCAAGATATCTCTGATTTATTGAAGTATTGCGCCCGAAGGGCGCGCCGAAAATATGAAACATCCTGATATCTCTGATATATATGCCTTGTATATTAAAGTCATGCACCTGAAGGGCATGCTGAAAATGTCTGATATACTAGTATTAAAGTAATGAGCTTGAAGAGCACGCTGAAAAATATTGAACATACAGATATCTCTGATGTATGTATGCTTGATATGTTAAAGTTGGGCGTGCTGAAAAATATGACTGATTATTAAAGTTACGCGCCCGAAGGGCGCGCCGAAAAATACAACTGAATGATGAAATTTGTGGCTGACACTAGCATTTTAGGCAATGATGAGCCTGTTTCAAAATTCAAAAACACTGACCCCCCTATTGGGCATTTCAAAAACACGGTGACCCCCCCTATCACCAAAGTCAAAACAGGGTGACCCCCCCCATGAATCCACCGCCCCCCCCAGGCTGAAGAAACTGACCAGTCCCTTAATATACTTGCCTCGCTAATCGAAAAGCAAGACCACTAAAATGCATTAAAATAAATTTTCACAACACACAAACTAAGGAATGAATCCACACTGCGACTGATGAGAAACCACACTCGGGTTTCGAAACGCGAGCGTCAAAGGGCGACTCTATCAACTTTGTAACAACATAGGTCCGGCTGCGTCTCGCCATAAGCCCGGCTGCGTCTCGCCATAAGCTTTCCCCACACAAACAAAACATTACCGTACACACTTATCCAACTTTTCTACAAATATCCAAAGCGAAACAAACAATTTTATTAACACACACAATGGGATAAGAATGTAGGAACACATTTTCGAAATGAATCAAACACAAACTCGACACCAAAACATTTAGAATAGTTAGGTGGGGAGCCTCTTTCACATTTTTAACATCTCGCTCTACTGTCTATGATTCTAAAAATAAAGTCATCTGCCAATTTTTCTGTATACGCGGTTTGGCAAAACTCATCTCTTCAATCAAAAGTCGGGTGATTCCATGGTTCTTTGGGGCCCTTAAGTGTACGTCGAGCTTAAGGAATGTGGTTACATTCGATTTCTCCTAAGGCAAATGCACGTGATTCATGCTGTTGGAAATACTGGCCGCTCATAAACAAGACAATAAACTCAATATCTGTGCATCTTTACTTTTATTGTCAAAGTACCACCAACACCAACAAAAAACCAAATGGTTCAGTCTAGGTATTTGCAACTCTGCCATCCAACTGGTCAACAGGAAATCAACCATAGGTGTCTTTTGGCACGCGTATATGCCAGTCACCTCGGTGACGGTAATCTGCACCACTTATCACCATCGGGAAGGTACTCCTCCCCCTATACCACTGGCGATCCCGCCCTCAAGGCAATACGTCATTCGACCAAGCACTGTTATTGTAATTTCATGCATAAAATTAACAACGAGGTCAACCGGTCAAAACGTCTTAGCATTTTCTGGCATGTAGATTGAATACTAGAAATGTTCAACGATTCTTTTACAGCGTCTTGACAACGCCAGAATCCGAAAACCCTCCTGAACTGAACTATTTAACACAAGACGCACTGTCTAACCTGTCTGTTACGGTTGACACAGTACAAAACCACCATAAAGATATTAATATACACAAAGCCTGTGGGCCGGATAACATTTCCGGGATCTTTTTACGAAATTGTGCCGAAGAACTTGCTTTACCACTGACCATGGATTTTACATATCTTTATCATCTGGTGTTTTTCCATATCATTTTAAAACAGCCAATGTCATGCCAGTTTTTAAGTAAGGAGATTGTCATGATGTTATGAACTATCGACCGATATCCCTGCTGTCACTAATAAGCAAGATTTTTGAAAAATCTGTATATACAAAACTTTTTGAGCATGTCAAGAGTACTCTCATCTCTGAGCAACACGGTTTCATTAAGAACAGAGACACCGTTTCTAACCTCATTTCATATGTTGACCATTTGTCCAAAGCTTTTGACTCTAAGCAAGTCGATTCCATTTATCTGGATCTCAGTAAGGCCTTTGACTCTGTGTCTCACGAACTTTTAACTCATAAAATGAAATATTATGGATTTTCAGGTTTAGTGCTAATGTGGCTGAAATCCTATCTCTCAGGTAGATCTCAAAGAGTAGTTTTTAAATGGTAAACAGTCTTCCTGGAAGCCAGTTCTTTCTGGTGTTCCCCAGGGCTCTTTAATTTGCCCTCTTCTTTTTATTCTTTATGTAAACGATGTGGCTACTGTTATTTCCCATTCAACCTTGTCTATTTATGCAGACGATACAAAATTGTTCAAATGTCTTGACTCAGCTGATGACTGTATATTTCTTCAGCAAGAATTGAACAATATATCGAATTGGTGTGCAAAATGGAAACTGAATCTTAATGTTTCTAAATGCTATATTATATCATTCACCAACAAAAGAACAAAATAGTCGCTGATTATTCACTGAACGGCTCTATGCTACAATGGGTGTCTTCAGTTAAAGATTTAGGTATAACCCTGACATCCGATTTAAACTTTAACACTCATATTAACTCCTGTAAATCTTTCACCAATATACAGGCTTTGCGGACTTTGTACATTTCCTTAGTTCGATCAAATCTTGAATATGCTTCCACTGTTTGGTCTCCGAACCAAAAATATCTCGTTGAAAGACTTGAAACTGTTCAGTTGAAATTTATTAATTTCTCTCTTTTAAACAAAACATTCCCTATGTATCAGAACAATATGAACAGACATGTAAATATTTTCACCTCCTCCAGCTATTCTCTCGTTGCAAGGCCGCTGATCTTAACTTTTTACACAAGTGCGTTCATTCCGAGGTCGACTCACCCTATCTTGTAAAACAGGTTAATTGCAACTTTCCAATGAGGACACTTCGTCACTCTGAGTCTTTAAAACCCGCAAGATCTCGGCTAAACGTTAGGAAGTATTCCTTTTTCCCAAGATCCATGTCCGCTTATAACGATTATAATACTGTTGACATTTTTACTACTAGGTCTGCCTTTCGTCGGACCATCAAAGACATTTGTACAGATAATGTTTGTGGTAATAGGTTCGTATACGTGTATGTTTGTATCAGATTTTTATCCTTGCTCTTTTTGACAGACCTATAAGTGGGCCTTTCGCCTGTTGGATCTGGATAAATAAAATAAAAAAAATAAATAATAAATAAAATCAACAGTTCAGTGAAATTCTAAAAACACATTTTTTGCACAACCATTGATTTGAAACCACTCTAGTCTAATCATGAGCATTAATACTTATAATTATGTTATGTAGGTCATTGTCCGCCACACTCATCATGACCTGAGTTCAATTAGTCTAGAACATTCTCAAGGTCACTGCCCTTAATGACCTCACAACCTTGAATTCATTAGTCATGTTTGGAAGGTTCTGAAAATTTAGTTAGCTGTGTAAGAGAGATAATTTTAGAACAGTAATTAGCATGTCAATAAAAGTTCTAGATTGTTCTTATATGCCCTTATGTAAGCACATGTGTATAAAAAGGGACGTGCATAGCTTTCAGTCAGACTTTTGGGATCGTGTCTCGTGTATGTTGCTTCAAGTCTTTGGAAACTCCAGCAGTAGTAATTTTCAAGACTTCTCGAGACCTTCACTGCCAAAGCTGGATCTACACTGTGGACTTTGTGCAACTCCAAACCTGCAAGCCAAAGGACTGTTCATTCATCAGACCGACTGTTACAACTCTGAAACTGGAGCTTTGCCGTCCCAGCTGAGATATGTAGTCTGTACACTTTTAAAGCCTGTATTCTATTCCTGACTTAGCAATTAGTTTATTTTCGTAATAAATTTTGTTTAAACGGAAAGTGCTGAGTTCATCTTTTGGTTCACGTAACAAAATTGGGGGCTTGTCCGGGATACGAACATTTTGAGCCGTTTGACAACATTTTGCCAGCCTTTTCAAAACAACTGTTAACCATGAACTCAGCGAAATTTAATCGTGGCGGAATTTAAACCAGAGGAAATGAATGACCTTGATCAGGACACATTTGATTCCCTCAGAAAAGACGACCTCATAACACTGGCCAATTTCCTTAAAGTAGAAGTCAAAAGATCTATGCGCAAGAGGGAAATACAGTACCATATTGCCAAACATCTAGTTGATTAAGGCCAATCTGAGGAATCCACCCTGAAAGATTATGAGCCCGGGCCTACCTCTAAACTAAGAAATTAGAATTAGAAATGCAGACAAATTTTGAGATTAAGAAACTAGAATTATAAATGTAAGAAAGACAGAGAGGAGAAGATAGGCAGGAAAGATTAGAAATGGAAGAAAGACAGAAAGAGAGAGAATTCCAAACGAAAGAAAGCTTAGAAATGAAACGTTTAAAGCTTGTACTGTCAGGAAAATTCTCCCTACCGACAGTTTTGGCATCACTAAGCATTTTCGGTTAGTTTCCCCTTTCCAAGAAAAGGATGTTAATAAATATTTTCTTCATTTTGAGAATTGCTCAGAGTTTGAATTCGCCTAAGGAGTCCTGGTCTATGCTTTTGCAGAGTGCTTGGGTGGGTAAAGCCAGAGACATTTATATACAGTTGTCAGTAGATCAGGCTTCAAATTATTATTCTGTGAAGGAATTAATTCTCAAGGGCTATGAGTTGGTGCCTGAACCTTACCGTCAGAAATGTATGGATTGTGAGGCGGTGAAGGATCAAACTTATGTTGAATTTGCTCGAACAAAAGAACAACTGTTGATCGTTGGTGTTCTTCTGAAAATGTCAGTCAGAATTAGGACAAATAACGACAGCTTGTTTTGATTGAGGAATTTAAAAGGTGCATCCGGAGTGACATCAAGACATATATCAATGAACAAAAGGCAGATACATTGGAGGTTGCTGCAGGTTTGGCCGATGATTATTCATTGACAGGCAGGCAAACCATCCCAGTCCTTTTCATACAGAAACAATGCAGGGAAATGTAACTCCTCCTTTTCATCCAAGAATTTCTCAAAGGAGAGTAGAAAACCAAATGACAACAGTTCACAGAGTTCAAGTAACACTCCCACATCATCAGATCCTAAGTCTCATCTCCTTCTGACAAACAGTACGGTACAGTTTCTTGTAATTATTGTAAGAAAGACGGTCATTTAGTGTCAGATTGTTTCAAATTGAAAAGAAAACGTGAGGGTCAAAGGGGTCAAAGCGAATCTAAGCCCACCGGCTTTATTTCTTTATCATCTCAATTAGAGTCTAATAATGTGTGCAACACATTTACTGAGGTTTAACCCCTCTTATCCCCAATTAATGAGGTCAAAGTCAATTTTTCTCAAGATAGCATTATGGGTATTTTCGAACCATTTATTCATGATGGTTTTATATCACTTTCTAATGATTTCTCTTCCGCTACCCCTGTCAAAATTTTAAGAGATACAGGAGCTTCCCAGTCTCTTTTGTTGGCAGATACCCTGCCGTTTTCTGAAAAGTCATTTTAGGTTCTAAAGTTCTTACTTAGGGGGTAGATTGTAATGACTACATTCCTGTTCCTCTCCATAAGTCTATTTGTCTTCGAACTTTGTTTCTGGACCTGTGACTTTAGGTATTAGACCTTTTTTGCCTTTTGAAGGGATTCACCTTCTTCTTGGAAACGACCTTGCTGGGGACAAGGTCATTACTAATCCACTTGTGACTGATAATCCTAGTTTAGATCAGGATCCAGAGCCAATTGAACAAGAGATACCCATTTATTTCCTTCATACTGATTATTTCCTTCATGTGCATTACTCGAGCCATGTCAAAGAAAACTTCCGAGAATCAAAATACTCTCAAAAAAATGTCACAGATGTTGACTTAAATGACACCTTTCTCAGTCAGGTGTTTGACATGGTCATTCCGTTATCCCTCATGGATTTAAAACTTCCAGTAAAACTTCTGCTGACCAAAGTCAGACATTTTCTAGATCAATCTCATTGCAGAACAACACAAAGACCCAGATATCATGTGTTTGTTTGACATCAAACAAACACATAACATCAACATAACATCAAATTGTGGTTCCAAAGCCCTATCGTGCTGAAATATTGCGCCTGGCCCATAAAAAAACCCTGGTCACTTAGGAGTCAGGAAAACTTATCATAAAATTCTCAGTCACATTTATTGGCCTAATCTAAGGCAGGATGTAGCATATTTCTGTAAAACTTGTCACACATGTCAAATGGTAGGAATGCCAAATCAGACCATTCCAAAGGCCCCTTTACAGCCGTTTCCAGCATTTCAAGAACCCTTTAGTTGGATACTAATAGATTGTGTTGGGCCCCTAGCAAAACAAAATCAGGAAATGAGTACATGTTGACAATCATGTGTACATCTTCTCAGTTCCCAGAAGCCATACCCCTGAGAAATAGAAAGACAAATACTATAGTGATAGCTTTGGTCAATTTTTCACTTTCTTCGGCCTCCCTAAATGTGTCCCGTCCGATCAAGGCTCCAACTTTATGTCTGGAATTTTTCAACAAGTAAGGGATCAGCTAGACATTAAACAGTATAGGTCATCCGCCTATCATCCAGAAAGTCAGGGTGCTCTTAAGCGATTTCATCAAACTTTGAAAAACATGATTAAGACCCACTCTTTTGACACAGAGAAGCAGTGGGATGAAGGAATTCATTTTCTGCTCTTTGCTATTAGAGAGTCAATTCAAGAGTGTCTTGGTTTTAGCCAATTTGAGCTTGTATTTGGACATACAGTCCGTGGCCCACTTAAGCTCGTTAAAGAGAAATTCCTATCAAACGACGATGATTGTCTGAAAATTTTACAATATGTATCAGATTTTCGTACAAAACTCTCTTAAGCATGTGAATTAGCCTGAGAAAACATGAGTCATCTCAGCAGTCGATGAAAATCAAATATGATAAAAACACCTCAAAACGGAAGTTTGAACCAGGTCAAAAAGTTCTTGTTCTACTTCCGGTTCCTGGCAAACCACTCCATGCTCGTTACTTTGGGCCATATCTAATTGATAAGAAATTGAGTGATTAAAATTACATCATAAAAACACCTGACATCGAAACAAAACAGCTATGTCACATAAATATGCTTAAGCCATATTGGATAGGGATAATCCTACTATAACTCAGCCTGTCAGTACAGTCAGTTCTGGCCATTATGAAGATAGTGATACTGAAACTGACTTGAGTGAAAATACTCTAAATTCAAAGCTGGGCTCGGTCAAGCTTCAGAACTCAGAAATTCTGGAGAAGCTGGAGTCTACAAAGTTGGCACAACTCCAGCCAGAACAACAACAACAACAGGTGAAAGAACTGTTATATGAATATAAACACCTGTTTCAAGATGTTCCAATGAGGACAAACGTCATTTATCACGACATTGATGTTGGGGACAGTAAGCCTGTAAAACAACATCCATACAGACTGAATCCAACGAAAGCGAAATATCTCCAGGAAGAAGTCAAATACCTGCTGGACAATGACTTTATTGAACCCAGTAAAAGTAACTGGAGTTCGCCGTGCATACTTGTTCCAAAATCAGATCATAGTTATCGTATGTGCACGGACTACAGGAAAGTGAACACTTTAACAAAGACAGACACTTTCCCAATCCCGAGGATTGATGATTGCATCGACCAAGTGGGAAAAGCCAAGTATGTGACGAATTTAGTGTGACGGATCATGCTCGTGAAATATCCGCCTTTGTTACACCAGACAGATTGTTCCAGTACAAGGTGATGCCATTCCGAATGAAGAACTCTCCGGCAACATTCCAACAGATGATCAACGACGTCATATCTGGGCTAGACGGGTTTGAAACGTACGTCGACGACGTCCTCCTGTATAGTGACACCTGGGAGGAACATATCAAGCTCATGCGGAAGTTCTTTGAGAGACTGAGCAAAGCAATGTTGACTGTCAACCTTGCCAAATCTGAGTTTGGCTGAGCGAGGGCGATTTACCTGGACATGGATTAGGTAAAACCTGTTGATGCCGAAATCAGTGCCATTTCAAGTTTTCCAATACCAAACTGCAAACGACAACTGATGCGCTTTCTGGTATGGCTGGTTACTACAGAAAATTCTGTCTAAATTTCTCAACAATTACTGAGCCTTTGACTAACTTACTTAAAAAGAAAGTAAAGTTTGTTTGGTCAGAGCAATGCCAACAGGCATTTGATACACTTAAAGCAATACTGCAAAGTGCTCAAGTGTTGTCTGCACCAGATTTCACTTTGCCATTCAATTAGCTGTAGATGCTAGTGATTCGGCTGCTGGTGCTGTTTTGTTTGCAAGAGGATAGTCATGGGATAGATCATCCTGTTTGCTATTTTTCACGCATATTTAACAATCCCAGAGAAACTACTCTACAATTGAAAAAGAGTGTTTATCTTTGATATAAGCTTTACAACAAATTGAAGTTTATGTTACTTCTTCAATCAGCCAATAGTGGTTAATATTGATCATAACCCTCTTGTTTTTTCTGCAGAAATTTAAAGACAAAAATCAGAGATTGATAAGATGCAGTTTAATGTAACAGGAGTTTAATCTTGATATTAGACATATAAAGGCAGAGACAATTTAATTGCAGACTGTCTCTCTCGTATTTAGAGTTTATTGTTGTTCACACTTTAATATCACATTTGTAAAAGATTTTTTTCCTTTCTAAAATTTTCTCTTTGAAGAGGGGGTGTGTTATGTAGGTCATTGTCCACCACACTCATAATGACCCGAGTTTATTACTCTTGAACATTCTTAAGGTCACTGCCCTTAATGACACCACAACCTTGAATTCAATTAGTCATTTGGAATGTTCTGGAAATTTAGTTAGCTGTGTAAGAGAGATTATTTTTAGAACAGTAATTAGCATGTCAATAAAAGTTCTAGCTTGTTCTTATATGCCCTGTGAGCCAATGTTTTTAAAAAGGGACGTGCGATGCTTCCAGTCAGACTATTGGGATCGTGTCTCTTGCGTGTTACTTCAGGGATAGAATATAAGCTTTAAAGTTTTCAAGTCTATGAAAACTCCAGCAGTAGTAGTTTTCAAGACTTCTCAAGACCTTCACTGCCAACGCTGAATCTACACTGTGGACTTTGTGCAAAATCAAGCCTGCAAGCCAAAGGACTGTTCATTCATCCGACTGACTGTTACAACTCTGAGACTGGAGCTTTGCCGTCCCAGCTAAGATAAGCAGTCTGTACACTTTTAAAGCTTATATTCTATCCCTGACTTAACTAACAATTAGTTTTATTTTCGTAATAAATTTTGTTTAAACGGAAAATGATGAGTTCACCCTTTTGTTTGTAACAATTGGGTGTACATAAATCCACAGATTTACCTAGTTTTGTATTGAAAACAATATTCAAACTTTCCTCATAGGCTGCCATGCATAATAGATCGACATTTCAGTGAAATTCCAAAATCAAATTTTTTTCAAAACTGTTGACTCGAAACCACTCTTGTCTTGTCATAAACATTAAACCCTATAATAAGGTGTACATAATGCACAGATTTACCTTGTTTGTATTGGGAAAAAAATATTCATACTCTCATCATAGGCTGCCATGCATAGTGAATCAACATTTCAGTGAAATTACAAAATCAAATTTCTTGCACAACATTTGACTTGAAACGACTCTATTTTAATCATGATCATTAATACGAATAATCGATTGTACATAAATGGACAGATTTTCCTATTTTCGTATTGGATAAAAATTATTCATAGGGTTTCATCATAGACTGCCATGTATAATGAATCAGCATTTCGGTGAAATTCAAAAATCACATTGCTTGCACATACATGCACTTGTAACCACTCTAGTGTAAACAAGACCATAAATGTCAATAATCAAGCATACATAAATACACAGATTTGCCAAGTTTTGTATTTAAAAATAATTATTCCATCATAGACAACAATTTATAATGGATCAACGTTTTATGCGAAATTCCAAAAACTAATTTCTTGTACACAGACGCACGTGTTACCACCCTCTCCTAATCAAGTACAATTATATCAATTATTCAGGGTCCATATATGCACAAATATTGCATATTTTTAATCGTGAAAAAAAATCGTTACAGTTTTGTCATAGACTCCCATGTATGGTGGATCAACATTTTGAGCGAAATTCCAAAATCAAATTTCTAGTTCACATGAGCACTTGTTAACAACCCCTGCTCATCAAGTATATTCATATCAGTTATTAAACATCTACAAATGAACAAATATTGCTAGTTTTATATTGGAAAATACACGTTCATAGTTTTCTTATAGTCGACAACCATGTATAGTGAATCAACATTATCAATGAAATCTAAAAGTTACATTGTTTGTACGCGCATGCACTTTTTACCTGCCAATTCAAGCAAAGTACATTTACATGCATTATCACACATATAAGATTTTTTGATAATTTTTGACAAAGCATTATATCGGCCACATTTTGCCTTCCTTTGGGAGGGGACTTTAAAAGTATATCAAGTCAGAAGGAGGTCTTGAACACATTGTGGGTTTGTTGCGGGTATTGAATAACAGTGGAGGGTCACTTATTTTCATGCACGGATAAGGGGGAGGGTCATTAATTTTCGTGCATGAACTTTTGAAGGGTCATTTTTTTTGATGCAGCAGTGTTTCAAAAAACACCGGCCCACCCCCACCCCCTGTAATTTATGTCCAGTCCCTAAGAATCTCTGATAAATAATTATATAGAAAGCATATGAACCATTTAATATTCTAAAGCTAAGATATTAACCAAGAAATCTGTGCTTATGATGTATCAAGTGCTTACTCAGGTATTAGGTTATGGAAAATTTGAATAACCTTAAAAATCCATTTTGACAATGCAAAAATATTCCCGGTAAAAATTGTACACCAAATGCCAAAGCTATCAGACAAGTACTTTTTGGGAAACACTTTTTTACCAAAATGAAAAAGTACCCAAAAACTGAAAATTGTAGATTTCGTTATAATTTGAATATCTCAAATTTTGCCCATCCCTTCGGACCTTTATACCAAATATAACAGCTGTCAGACAGTGCTTTTGGTGAAACATTTTTTTACATAAATTGACAAAATTTACTTTAAAGGGACATTAGCTGTAACTTTTGACTAATTTTTAACTACTCTGTTTTGATGTATCAACTACAGAATTTTACTATATATCTGATCATCATGACCAATGCTCGATGTCCTGGTTGCCAACACGGCTTGTATATGTGAAATGACCATTGTTATTGTTGATAAATGTATTCTAGTCCGGATCAAGCTGAATACAAAATTTAAACAATAACAATGCAGATATCGATTATACTCATATAGGGTATATTTATGAGCTAAATATTAGGAATTTCTCCATTGTTTAGGGATTCAAACCAGAAACTGCAGATGATATACAAAACAAACAAATTTCAAAAAAATGACCTAAGTTACAGCTATTGGATCTTTAAAGTCTAATGTGGTGTTCCGTATACTTTCATATACGTATTTATACAAGAACGTTTATCGAGTATATTTTACCAAGTGCAAGTACGATGAGGTAGGTAGAATACTACACTACAAACCACAGGCGACTTGTATTTCCTCACAACTTTTACAAATCTGAAAAAGGCCATTCGCAGGAACGTATATTCCAATATCAATGCTATCTGACCTGCAGTCTTGAAGAAGAATATTTTTAAAGATTTTTCGGCCTAAATGACAAAAAATTGCCTTAAAAATACCACTATGCAAATTTCACCACGAAACAATCTAACTAAAGGTAACACTAAAGAACCTGCATACCAAGATTGAACAAAATCTGGTGTGTGGCTCCAAAGTTTTTAATTACCAATTTGTAGGATTTCCATTTTTCTACCTCATTTGCATGTTCATGTTCATTTGAACAATCCCATCTCCACCCCCGCGTGCACCTGTGCACCAAATAACAAGATGGTAGGTATTGTGTTTTTGTGAATTTTTGATGTAGATGGACACTCATCCGCACATACTATAATACATAGGTACATACACACATACATACATACATACATACATACATACATACATACATACATACATACTACATACATACATACATACATACATACATACATACATACATACATACATACATACATACATACATACATACATACATACATACAAACATACATAATTACATACATACATACATACATACATACATACATACATACATACATACATACATACATACATACATACATACATACATACATACATACATACATACATACATACATACATACATACACATACATACATACATACATACATACATACATACATACATAATTATAGACATAGAGACATACCAACTCACCATATAAGCTCTCTTTGGTATGTACATACACACTGAAAAGTGAGCTAAAAACTTCAAAAAAGATCTACATTCTGCCAACATTGTTTGAGCCAGTCACAAAATTAAAGTTGCAATAAGTGAGAGTATGTTCTGAAGTGGAGAGCGAGACCATACGTATACTGAGAGTAATACAGTTCAAAGTAAGACCTTACAAGAAAAGTTCTCTTTATTTAAGGACTAAGGAAAAAGAGATATAGCAAGATGATTTACTCTCTGCAATTTATTGAAGAAAACATACTCTGAGATCAGTCATACAAGTAGATTTTTTTCAAACTAGCTCTTCTTACTGAGCTCGTTCTTGTGCTGACAAATAAAGGGCATGCACTGCTGATATTTCAGGGGATATTTCCTACGTTCACAAAGATTTCATGTTGAGTACTTTTTAATTGTTGAGTGCAGCATCCATTGCTTGCACTATAAGAACCAGTGCTAAATTCAACCATCCCCTCTAAAGTGTATTCAATATTAATTGTGATTGTTGGCCATGATGTTCGGTAATTTTGTTCAGTGTTTAAAGTTTAGATTTCTATTTCCTACTGCACTATGAAAAACCTATTCTTTAGTATCTTAACACAGCGAACATATTAGTAATAATCTTTTTTATTGTTGTCATATTCAAGTCCACATTTCAATTCAATTTGTAATGAACCAGTGCTGATTGTACACACTATGTTGTGAAGAAAAAGTCTCCGGATTTCATTATCTTCAGGGAATTGAAAAAGACACTGTATCTGTTACAATGAATAAAATGCTAAAAATAGTCCGAAGTTCAGATACCAGGGTTTTTTATTTAAGGAACGACACCTATAGATGAACAAGTTGTTAAATACATTTGCTTTACTTGAAAAAAATCAAAAACTAACAGAATTAACCATGCTGTTCACACGATTTGCTGGATGAGGAATACTGACACTTAATTGATGAATCAAAGTGAGAATTATGTGGTCACTGTGTTCAATGGGCATTCATTTCAAAGATATGGTGTGTGTGCACATCTTGAAAGGTATTATTGTGATTTGAAAAGTCATGGACATTACATCTTGTTGAGCAAATACTGAAATATTGCATACTTAGTACTTTAATACCATTAGTACACGGTGAATATTTTAATTTAGCGAATTATTGATTTTGGCAGAAAATAATGATATCAATTAAAGAGGCACTCCCGTTTGGTAACATTTTTAAAACACATTTTTTTAATGCCAACGGTCGATATTTGACGTGGCGACTGCGCGCGGATCGCGAGATATCGATAAAAACATGTCATTTTCCGAGCGTAGTTTTCACATCCCGAATTTTACGATCGTTTCTGATTATGACGCGAAATCCACCGAAGGTTTGTTGTTGTGCTGATTGACGATATTCTAGGGAGTCCATAATAAGTTCAAACGACGCAATTTTACCTCCCACTGCAAAGACTTTATATACAGCATTATGCCTTTACCACAGGTCAGTTTTTGAAAACTTCTTAGCTTTGTCGTTGTCATTATTCTAAATCAGTTGTATTATATTTTTAACCAATACTACATAAACATAAGTTTTTACGTGTTAAATATTAGCCGCCTCTGATGACTACATTTTGTCGTCTGCCACACAGTACGTGTGGTTCGCCGCGCGCGTGGTATGTGTCTATGCATACCACGCGGTGGACGCTATGTATCAACCGCACGTAACTGGACTAGTCACCTATGCGAATTCGTGTTGAATCAGCAAAAAATGTTTTATGTTTTTCACAAAGTCAGTAAGACTCAGCTTTCTCCCACGGGGCATGACCGATCACCGAGGCAAGTGGTACTGTGGCGTACAGCAGCGTCAGTGTAGACTCGTACTCCATAGCTTAGTTGAAGATGGTCCCAGAGCCGAACATTCGATGTTCGGAAGCTGAATTTAGGTGGGCCACCGGAATTCAAACTTTTACGTTTTTGAAGACATGTTTTTATCGATATCTCGCGATCCGCGCGCAGCCGCAACGTCAAATATTGACCGTTGGCACTAAAAAAATGTGTTTTAAAAATGTTACCAAATGGGAGTGCCACTTTAAAGATACAAATGGACAATTACATAGCAAGGTATGCACACAAAACTGTACGTATAGTTCCATTTACTACAGTATGATGACAGTACATGTGAAATGCAAGGTTACCTCGATGTTGGAGACACCTTAGACCAGTGGTTAGGGTAATGAACTCACTGTCTGAGGATGGTGAGTTCGAGACCGGTTCAAGAGCGGGTAGGTCCAGAGTAAATGAATCAGTGTTGGAGGACGCTGAGTTCAAGACTATAGCACAGTGCTGTTCTCATCCTGTAATTGGGCTAACGCCCGTTGGATGATGGACTGATAAAAAAGGTGAACCAATTCTGGAGATATGGCCCAAAGAATGGATATTCACATGACCAAATAATCAACAAGCACTGCTCATGAGACAAGTAATAATGCATCTTTGTGTCACAGCAGACCAGATATGAACTGATCACATTTTCCATTATATATTGCAGTTTTGCTTAAATTTAATGTTTTGCCACATGTTTGCAACTTCATTGAAAGTTTTCATGATCAACATCATGAACATTATTCACCACATATTAATTCTTAAGGTTATTAAGTATACAAATGTGTAATTAGCTGAAATAAAAATACTTTCTTGGACTGCTGTCATTGTATCATCACTTTATATGGCAAGTGTAATTGCCTTTGGTCAAGTCCTTTATGTTCTGTATGCCAAACTGTGAAAGCTCATTAGATATGCAAATTATAAATTAGATGACATGAAAATGCAAAATGACTTTCAATATTGTTTTAACCTGGTATTATCAATGTACATAGCATGTATCACCTACTTTGATCAAGTAATCCTGGTATCTATCCCTGATTAGGAAAGTTCATTAAGTATGCAAATTAGGCATTGGTTGAAGTAAAATTGCTAAATGACTTCGAATAATATTTTATCACAGTATAATATCTTCTATGTACATAGCAAGTTTCATCAACGTTGGTTGTGTCAATCAAGATATAGATCCTTAATTAGGAAAGTTCATTAAAGATGCAAATTAGGAATTGGCTGATTTAAAAATGCTTAACAACATGCAATGTGGTATCACAGTATCTTTAATGTATTAGCAATTTTGTAAAGTTCGGGGGGGGGGGGGGGGTTTCAATTCAGATAAATATCCCTAATTTGGAAAGTTCATTAAACATGCAAACTAGGTATTGCCTGATGTAAAATGCTTAATGACTTTGAATAGTGTTGAATCATAGTGCTTTCAACGTCCGTAGTAGGTTTCATCAACTTTGGTCAAGTCAATGAAGATGTATATCCCTAATTAGAAAAGTTCATTAAATTAAGCAATAAGCCCCGCCGCAGGAGGTGTATCCACAACATTTTGGTACAATGAGCGGCATATAGCACAAGCCGACAGCCGAGTGCTATATTGACCTTATTGTACCAAAATCGAGTGGATACCCGACTGCGGAGGGGGTTATTGCTATTATATTTTATCAGCTTGTGTGTCTTTGTTGTCTTACTTAGGTTTTTTATCACTTTGAGCCCAAAATGCAGAAAACTTACGTCTGAGAAATCGAACGTTGGAAATTCTGAGCCCAAGACCAAGCATTTTAATAAGTTGGATTTACGTAAACGCACACTGTATCCTATGATAAATACGCAATACGTTCATCAACAATGCATTTTATTCGCATGCAACACGAACATGAACGCTATACAAAACATACGTGCTGCGCACACAGAAAACGGGTCAAGAGTTCAAATCAAAAGAAAACGTAACAATTTTTTGATAAATTTACATAAGAACAATAGTCTTGGCGTTTTTTGGCATAATAAAACAAATTTGTCTCATTCTGTACCGTATACGCGTAAACGGTCGTAGCGACATTCAGAGGTGGTACATTTAAGTTACAGGATCTTTTCTGGATGGATAAATTTGACTTTAATTGTACCAGAAAACAAGCAGGTTTGAAATAATTGAGACGTGTGATGACTGCAACTGTGATGAACAGTTCTGCAGAGTGTATTGCCCGATGCAGCGAGCGCTGGACGCTCATTACTGCTCGTTGCATTTTGTGTCAAATTTCGTCGCAGTCGCCAGGAGTCATCCCATTGTTATTTTGAACTTCTTTGTCTACATCGTTAGGACACCCTGGTCTGTTACAGTCCAAATTTTGGGAAAGAACATCTGACATACCATTTCTGTGAGGAAGTGTCTATTTATTCCTAGTGTATGAACGAATACCAGCTCCATTTCAAAGAACGGTAGTATATATCGCGTCTCGAATAACGTAAAGTGCAAGGTGCGCTGGCACTCTAATGCAATAATATGTGTACATCACACCCAAACGTGCTTCTTCAGAGATGTCTTTCATCATCGATCCCAACTTTTTACACCAAGAGATGAGTTACAGACCCACACTTTATCTGTGTATCAAAAATCGGTCTTCCGTCTTTGAAACAAAGCGGACTGTTTCGGTTTCCTCGAGGGTCTATGGTTTAGACAGGTGTACGTTCGAATGCATCGACTTGGCAATTTTCGAAAATGCTTGTTTAGGGCCCGTTTTACCTCCGCTATCAGTGCTAACACAATATTTTAGCATTGGCGGAATGAGCTCTCGTTCATTCAGAATGGCGCATGGTAGCATGATATAATGTAATATGCAATTAGGAATTGCCATAAAGTAAAATGCTTGATTACTTTCAATAATACTATATAGTATCTTCTACATACAGTGCAAGTTTTGTTAACTTTGGTAGAGTCAATCCATGTAAATACATACCCCCAATTAGTACAATTCATTAACATGCAAATTGGCAATACTCTTTAATGTAACCCCTTACTATCTTTCACGGCTGATATATCCTGGTGTGATCAACCTTTGTAGCAAATCTAATCAAATGGTGTGCAGTCATTCTCAATGTATATCAGTTTTTTAATCATTAATTATGCAAATTAGCGAAAAGTAAATAAGCCAAACCCAGCAAAAACTAATCAGTCTTGCCATTTGCTAACTAAATCTATGTACCAGATTTGATTCTAATCTAATGAGCCGTTTTTGGGATATAGGGCCAACAGATGGATAAATAGACACACAGACGTCGCTGCGACATAAGCTCATGTATTAACACATGAGCTAACATGACCTAAACTATCCTTAGGCTGGGTTCACATATAACGGTTAGTGGGGGCTGGAGGAATCGTGATTGAAATTTTCTTTTTTCAAATCCACCCCACCCTCTAAAATTTTCATAGAACTGCATATTTATTAGGTATGCACTCAAAGAAAAAAAACATGACTTGGGCGGTTCTGCTCACAGATGTTCAACACTGCTTGTTATTAGCAATTTGTAGAGCCATATTCCTAAGGCAAGCTCTCAAATTAATTAATATTTAAACACAACAGTTGACCAAGTCAACTTTAGCTAAATCCAACTCTGGCCATTCCAATGGCACCTGCAGAAGAACATACAAATGACGATCATGAGAGAGTATGCAAATTGAGAATTTTTGCCTACATTATATGCTTAAACGTTTTAGGAAATTGACAATACTGCAAGGTAAAAATATCCTATCAAACAAACGTTTAATATCTGGAATGTTTTGGTGTAATAATGGTAAATTTGGTAAAATCAAACCATTTAGTGAAATTTTTCATTTAAATTAGAGTCTTTACTGAACAAAGTTTTACTTTAATTTGTGTATTATTATTTTACTATGAGAATGTGAAAATTTAGCAAATTTAGCATGGTGACTGCCATCATTTTTAGCTCACGTGTGTAAACACGTGGGCTAATGTCATAGCGATATCTGTCTGTCTGTCCGTGTTTGTGTGTGTGTGTGTGTGTTAGTGTGTGTGTGTGTGTGTTAGTGTGTGTGTAGAGTAAAGGAAAGTAAGTAAGCCTTTATTGAAATCGTATCCCAGTTGGGATCTTGATCATAAAGTACAATAAAGGTTTTGCAAAAACAACAATGAAAGAGTATATATATATATATATATATATATATATATATAATATATATATATATATATATATATATATATATATATATATATATATATATATATATATATATATATATATATATATATATATATAGTTTTTTCAGGTTGTCCCCCAGTGTTGTCGGTGGGGTGGTTATGACATATTCGTTTATAGGGTATTACACACGTACCAATCTGCTGGTTCAAATAGTTTATTATATCTGCACAACGTTTCCTCCTAAAAGTAGGACTTCCTCAGATGCTACAGAACAAAACGTTTCAACACGGAGTGAGTTACAGTGGTATTTTTCGTGCAAAAATCTATTTGTTCAGAGTGAACTACAACAGTCCGATGTACCAGCAGGTTTCTACAAATGTGGCTCAACCAGGAGCTGCAACTTCTGTAAACATTCGACAAACGCCACCAGTTTCCATAGCAACTCAAATAATACAGTTCACACTATTACACAAAACATCACATGCAAGTCTAAAAACATACTATATCTTATAACCCGTAATAAATGCAAAAACAGTACGTAGGAGAGACCAAAACAGAGTTTCGATTAAGATTCAATAACCATCTGTCCACCATCCGTCGTAACTCAAACATGCCAGTAGCGCTCCATTTCAATTCAGATCAACACACAATCCAAGACGTATCAATAGTTGGCATTGTGAAAATCAATAAAATGGACGACCCGCTTCGAAAAAAGCTGGAATCCTTGTGGATTTCCAAATTAAAGACATTAACACCTGACGGCCTATTCACAGATAGCTGCTCCCATCGTCTTTATTCAAATTCCAACACAGCCACACTATAAATACACATTCAAACATTCTCCTAATTGCCATTCAACATCTGAGCCATTCAAATAGGTAAGAAACAACTCCTGTATTTTCACCATACTGTCACTTAGTATTTTTTCTGACATGTGACTTTTCCACGAAAAATACCACTGTAACTCACTCCGTGTTGAAACTTTTTGATCTGTAGCACCTGAGGAAGTCCTACTTTTAGGACGAAACGTTGTGCAGATATAATAAACTATTTGAACCAGCAGATTGGTACGTGTGTAATATCCTACAAACGATTATATATATATATATATATATATATATATATATATATATATATATATATATATATATATATATATATATATATATATATATATATATATATAAGGTCAACATATTACAGGTTCATAAATAGTTTACTTTGTTTTTTCATTTTGTCTTGTGTGAGTTTAAACATGTATGTATGTATTTTTCCAATTCACATAGTGATGCTTTATCTGTCCTTGAAAAGATGCTTATAAGGTCTTGTGTGCCTCTGAATGCATTTTTACAAATGTTTAGTTTACTGAAAAAATCGTGTTTAATGTCTGTGTAGCCTTTGCAATGAAAAAGAAAATGTAACTCATCTACTACTTGTTTGTTTTGTCCAATTGGTTTTGTCAAATGCTCTGTCTATGACATCAAGGTTTCTATATCTACCTGTTTCTATGTATAGTATGTGTGCAATAATGCGTAACTTGCAGAGGGCTGATCTGTGATCTGGGTTTTTTATAACATAAAGGTTGCTTTCGAGAGAGAAATCTTTTTCAACTCTCTGTATGTGCGAAGTTTATTTTATGGTGCCCTTGTCTGGTATTATCATGAATCAATTCAAGTGCACATTTTTCGAATAGCTGTGTAACTTTTACATTGAAATTAGTTTTAAACTGTTTGTCATTTTCTATTTTACATTCATGGCATCTCCAATATTTACGAGAAGCAACGATTGTTTAATGCCTGACACCCAATTATCTGTATGCGCATTGTCCAGTTGACAGCCCAGATCATATGCTTCATGAGTCAGTGTTGTATCTGCCTTTTTACTTATTTTTAACCAATATTTGACTATTTGTGTTATGCTTGAAACAATTAGAGGATATCTACCCAGTTCCATTAAACATGCTATGTTGGATTCTTTGTTATTCACTTTAAGTACGTGCTTGCAGAATTTAATGTGCAACTTTTCCATTGTATTTGTTAAGTTTGTGAGTATGGTTTTTGCATTTGTGCATATGTCCGCAGTCCATACTTCTGTACAGTATAGCAGAATAGGTTTTATCATGGCATCAAATATCTGTAAATGAACCTAAATTGGAATATTTGATTTTGCAAAGAGTAACTGTCTAAATTTAAAACATGCCTTCATAGCTCTGTTTTTCAAATCAATTTGTGCTCTATTTAGTTTTCCTGTAACATTTAACTTTATGCCAAGGTAAGTATATGTTGACACATTTTCCAACTCATTACCATGTATTGCAAATTTAAATTTATTGAAAATTTTCCCCGATTTGTTGAAAACCATGATTTTTGATTTGAGAATGTTTATGCCTAAATGCCATTTTTCACAATAATGCCCTATTGAATTTAGAGCATTCTGTAGCCCCGTAGGTGTCTCAGATAGTAGAAGTAAGTCATCGGCATAAAGTAAACATGATAAAGTACTCCGTAATAAAGTTTGTGGGTCATTGGTGACACAATTAAGTGAATCTTTTATGTCATTAATGTATAGGTTAAAAAGCAGTGGGCTAAAGCCATCACCTTGCCTTGTTCCTCTCTCCATGGGAAACTGTTCAGTGAGTCCCTCTTTCACCTTAATGCAACCCTTCAAATTTAAATAAATTGACTTTATGATGTTATAAAATTTCTCTGTGATACCATACTTTACTAATTTGTGTAGAAGCCCCACATGCCAAATTGAATCAAAGGCTTTCTGAAAGTCTATGAAACAGCCAAAAATATATTTCCCCTTACTCAGATACTTTGTAAGTAATTGTTTTAAAACAAATATGATCACATGTACTAAACTCTGGCATAAAGCCAATTTGTTCCCAAACTATAAGGTTTTCATTTTAAATGTGAGTAATTAGTCTTTGTTTTAGAACTGAAGTAAAATGTTTACTGATTGTACTAAGCAGTGTTATCCCTCTGTAATTTCTCGGGTCATTTTTGTCTCCTTTTTATATATCGGTACAATAATGCCTGTATTCCATGCATCAGGAAAGCGACCGCTAGCTAAGACTATGTTGAAAAGAGTTTTGATTTGATTAATTAATACATGTCTACTTGCCTTTATCATTTCATTTGTTATTTTATCCATACCTGGGGCTTTCTTGTTCTTTAAAGTACTGATGGGGTTTTGAATTTCTAATTTAGAGATGGGTTTGTCCAAAACTGAGATCTGTGTTCCCTGCCCTGTTGATCTATCATGACATTCTCATCTATTAATAGCAAATCTACCTTTGTATTAAGTGCCTTAAAATGATTGTACCACCTTTCTTTTTCAATTGGTGTGTGTTCACTGCTATTATTTTGTGAATCTGATTTCAACTCATTAATCAGCTCCCCGTACTTTTTTGGGTTTGATTTCCCCAAGCTGTCTAATTTGTTTTAAAATCTGACTTTTAAATTCTCTTCTCTTTTTTTATATAGACGTTTATATTGTTTCTTTAAATTGTAGCACGAGCTCCTTAGTTCAATATTATATGAGTCTCTGCTCAACTTAAATGATAATTTGTAAGCATCATTTTTTAAATTACCAAGATCATTGCTATACCACTTTGGTTTCCTAGAGGTGCTTAACTTATTGCCCTTTTGTTCCTTTTTAGCTCACGGGTGTAAACACGTGGGCTAATGTCATAGCGATGTCTGTCTGTCCGTATGTGTGGTGTGTGTGTGTGTGTGTGTGTGTGTGTGTGTGTGTGTCTTAGTGTGTGTGTGTGTGTGTGTGTGTGTCTGTTTACACGATAACTCAAAAACGCCTAAACGGATGTAAGTCAGATTTGGTACATAGGTACCTTATGCTACTTGCAAGAACTGATTAGAGTTTGGTTTGTGTGACTTGCATATTAATGAAATTATGCAGTATCGTTTTTTCCGTACAATGGTTGACCTATGAAGACGGTAATGACAGTGTAGACATATATCAAGAAATACTGCACAAAATTTCATGAAACTTTTCACAGATGACAATCTAAGAACATTATGATGATACTGTGAGTGTCATGTCAATTATCTTCTCATTTGCATATTTAATGAACTTTTGTTATTAGTGAGATAACTCTGAAATTCATGCACCAAACTTGATGATACTTGCAACAAATATTGATCTGATATATATCTAATTATACTTCGAAGCATTAGGCAGTGTCAAGTTAATAAATAGCTCATTTGCATATTTTATGAAGGTTTGTAATTAGTCATATAACTCCTATATAACTTCACCAAATGTGATGAAATCTGATATCAAACTCTAAGGTGATGTTGAACTTCTTCACCTATAATGCAACTAATATTATGTAACTTGACACCCCCTAAAAAGAACTCACGAAAGATGATACAGTTCAAATAGGTTAATAGGTGCTTTAATTGAAATATATAGAGATCTCTTGCATGTGATAAAAAGAAATATGTTTGAATGAAATCTTATTTGAAATTCACAATGTTTTTGCCTGCAATTCAGTGAGAAGACTTAAAATCACCAACAAAGTATTGCTGTTTTTCTGTATTGCCATTTGCATGATAAAAAAGTTAAACTAATAGCAGGCCATCACATTGACATTTCAGATCTTATCACATTTGAAGAAAATTACTTGATATACGTGGGTCATGGTACACTTCCCTAAGTTCACACATGCCAAAGTAATAGCTTCAGACATTAAAATAATAATGGCTGGCAAATCTTGATAATATCTGAAAGAAAGTAACATTGTATATATGTATGCTAACATACATTGTCCTTGTGTCTAGGGATTAAAAAGCTATTAAGTTTGTCAGAATTTCATCATTCTATCAATTTTACTCCTTTGTACATGTATGTATCATTTATATGAAGATGCAATCCACATTGGGGTTGGACTAATTACACCAGTGTGAAAATTAATATGATCCTGCATTTGCATTGCCTAGGAGTAGTCTATAGTGATTTTGAAACTGTAGTCTCCTGTAAATGTTTGCTTTCCTAATGCTATGGCTCAGCTTTTAACATGCCATTTCAGTTATTTCCAGTCCCTGTTGTACAAAATTTTTCCCTGCACTAGGTATTTTTCAGCTTCAGACTTTGTTACTGTGACAAAATGTGCCTGTCAATGGTTTCTTCCTCAGCCTTAGTCTGTGGTACTTTTCATCCATGTTTGTAGCATGCTTCCTTCGTACGGAAAGGTAAGAAATGAGAAATTGAACAATTTAAAATTAGAGACATGAAGACACTGAACTTTGGTCATTGTATGAAACTCTTTATTACTTGCTCAGGATGTCAGTTTGTATAATCCTCTTTCTTCCAAATGGTATTTGTTTCTATGGTTTGTCTCTGGAGCCTGTTAGAAAGATGATTATACGGATTCAAGATACAGCCACGCATCAAAATTAATGTTGTTAAATGATAGCCTACACTTGAGTATTAGCCCCTTACATTGCCTAATGTTCACCCCATAATAATTCCTTCCAAAGCCCTCCCAAAAAGTAAAATCCATGGTAGGACTCTTCCAAAGGAACCAGTTTTAAAGATCCCATTCAAAGCAAACGATCACACAGATATACCTTGTTAAAGCGAAGCAGTCTGTGGTACTGTGTCAGATTTTGAAGCAGGGGGTTGAATGGAGGGAGATAACTTGCTTAACTGATATAGTGTTTATGGAATTTAACTTGAATAATGCAATGCAGTATAGATAAAAGCTACATTTAGCATTCGCTACATCCTAACTAAAAGGCCACTTTGAGACTGGTTTGATTAGCTGTAATATATAAACTACATATTTGTATAGACATCACAAAAACACACATCATCAGACAGTCTTAATTTAACTTTAATTATAAAGGGACAGTACACCTGTTACTTTTCTGATTTAAAACAATATTTTGTTTTGTACAAACTATCTTTTCTTCTGCCTTAAATCTCAAGTTTTCACCTAATCAAAATGCACTGTGAATTTTGATGTGGACTAAAATTAATTTGCTAACAATCACAATTTCATATATGATATATGATGTCTTTTCAAGTTAAACACTGGACAAGAAACATGCTTTTCGCATTAGAGAGAGACAGTGCAGTTGGTACAATTGAGAAAAAATTAACAAAATCATCAAAACGTACAGCTACTATTGTGAGGGACAAACAGAGTGTCTGAGAGTTGCTCTAAATAGATAGGCTGCAGTCAACTCAGATTGTATACTTTGTTTTGAAAAATTGTCAATATAAAAATGGTTTCACTGAATTTCCCTGGATACCACAAAATCTGGTTTTGATGATATAAATATATATGCAACCTATTTATACACATATTTAATGGAACCCGGATGTGACAGGATCAGACTCAGAGATGGTGGAGATGTTTTCACAAAATCAGTTATATACCTCACTTAAAGCCCGGCGCAAAATGACCCGGTCCGGATTATGCCAAGTTTGGGTGGGCGCTTTGGGCATGGCTCTGCATAATGAGTCTGTTGTTAACGATTTCTATCGTTTGCATTATCTGCATAATCTGTTTGCTCTCAAATCACGCTCGGACTATAGGTACAGCCTTCACAATACGCGAAAGAAAAAAGAAAGAAGGAAAAAATATCAATTTCATCAAACAGGAACTTGCTGAGTTGATCTACTGAAGATTTTGCTTAGTTGATATACTGAAGTTTCGGGGTAATTCCATCGTTCAAGAATGATTTGGCTACTCACCACCATATCTTCATTCGGAATTGACGTTGTACGTAGTGGAAATAATCATCAAGTAAGTAATAAACATAAACATTAAAAATAATCCGAAGCTGGCAATTTCGTATGTTGAAATCACGATTTACCGATCTGAACATTGACTGAGAAACACGGTCAGGAAAATGGTAGGAAATAGGTGAACGACGCGACGTCATGATCGATCGCTAAAACAAAAAAATAAAGTAAGTTCACTACATCACGGAAGGCTCGAGATTTCCATGGCCATGAATCTCGCGTACCACGATATCTGTAAGCGATCGCAGTCGGCTACTCGGTTGCTTTGAGGGTGACCCCGGACAACTCATCACGAGTTATGTTTATTTTCGGAGAAATGGGATGAACCATGGACCGGGTTCATAGATATCTTCGTTATTGAAGAAATTAAAATCCAACCTTTGTCGCAATCTTACGATGTAGTTCCAACTCAATGAACCGATCTCGGACACACGTATCCTCTTAGGCCTAAGCCTTTCAAAGAAGATCGGGTGATGACGCTCACTTGCTCACCTTGAAATGACAAATACAATGTTTTGATGTCTTACAAGCTTTGTTTAATTCTCATAACAGAAGTCCAAACGTTACTGGGGCGACCAGTATGTCAAAATCTTACCAACTCTCCGAACACGACGTGTCATTGCCATATGTGAGAACACGTGTACATGTACAAACCATACGGCCGTTTTCAGGTCTAGCATTTATATAAAAAGCGACTGTAGCGTAACGTAGTTTCGGCCGTAGATTTGGGGGGTTGTTTAAAGTGGCTCTCTTTGACTGACTGTAAGTAAATTGATCTTGGAGGCTACCACCAAGCTTTGATGTTTAGTTGTTTTCGATGTAATTGTCAATGCAAACTATGGACTCGGCCTACAGTTTTTATAATAGTTTATTAATACAGTGCACGCACTTTTCGCAAGAATACATCGTACCGGTACTGACTCATCTCTCGCTAAGTCACGACCGAAAAGGGTTCACCTTCGCGATGTCATTGCATCATAAACGCTTGTTAGTCCCCACGGACACCGTCCGGGGGGACTTATAGGTTTGGTCATGTCCGTGCGTGTGTGCGTCCGTGCGTGCGTGTGTGCGTCCGTGCGTGCGTCCGTCCGTTCACGCAGATATCTCAGAGATGCAAGAAGCGATTTCATTCAAACTTGGTACAAGGATTACTTCATATGTCATACAGATGCACATCGATTTGTTTTGTGATACGATCCAATATGGCCGCCAGGCGGCCATTTTATTACGATTTTTTCATGTACAGAGCCATAACTCAGACATGTTTCAACCGATTTTATTCAAAGTTGGTAAAATGACATTGACCAATGTCATAGATATGCACGTCATTTTGTTTTGTGGTACGATCCAATATGGCCGCCAGGCGGCCATTTTATTACGATTTTTTCATGTACAGAGCCATAACTCAGACATGTTTCAACCGATTTTATTCCAAGTTGGTACAAGGACATTGACCAATGTCATAGATATGCACGTCATTTTGTTTTGTGATACGATCCAATATGGCCGCCAGGCGGCCATTTTATTACGATTTTTTCATGTACAGAGCCAGATCTCAGACATGTTGCAACCGATTTTATTCAAAGTTGGTACAAGGACATTGACCAATGTCATAGATATGCACGTCATTTTATTTTGTGATACGATCCAATATGGCCGCCAGGCGGCCATTTTATTACGATTTTTTCATGTTCAGAGCCATAACTAAGACATGTTTCAACCGATTTTATTCAAAGTTGGTACAAGGACATTGACCAATGTCATAGATATGCACGTCAATTTGTTTTGTGATACGATCCAATATGGCCGTCAGGCGGCCATTTTATTACAATATTTTCATATACAGTGCCATAACTCAGACATGTTTTAACCGATTTTATTCAAAGTTGGTACAAGGACATTGACCAATGTCATAGATATGCATGTCAATTTGTTTTGTGATACGATCCAATATGGCTGCTGTGTGGCCATTTTATTACGATTTTTTCATATGCAGAGGCATAACTCAGGCAAATCTCAACTGATTTTATTCAAAGTTGGTACAAGGACATTGACCTATGTCTTACATATGTACGTCAATTTGTTATGTGATACGATCCAATATGGCCGCTAGGCAGCCATTTTATTACGATATTTTCATGTACAGAGCAATAATTCAGACATGTTTCAACGGATTTTATTCAAAGTTGGTACAAGGAGATTGACTAATGTCATACATATGCATGTCAATTTGTTATGTGATACGATCCAATATGGCTGCCTTGCGGCCATTTTATTACGATTTTTTCCTGTCGAGGGCCATAATACTCTAAGGCATATCTTAACCGATTTTATTCAAAGTTGGTACAAGGACATTAACCTATGTCATACATATGTATGTCAATTTGTTTCTTGATATGATCCAATATGGCTGCATGGCAGCCATTCTGTTACAATTTTTTCGTGTCCTTAGCCAAAACTTGAGCATGTCTCAATTAATGAAGAGGACTCTATCCTCTTAGGACATGTAATCAAAGTACCCATTAACAAGTGGGGACTGTGTCATCAACGATGACTTGTTAGTAAAATAGTTTATGACAACCGCGAAGTTTTCATCCTGATGTGCACGCCAATATACGTGTAACTCTTAGCGTACACATGGTTTGTTTACATCGTAATTGTTCTCGTATGCACAGCAAATGTTTGACCAGTTACACCTCTGCACGTCACTGCATGATTGACAATTGTTTGAATCACGGAACGACTGTTTCCTAAAGGCCATTTCCTTTGTTACGAAAGCGACTTTCCTCCTAATCGTCGTAATTTTAAAATTCTTTGTGAAACTTTGTAGAGACCTGTATGGCCTACGTGCTTATGAAACAGTCTATGTTTATGGTAATAATGTTTTGTTTGAGAATCGCTTCGGCTGATTTTCACGGAGCGGTCTACCTTGCTGTTGCCAGTTGTCACTCAAGCGCCATTATGAATTTTCGATGAGTTTGGGGTCTTTTATACCCAGCACCGGGTTTAAAAGGAAAGAAAGGACAGGATAAAGGTCAAGAAGAGGTATTACTGCAGAAAACTTGGGAGGAGAATAAAATTCCACAGTTTAATATCATCATTACTACACGTCAGTGCCACATCCAAGCTGCCATGAGTGAGAGGAACAAAGAAACCCTATCAATGATAATTCATCCCTGTAGTGTGCCTATATAAGGTCTATATCTAGAAACATACTGACTGGCTGCAAGCCCTAATGACTGCAATTTGCTAAAGTAATTTCCCTTTAACTTAAGAATTAAAGGAAGTTATTTAAGTTCAGGTAACTCACAACAACACGATTGGAACTAATTTGGGATAATTGGATGGTGAAGTAATGTCAATTTCATCTACAAATGTAACCTCATCTGCTTTTCTTTTTACGTTACACATTTGTTTTTATAAGTAATTTGTAATATTGCAACATTAAACTATAGGGCACCTAACATTTTTGAGAAATTTGAAAAATATGAAGATCCAATTATCCCAAATTAGTTCCAATCGTGTTCAACTTAACAGGCAAACACATGTACATATACTGTGTTGTCCTTACAACCACTCAGTACACTGGCAAGGCATCAGTATATCATTAACAATTCACTGACTAGTTTATATGCCTCTGTTTCTCATTTTCAGAAGAGCATGGCGCTTTCTTTTCCTTTGCATCTTTTCCCTTGAAGCTAAGCAAAAAAGCATACATCATGTATAAATCATTTAGCAAAACTAAATATTTTTTACCTGCAGTCATGTAACTCAATATCCATCCTACAAATGCAGAATGTCTGTATTTGACATTGCAGAAAAATGTATAACTTATGAGCACTACTTGAACGCTTTACCTACCAGACAGTATCACTTTCCCACCTGCAGAGTCAGTAAAAAGCAGTATTGAGCCAAAACTGTATGTATTTTCAACCACTTGGCTTTATATGTTGTGACAGCTTTAGTCTAAAATCATGTGTACTGTATCTCTGTATCTATTGTAGGAGAGATATCAGTTTGGTCAGCACAACTATATCATCAACACCACCAGAATGCCTCCCAAAAAGTAATCATCCGTGACCTACTGGCAGTCAGCATGTGCCACTATCGCAGTGGGCGATCCCTTGGAGTTGGTGAAGTTTTCGAGCTCACTAGAGATGCGGCCTGCCTGTACGACAGGAATGCCGTGTCCATTACATTAGGCGGCCTTAAAGTAGCCAGCCTAAAAAGAGATGCTGCAAAGCTGATGGCAGAAATCATGGATGCACAGTTGCAAAATGGCAAGATCTTTTTGAAAGTCAAGAAGAGCGCGTTCTTTCCATTCCCGAAGAAGTGGCGTTGCGCAAGAGTGCAACGTTGGGTTCTATGCTGACGAAAGGGTGGTTGGAGTGGTAGCTACACGTTTATTTTGCGTAATCTCGATTGATTACTTTCTTGTCATCGAACACAGAATATAGTTTGTGCAGCTTCGGCTTCGCTTTTTGCTATTACTGTTTTATTGAAATTCGTTTGCCGGGTACAAGCAGGCTTTGTCATCGCGACGATTCACATGCTGCCGCGGGGCCGTTTTCTCGGACGTGGCGTGGAGCCTTTCTCACTTGTTACCTTATGACGCATATTAATAGTGGGCACTGAGGTTTTGGTCAAGGTAATTGGCAAATTATTCGAAGTTTGACCCCAGAACTATAAAACCACTAACTTCAGGGATAAAACAGCAATACCGCCACGGCTACCATTAACAATAAATCATCATCAACAACATTAACAAAACGGGTAGACATAAAAAGCCAAAAAAATGTGTTTGGATGCCGAAGATGGCTCTTGCCATATAAAATCACTGACAAACAGTGATTGAAAAAAAAACCAAACAAATGTAAAGGACGGGCGCATGAGACGAGATAACGTATCGCATTTTTTAAAGTGTACAATATCGTTACCTCGCACTTTCGGTCGTGTAAACACTTGGGGGAGCCATTGAACTCTTCTCTTCTCTTCTACCATAGACAGTTCTCGCTATACTGTCTATGTTTATAAAAATAAAGTCATCTACCACTTTGTAATTTCTGCAGGCTCATCTTTTCAATCGAAAGTCGGGCGATTCCATGGTTCTTTGGGGCAATTAAGTGTACGTCGAGCTTAAGGAATGTGGTTACATTCGCGATGTTTTATTCGAAATCATTTATTCTAGGGCAAATGCACATAATTTATGCCGTGGGAAATACTGGCCGCTCATAAACAAGACAATAAACTCAATATGTAGGCATCGATACTTTTATTGTCAAAGTGCCAACGACACCTACAAAATACAAAATAGTTCAGTCCAGGTATTTGCAACTCTGCCATCAGACTGGTCAACCGGAAATCAACCATAGGTGTCTTTTGGCACGCGTATACGCCAGTCACCTAGGCGACGGTAATCCGCACCACTTATCACCATCGGGAAGGTACTCCTCCCCCTATACCACTGGCGATCCCGCCCTCAAGGCACTACGTCATTCGACCAAGCATTGTTATTGTAATTTCCTGCATAAAATTAACAGCGAGGTCAACCGGTCAAATCCTCTTGGCATTCCTGGCATTTCCCGAACCCGTATTTCGTGAATCATTAGGCAAATTTCTGAGCCAAGTGATGATAACTCTTACATAAATTATCAACAACAACACTTACTGTGGAATTGATATTACATACGGAAGTCCATACATTACTTTCACTGTAAGCATTCAAAATGTTATACACAAAATCAGACCATTTTGAATTAAACCTCGATGATATGTATGCACACTTAAGTAAATAAGTTAATATCAAAGACACATGTCAGCAGCATATCACTAGTAGTTACTCAACATGACTGTCCATGCAGCGCTATAAAGTACTAGTACTACAAAAACAAGACCGAGAAACATTCATTTACTGCAAAAATATTTATTTGAATATTATAATACTTATATTGCACTGCGGCCCAAAAGCATGCCTGAGTGTCTCCTGAGTGTACTCTGCGAAGCATAATTCCTACCGTACAGCGCTATCGGCCGGTCACTATTGACACGGCGAACATTGTATCAATTTATTTTCAATAGATTATCGATCGAAATCTGCTTGGGTGCTGCTCGTGTAATTCAGGTCACGCCATGAATATTTCCAAAATAACCCGTATATTTTGACTTATTTACCATAACATCAAGGTTTCTGTTGGTTTCTTGTACTTAAATGAAATTGACGACCCTTTTTCAGTTTTTGTGATACTTTTACGTTTCAGTGTATTTTGGCGCGCTTTGGCCTAGTTTGCCGCCACTGTGAGCCGGGAACGACCGGCGAATATGCAACACAACAATGTATCAATTTCCGACAAAAGAATATCGATCGATAACGTTCACTGCACGATTGCAGTGGAGACCGTGCGCTCGTTTGCCCCTCCCTTCTGTGTTATTTTTCAGTTTAGGCGCCGTAAAATAAATTCTTTGTTTGCCGTCCGCGTGCGGGTAGGTTCTTGGACGAAATATGAAAAAAACAAACACAGATCGTATGCTCGAAAATACGACGCGTTGTATCCTTCCTTTGTTGGCAATATATGTCGCAGCAATTTACTTAAATGTCGCAAAAACGCAAATGTTGTACGATCGTTTCGATACAATCAGATTACCTATCGTAAAGGGGTACATCAACCGCTGTACGTAAAGTGTACATGTGCACCTCCTGTTGTAGCGGACTGCAGGACAACCGTAAGTGAAGATCGATCGACCGTTTCACACGTTTACTTTCTCCCTCAAAGTTTCCAAATCGGCGGAAGTGCGCGATATTGCTTGGTCTCCATACATGACGGATCGAAAACAATTCTTGACTGGTTTAGCTTCGAATAAAGAATGGAACTGAATTTCCATCAGCTTCTGCGCGATCCGCGATTGATCACGACTGATATGCCTATGTGATCTGCACCGGGGCAAGCAGTTACCGCCGGTGAAATGTTCGTTGTTGAATGCTCCAAATAGTTCGTACGCAGTATAAGTTGCTCTTACTTTGAACATTTTTTGTGCTAAAAACGATGTGGTCATTTTATAAGTCCGGATTAGAATTCAGTTTTCAAAAATAGCAATGGCCATTCGGCATTGCTGTCTGGACAAGCAGAATATTCAGCATTTTAGTATGCAATAGCGCTGATCACTTAGGCCTAACGTCAATTTTCTTTCATAAATATGCAAAAATTTGTCCGCATTTTCGACAAGAACGATGAAATAAAACCTGCCAGTGTCTTAATGCATACATAAAATCACACTAATTTATATGAAGTTATGGCTCAGTCTACAAGACCGCGCATTCAGTAACACAATTTGTCCGATTTTCAGGCAGTGGTGTTCGAAGTCGCGGGCGTAGCTATGTATAGTAACAAACCTGACCCGAGATCAGCACTATTATAATTCGGATAAAAGACTAGCTGATACACAAAATTCAGAATAAATTGCTTTTAAAGTTACAGCTAATAGAGCATTTAACTCAACAGAAACAGTGCTCAGGACTAGTATTATTTGACACTTAAAAAGGAGGATTTGTACTCAAGGCTGTTGTGATTTGCTCAGCTACCCACTCTTCTTACTGCAAAAATTCTAATTGTATGGAAGAGATAGTAGTTTCACCTTTTACCAAGATGTTTAGCATTTTTCTGAGTGACAACTATACTTTGTTATACTCAGTAACTTTTGCACTTTAATATGTGGAATTTTCAGGTTTTGCAAGAACACCTTTTAGTTGTAAGCTTACCCCAACATTTCGAAATTTATAGTGTTTCGTTGGTACTATATAGACTTTACTTCTCGGTAGACAAGCTTGACAGGTGCCGTCTGAGATACGCTTCTCCAATTGTCTAAATGCCCTGGACTACTCTTTGGTCGTTGTGTCCTCCTACCCTGTCTGTTGTATTTTTCTCTCTTGTCCTTTCCCGTATTATTTTAGAATGGGATTTTAAACTAAGTTTAAAGCTTGGTTTTGATCATATGATAGATATGTATTAAATATAAAAATATACGTCCAATCGTACACACCAATACAGGTCTCGATCTTAAATTTATACGTTATAATTAATATACAAATGTCACTCAGACACGTTTCAAAATTGAACCCATTGCGTGATATTCTTAAGTTCCTTCATTAGGTGTTAATTCAAATATATTTTGTTTTCTTCCATTCAAAACTTCGTAAACATCCTCGTAATTCGTAAATTGCATCTTTTTATATTGTCGCAAATATGCTTTTCATTCATATTTGAGATCTTGTTATTTTAATTAATAGTTTTACTGGCATCTATGACCACCTATAGTGCATAAATCTCCGTCAGAGACAATCTGTAACACAACCAGTTGATTACTATCACGCTGTACATGTTGTACATTATGTACTGGTATAGTGTTTATTGCCATGGTTTATTATGGAATTTTTGTTCAGACTCAGAGTCACCTAACTCTAAGTATGCTTGTTGTATTTACACAAGTATAACTTTGTTTCAACGCATTGTTTTCAGCGTGCTCATGAAGAGCATAAGAAACACTGCATTGTAAATGTAACAGATGATTTTTCATGCTTGTGAGCCATAAACCGATGGAAAGTTAGAGTTTATGCGATTGATCTGTTTTGTGGGTTTTTTTCTGTGTTTTTTTTTTTGCTGGCTGGCTGGTAGGTTTTTCAAAATCTAAGGACGGCAAACAAAGAATTTTATTTACACGGCCTTACTGGAATTCTTATTGTTTATATTCGCTAAAATTTTGTGTAAATTACGACAACTTTACAGGTATTTAGTCTGTAAACTTAAGAGACGCTTACTGATTACAGTGCGCCAATTTGAGACCCTTGTTCAGTGTATGTAAACGCCGTCACATCGCCATTTATTCCGGGCAAGAGTATATTGCAGTGAACGGAATAAATAAAATGCAAATAAAACAAGTTTCGTGAAGAAATTCAAGAATCTAAAACCACAGGAATTTTGTATATCAATCAAAAGATCGCCGTGCCACTTTTTGAACCTGAGAGGAGTGTGCAACCTGTTCTGTACATTAGACGCCATTGTTTTCTATGGGACTTATTCGCCAAATCGTAAAATGAAAAATACATCTGAAAAACCCGTTGACTTAACTTTTTCATTTCGCTGTTATTTCTTACAATATTTGAGATTACACATCTCTTGAAGGTTAACTAAAAATCTATGATTTTACATTTTTGAGTTTATCTCTTGTTTTTCTGACATGACGAGTTAACGACCATTTGGCTGTTGACTGTGTTTTCACCTATTTTTGCACATGACTATTGTCGCTTCGGTATTTTTGGAATTCCTCTTGCAAATTCTTGCCAAAATACTATAATGGAAAGGGCAACATGTAAGGGAAATGGAATCTGCAACTCGTTCATAAATATTTACCTTTGCAGTGAGGAAATTCGGTGAAGTTTTTAACATGACGTGGAAGGTGGATTCGACCCTCTGCGTATGTGTGGCGAAAAAGTGGGGACGCTTTCATTGGACAAAATGAGGGGCTTTTGGGCTGCAGTGTTGTTATACACGTTCATGGTGCTGTGAAATATAATAAAGTAATGCAATATGACCTAGTAGTGTCTTTTTTTAATTCAGATCCTCAGTCAAGAAAAGCAATACAGAATTACTGGAATAACAATACTGACTAAATTCAAGGTATCTCTTGTAGAAATATCCAAACTGCAGACCTTCAAGATGCATCACCAAATTGACTAATTTGAGGGCCAGGTTACTAATACCCATGTGACCCCATACATATATCATCTCAAAAACAAAAACTTATTATAAATGCTTGGCAACCCTAACATCAAAATTCTTTGACTCTCTAGAACACATTAGTTATTGTACTCTACAATATCTGATACATGCAACATTTATTTTAAAATGGGATCAAAATCCTAAATATTTATAATGGTGTATTTCCCCTCTTATCACTTAACTATAGCGCGTAATGCATGCCAAAATTAACATCCGTTTTCTTACACCACTGACCTAATTTTTCCACTAGTCATCCACATTCGGCTTGGCGATTTCTGAACCCACTCACTGAATTATTCAAGTGGTTACGGATTTCTGAACCCACTTACTGAATCCTTCACGTGGTCAGCAATTTCTGAACCCACTTACTAACATTCAAGTGGTCAGCGATTTCTGAACCCACTCACTTACATTTAACTAGTTAACGATTTCTGAACCCACTCACAGTGGTCAGCGATTTCTGAACCACTAGCTGAATTCTTCAACTGGTCAGCGATTTCTGAACCCAATCACTTACATTTAAATGTTCAGCGATTTCTGAACCCACTCACTTACATTCAACTACTAGTTAGCGATTTCTGAACCACTCACTTACATTCAACTAGTTAGCAATTTCTGAACCCACTCGCTGAATTCTTCATGTGGTCAGCGATTTTTGAACCCACTCACTGAATCCTTCAAGTGGTTAGCGATTTCTGAACCAAATCTCTGATTCTTCATGTACTGAACTCCCTAAGCTCAACTTCATTAATTTCTACTTATGACACGAAACAAGACCCCTACGTCACACAGCGTCATGCGACGTCAAATGTCGTAACAAAAATTGTGGTGTCAAACGGTCTTTTTAGTCCTTTGGGCCTTTGGCCCAAAGTACTAATGTGATGACGCGGCCTCTGTTGTTGCATACAGTGGGCCGTATGCTGTGGACGCAGGTATCTCAGAAACGCTTCAGTAACTTTTTCTGAAATTTGGTCTGGTGGTCACTTTGGCATGTATCTCAAACGGTCTTTTTTCTTTTTTGATTGAATCATTTTAAAGTCACTTTTTTAGCTTTTTTGTGAAAACCACTATTTCAATTTTTCCTCAAAGCACTGATTTGATTATTGTGATATTTGGCATGGGTGTTCGTATAGTTGAAATGCCGTCAGAAATGTTCAAAATTTGGTGATACATGCCTTGTATTATTTTTAAACAATATTTTTATCCATTTTTATTTTATATTTACTTGAGTTTGACTCGCTTTCGTTAAAGCTACCATCTGCGCATGCGCATAACTCTAGGACAAAATCTGAGTTGAAGAATCGAATCGGACGCCATCTTGTTTCTCGGTCTCGGCACAGTTTTTACTTTTTGAACGTTTCACTGTGTCTTTCAATATGTTCTATAGTTATGAAGTTGACAGTGATGCACTTTTGCGGCTGTCGTGTATTATTTGGTACGAAAGGCGCGTTTGATCGACAGAAGAATGATGGTACCGGCAGGCATATCAGTTCTACTGAGGAAGTAATCCACTGGCGCCTGGCCCGCATAGGTCAGGGACTCCCTTAAGGGAGAACCACTTGATTTCTGGGGGGGTATGGAGGATTTTGAGGAAAAAAAATTGTCACCAGGTGAAATAAAAGAAAAAAATAAGCCTGTAATGGCTTGAGAAAAAAAATTCTCATAACAGACAGAAATAAAAAAGGAATTGTCATTATGCAGTTGAAATGAGCAAAATTTTGGAAACTTCATTCTCATGTGTTCTTTGCTAGCATGCTGCCATAGGCAGCACAAATGTTTTTACCACAAGCAATTCTCATGTGTTTTTTTTCCCAGCACTTATGATATAAGCATTGACTACTTTACATCTCAGTGCACTCGATGTTTTCCTTCCCTTTTCTGACCCAAGAATCATGTTTCAGGATTTCTGTTGCAATATCTCAATGGTACAGGCAATATCTAGATGGGACTATTTGACTTCTGTACATTGTGAAAATTTAAAACACAAGACAGGAGTCAATAAACTAGTGTAAAAACCAATATATTATTCTCTCAACATAAATATGTTAGAAAGATTACAAGTTGTCAAAGAAAAATTGAGGAACAACAAATATAATGAAGTACAATGTGTGAGCCTTGTTTCTCTGACCACAAAAGATAACATCTCCCCTGAGAACTTAAAAGGAATTGACTGTTATAAAGAAAAGCAGGTATAGTACTGATCACTGTTGATTTGCCAAAAAGTGTTCTATAATTTAAGTTGTATATATACTAGACTTTCCATTTTGTTTTCATTCGTTGGAATGTAAAATGAATATATAAAACCATCCTGTGATATGTGAAACACTGGCTTAAATTTGAAAAATTGCACTGCTACTCCATTTGATAAAAAAATTGATGCAGGTGTGACAGTTGAAATTTAAAAATGCTGTCTCTCTGACAAAAAAAGTTCCCATACCCACTTCCTGCATACCCCCCTGAAATCAAATGGTCTCCCTTAATATGCGCATGCGCATATAACAAGTTAGCTTTGTTTTGCAAGGACCAGCTCCGATCCTGGCAAGGACTTTGAAAAATCAAACCGACGCTGTCTTGTTTCTCGGTCTTGTGCGAATTTTGACGTTTTGAAGCTTTTAGCGTTTATTTGATGATGTTTTGTAAATATGAAGTTCACAGTGATTGTATTTTTGTTGCTGTCATGTATTTTTTTGGCACGAAACGCTCCTTCGTTACCGGCGAATCCATTGCTTTAGCGAGGCAATCCCACCGGCGGCCCGTTAGTAATAGCTGGGTGAGAGCATGGAGGTACTACCTCCATGGTGAGAGCGAGGGAATTCGCTCTGTCCTTCTACCTCCATGTCATAACAAACTAGCGTCGTTTTATGTTGATGTACTGTCCTTTCGACACAGCGATAACTTAAGTTTTCTGTTGCTTATTTTGGGTAATTTCGACAGTTGTGCATTGATTTTGACATCATTGTTGAAGACAGTGTGTGCTTTCGACTGTCGACAGTCTTCGTGCCTTCTTTTGACCGGATCCGGAGTCACTTGCGGTAGTAATCCAACGTAGGCGATCGAGCGCGAAGGCGCAAGGTCGAGTGCCGAAGGCACGAGCTTGTATAAATACGGTACCGAAAGCTACGCGAGACCAAGCAGTACAAGCGACTGGCGAGAGTCTATGTCTGCTTTTGTTGACCGATTTACGCGCACTTCAGAATCACGGCATAATCCGACATGGTAATTTGGCATGATCATCAGATCATACATGATCCGAGATTGCACTTTAGCAAGGTCACGATAACTAATGTTGTTTGTTTCACTGTCGTTTAATACCTATATTTCCACTAAAAGACCATTAGAATTTCCTCCTGGCTACTTTGAAATCGTGCACTGGCATGCATGTAGGGATTTACATGAAATTGATAGACAGCTACAATAATAATAAATTATATATCAAAAGAAAGCTCTCTTCAAGACCAATTGATTGCATTTTGTTTGATGAAAATCGGTTCAGTACATAAAGAGATATGTCCTGTTGAATTTGAAAAAAACTTTCTCCTATTTAGAAATTATGCCATGGTAGACACCTGTAGTTATCATAACCACCAGGTGACCCCATTTTGAACATTGTTTGAGGAAACTAGAATTGCAATTTCTTGTGCTTTTTGCAATAACTCAAGCATTTTTATTGAAAATTGATGAAATTTTTTGTGGATATTGCTGACGAAATGTTCAATGGTTTTTAATTTTTATAAATGAAAAAAGGTTATTTAGAATGCTGTTTACAAGGTAAACAAAAAACAATACCTGTAAAAAATCAAATGATACCTGTGACATTGATCGCTGTATGCATTATGTATCGTGAACATCTACAGAAATATGATAATCATATTCCATCATATTTACTTTGCATATATGAAAAAAGTTATTTAGATTTATATTTACAAGGTAAACAAATAAACAACAATACATGTAAACAATCAAATGATACCTGTGACATTTTAGAACTTGATTTAAATTTAACAAAATATTTTTTTAGATTTTTTTTAATTTGAACTTCGAATTTTTTTTTGAATTTTTTGTGTGATTACAACTTTTATTAAATGATTATGAAATATGTCTGATTAATGTCGATTTAAAGTTAAAACAAAGAACTTTTCCAAAAAGTCAAAAAACTTCGTTCTCAACCCTTTGTCAATGCCGTAAAACAGCAACACGCATTTATAGAATGAACAACTGCATTAAACTGGATGCAAAGTTAAGCTGCCCCGGAAATAACATAGACCCTCGAACATGTCGAAGTCAGCGGTCCGAAATACAAACCAGTATAAATACAACTTTTTCAAAGTCCGGGACACCATCAATGAGGAAAGAACAAATTAATAATCTATGGCCTTGTTCTTCAGAGAGAACCAAAATAGTCCCCTTCTCGGGAACTAAAGATAGAAACTAAAATTTCAGTATAGTATCGTCGGCAAAGTGTGGTGCTCGTGCGTATGCCTACACTGCCGTGCAGTGCTGGCTTGACAACTTCTCAGTGTCTATCGAAAATATCACCCGGAAGTCAAACTACTTCGAATAAGATAACGTTTGAAAGGGTAAAGTATGTTTCTCTAGATCCTTGCGTTAGATAAGAAATCAGACAAATCTAGCTGCAAAATCATGAACGTCGGAACTCAGCTTAGACCTCCTGACACAGAACATGCGGCGAAGCGCCGATTACTTGTATGTGATTCCTGGGAGTGCCCGGATGTAAAGTTGGGGTGAAACCATACTCGCTAAAAAGGGCCTTAAGCATCATTTTTCGCATCGTCAGACTCGTAATTATTGCAGAATTACAATTAATATTTATCATAAAATTAATTTTGGGGCCGAACGTTTAAGGAAATCAAGATTTTCTTTCAAAAAAACACAAACGAAACACAAAGTTTGATCACAGATTGAGTTTTTCTCGGCCGATTTTAACGTTTGCCCCCTCAAAATGAAGCCCATGATCTCTACTTTCGTATCAACCAAAAAAATAGTGATGCGATCAGAATAAGTCATGCGGAGAGCCTATCAAAGAGGTATATGTTCGATCTCCTTCGCGGGACATTCGAGGTCACGGCACAACGCTCATAATGGACGCCAAAATCGCCGGTACGCGTGAGTTTGTAGTCGTGCTGCTTTGACATTTATCGTAGTACAAAAGTGAAAATTTCCCAAAATGAAGTTAAAATAATAATCTTCAACACTACAGTTTTCATTTTCTCTGATTATTTGGTCTATTTAAGAATTAACACGAAAGTTCGGACTAGACCTGCATCAAACGCGTACGTTCAACACAAATGTCACGTGACCTAAAATCCCTAATGCATGTAGTTGTCAACATCACTATGCTTGAATGTAGTAGACTCTTACTATGAATATATCGACTGTCACTGCATATTGCATATGTGTGCAAGTCACTCCATATCATATCAAAAATGTAGTATTGCGATGTTTGAGCTGCCACAAGCCAGAATTTACAGTTTATGAGAAAGTTATCTTGCATGTAAAACTCAGTTCTACTGTGAACAAAATGCAAGCTATGTTGCATAACTATGGTGAATAACATAATATTTTGTACCTATCACCGTGTCAGAAAATCAGAAGGAAACAACCACTCAGACAAACTCTGGTCAGGATGATACTGTCCAATTTTAATATTGTCTCTCGGCACACACTAGATACTCATGACTGTAAAACAACATTTCCATATAATTGTATATTCAGTTTTTATATTTAGTTTGCTTTTCACCATATTCTATGTCCTTCCCTGCACTACATAATTCAAAATTAAATATTGTTTTTGGCCTATACGTACTTGAGGGGTAAGCTTATTTAGTCTCATACATTAAAGATGCACTGTTGACCTTCAGAGTCAAACTTTTTATCATTGTATTGTAGATAGGTGTACACTCCAAATACTAAGTACAAGTGTGATGAGTGTAACAAGCAAATGTTTTTTAGTCAATGGCCCAAATTTATTTTCTATTTGATGGACAATAAATACATGTGTAATCAATGCCAACAATCCAGTTTAAGTAATTTGGTTTAGATTAGCCATTGTCCATTATATTACAATAGTTTGTGGCTAATTTTCTCCCCTTCTGTATCATATAAGTTCACCGTTTCCTGTTTTAGATATTGTTGATCCTATTGAGTTCCATCTCTTATTCTTTATTCACTTTCATATTAACTTTCATTTATGTCCAAACATTTGACTTTTTGCCAAATTTCACATTTATGGCAAATAATAAACAGTAAGGAGGCACAAAGGACGTTGGTGCCCCCGGGCCCCATGTTACTAGCATGCTAAGGGGGCGAAATTAGCTTTGACCTCTGGGTTTTACGTCGACAACAAGTGCGTTTACGTCAACTAACACACTCCATCAGCGGTTATTTTTTTTATTTTTTTTTCTTCCTGGCTTTAAAGCCCCAGTATTTCTAACTTTTAACCGTTTTTGTTCGAAATTACATGTTATTCCCTTTCAACCATCGTGAAATGTTGTTCAGTGAAGAAATAAGCTAAATTTGTGTTCATGTAGTGACATACAAACGCTAAATACTGCCCGATCGAGTTGGATTGCCGCGCGGTTTTGTTGACAATGCACCTGTATACGTCTTGCAGCATGCACGAGTGGTCGCTCGCATGGAAGTACAGCTCTCGTCAGCGTACGGTTTCAGAAAACGACAATATAGTATTAATTGAATATCGTAACTTAACTATAAAGTTAAAACAGGGAACGTGCCTTGGAAACGATAAAAGGAAATGTTCTTAACGTATTTTAAGACCTTGGGATAGTTCAATGTCGTATAATAAGAGGCTCTCATCAGCCAACAGTCCCAAAAATCCCTTGGGCCACTACCAGCAATATTTATTATGAAACAGAAGATAGTGATGATGAGAATGATATCGTTGCTCATGTACTCGATGGCACCAGCGACAGTGAAGATGAGGATCGACATTAGTGATGATGAAGTCACACAGCAGTTTTCTACAGTTGTGACCTGAGGTGGAAGGAGAGGCTGGGTCACGGAGAAATGTTTTCAACAGATATCATTATTAGTGCACAGAATCTAGGACAAAACTGAACTGTTGTGAATTCATCCTTTGTATTATCACAGAAATATATATTTTAATTGACTTGAGTTCAACAACCATTTGGACATTTAACCATACCATAATGACACGCTACCCATCCAAATTAAACATTACTATATGGTCAGAGACTGGTTATTAGGTGGCGGGATCTCTCTTGTGTTCGAACTTCTACCATGCCTGGAGCGCCATTAATTTTGTGCTCTTATCTAGAAGGTAATTGTACTATGGTAGTCCTTATGAGGATTAGATACCCGTTACGTTTGATATTATTTGGAAATACTTTTAAATTTACTGAGTAAGACTTTCATACTGTATTCAAGATATAATTTGTTCCTTTCTGAGCATTTTCAATTACGGCAACGATATGCGAAGTTGGTAGGCTGTACATGTATTGCCTATCCTGTACATACAGCGTAGCCCGGACGTACACCAAATTTCGTTTGAGTAGACGGAGCAGAAGCAGTCCCGTCATTTATTTTCAACGAACTTTTTTAATACTGCACAATGTAAGAAACGACTAGTTCAATGATTACGATGGTGAAATATTGAATTTTTATTTATATATGTTTTTCTCTCTCAATTCATTCAGCAAACTTGATCTCCGTACCGTCGGTCACAACGTGCAATGCAGTGCATCGACTGCCTCAATCGTTAGTTTAGTTGTTAAACGTTTGTTTGCACGGCTCATTATAGTCGGAACAATCTGTAAACACTTACATATTTATATCTTTCCAGTATTTCGCCGAACTTTTGCGCGTCTTTGGCTGAGTCTCCAGTTTCGATTGACCAGACCTTTTTGAAGAGCATAGGTTTCTATGGACGCCACAGTAAAACAAAACTTGCGTCACAGCCCCTCTATCCATAAGCTTAGAGGGCATGTGCTTGTAATTACGTAGATGTGATTGAGCACGCGAGGTGGTGTCATTACGTTTCGTCTTGTGTGTCAAGAAACCGTGACTTCTAATCCGACAAGAAATTATTTTCACTCCTTTTTCCTGTTAATTGTACACGTTGGTGAGGCGGGCTGGGCGTGCGAACCATGCGATTCAGTATCAATTACTTACTCAGTAACGATTCATTTCCGGGTCACATCTTACAAGCTTTGAAAAGCCCCTCCCCCCTAGCGTAATGGTCAGCCACCTTAAGAATCCGTGAGTGGATTTGACGGGTCTCTTTTGAGTGACCGGATTATGATAGAAAAAATATCAAGTCTGCTGGGGTTTCTAGCGGAATGAAGGCGAGTAGTTAAAGGATGCGGTGAGTTGGTTCAGCAATCGCTGACCACTTGAAGGATTCGGTCAGTGGGTTCAGAAATCGCTAACTAGTTAAAGGATTCAGCGAGTGAGTTCAGAAATCGCTAACCACTTGAATGTAAGTGAGTGGGTTTAGAAATCGCCATTAAACTAGTTGAAGGATTCAGTGAGTGGGTTCAGAAATCGCTGACCACATGAAGAATTCAGCGACTGGGTTCAGAAATCGCTGACTACTTGAATGTAAGTGAGTTGGCTCAGAAATCGCTAACCAGTTGAAGGATTCAGTGAGTGAGTTTCAGAAATCGCTGACCACATGAAGAATTCAGCGAGTGGGTTCAGAAATCGCTGACCACTTGAATGTAAGTGAGTGGGTTCAGAAATCGCTGACCACGTGAAGGATGCAGTAAGTGGGTTCAGAAATCGGTAACCACTTGAATAATTTAGTGAGTGGGTTCAGAAATCGCCAAGCCGAATGTGGATGACTTGTGGAAAAATTCGGTCAGTGGTGTAAGAAAACTGATGTTAAAATCTAAAGTGCGGTACGTACCCTCTGACTTTATTCAATTCGCCAATTGACGTAGCCGGTCCTTCGTACGTACGACGTTGTATCCTGGCGTTACACGGATGGAGGCCGTATAGCGCCGGCAACACACACCATCGTACGCAGGGCCACCACTTGACGCAGCTGAACACTGGGATGAAACTGTGGTCAATTGAAGGCTGTATTTTTTTAACTAAAAGAATTCCTTCGCGGGCTGTTCTAAAAGTCGCCATGCATAAAATCGTTATGTTCTTGGTAAGTATACAACGCTAAAACGTCGGAATTTTCAAAACAGAAGTAGGCCGTCATAGTGAATGTGTTTCAATCCTATCAAAACCTATTTCTGTGTTCGAAAAAGTCGGAATGTACAAATTATCCAGTTTCATAAGTAAGGTCCGAGACATATGCACAGGCCCTAGTGATTGGTCGTTGCTGGTATGCTTACAACCCACTAATTGGCTTGACCCTTTCTCTTGGTCTCATAATCATTTGGCGATCACCTCACGGCACTGTTAGCCTCGTTCTGTAGCGTTTGCGTCCTACGAATGGAGTATCATATTTACTTTCTGGAAATATTGGTAGTAATCTGTCATTCATTATGTCAGCACCTGGTGGGGCCAGTCACGACGTGAAGACAAAGACAAGTGCCCAAATTAGTGGCTTTACTTACACTGAACCTTTGATTTCCACCGATTCCATCTTTTACTTGTAATATTTTGATGTCATCGGTAGATCGTTCTTTCTTGATCCAAAGTTAATTATTTCGGAGCAAGCAGTATTACTTGAGGGTGAACATGAAAAAAAAGCTCAGCGTTTTCAAAGTGGCCTCAAGGATCCCTGAGTACCATAAGTGAGTCTTTATTTTTTCATTTAATGAAAATACGACGTTTTCAATCGAGTTCGAACCCACAACCGACGGTATCAGTCACCTTACAGAGAAGCAATAGACAGAACCGCTCGGCCAAATCCCCTTCTCAAAGAGAGTGGTTCAACAACTGGCTGAGTTGTTACATTTTCTGACCGTGATCCGTCCACTTATTGTAGAGTTCAGAAGCACCACACGCTCGCACGCTCATATCACACACATCACACACAAACGTTATCAAAGCAATGAATATACATCGCTAGAACCGGGCAAACATACAGATTAATCACATTCCATGGTGTAAAGACCAGTTTTTAGAGGGTATTAAAACAGGTGCATTTCAATAAATGATAATCATTTGCAATTTGTATTGGTGTTGTACCACCACGTACAGTGAAATGACACCTTTGCGTTTAACTCAGAAATCAAATTTATCGTGCACGTTTGCCTTGCTACTCACCATATTGTAGTCAAGTGCTTTGATATCAATTTTCAAAGATATATACATTTTCAAATATAGTTAGTATTGTTTAGGCACAAAATTGTTCATAGTTTGGGCCTTCGATAACAGTAGTGTAAGGAACATATATACATTTGTACAAACATAATGTCTACATACCTCTCTCTCTCTCTCTGTCTCTCTCTCTCTCTCTCTCTGTCTCTCTCTCTCTCTCTCTCTCTCTCTTACGGTCACCTCTCTAATTAGGACAGATTCATCGAATCAAAAGTTGCACTTTGAATGGAATTTCACCTGTTTATTAAGGCACATCAATATGAGGGACACTTTTCCATTCTGAAGCTGTCCTTAATAGACAGGTTGCAATGTAAATGAATAATATGGACGTATACATATGTCCTGATGGGTGATAACAGTGCTCAATGAGGAAGTAGACCGCTATACAGATATTTACTTCAAGTAAAAAGTAATAATAACAGTATATGTATTAAGGACAAGTCTAATTGCAATGTTGTCCCATTTTACTGCCATTCTTCCGATTGATTTCCGTCCAATTATCTTGGTCACTGGATGTAAGGCAGTGTTCAACGATACCCTTGGAGATGTATATATATATATATATATATATATATATAATATATATATATATATCGAAGTATATAGATGTCCTGTGGGAAATTACAGTGCTCAAAGCAAAAGCAGAGCGTTATAAATAAATAAACAGAATACTTCAAGTACAAAGTAATAAAGTACTTAAGTTTCATGCATCTTGCAATCCTCAGATAGAGTGAAAGGATTATTAGCTCGACACTCTTACATATATGATTGGGACGAACCATTCTATTTGTAGGTAGTGTTAAAATTCGATAAATAATATTTGTTTTGGTGGCGACATTTTGAAACCAGCTCAGAGCGTTTGTTTAACAGTGTAGATTTGTCAGCATTGATAATGTGCAGTAATAAATTTCTAATATATATATATATATATATATATATATATATATATATATATATATATTATATATATATATATATATATGTATATATATATATATATATATATATATATATAATATATATATATGTAATATATATATATATTTTAATCAGGAAACCTGGAATTTTGTATTTACGGGCAATTTGTGCCATTTTGGGCTGAATTTTTTTCTCAAAAGCTGCTCGTCTTTTAGCTTTGACTTTTTATATACTGGTTCCTAGGAATTATTTAAATATGATATTTTGAAATTATGAAGAAAGTTAACATTTTTGCAATTAGCGTCATAACTCTCAAATTCCTGCACCAAGTTTAGCCGAGCAGTTCTCTCTGTGGCCTCCCCGCTAGGCGACTGATGCCATATATTGTGGGTTCGAACCCGATTGAAAACTAGCCGTATTTGATAATACAAATATTGATCTGATATATACGTAATTATACTTAGAAGCATTGGGCAGTGTCAAGTCTACAAATAGCTGAATTGCATGTTTATGAAGTTTTGTAATTAGTCATATAACTACGCAATAACAGCACCAAATTTGATGCAATCTGCTGCAGATACTGGTCCGACAGATATCTAACGGCGGTGTAAAGCATTTAGAAGCGCAAAGTTGATTGAGGGTTCATTTGCATATTTAATGAACTTTGTAATTCGGTGTTTAACTCTTAAATTACGGCACCCGATTCGGTGAAACCTGCTCTAGATACTGACCTCACATATACTTAATTGTACTGAGAAGTATTTGGCAGTGTGAAGTTCATAAATAACTCATTTGAATATTTCGTGAAGTTTTGTACTTGGTCATATAACTCCGAAATAAATCCACAAAAATTGATTAAATCTGCTGCAGATACTTATCCTACAGACATCTGTGTGTTGTGACGTATTTTGTAATGTGAAATTAATTTGGCGTTCTTTTGCATATATTACGAAATTTGTAATTAGTAATATTACACCTCAATTACAGCATTAAATTTGATGAGATGTGCAACAAATTTGATGAGATGTGCAACAAATCTAAATCTGATAGATATCTAATTGTCCCACGAAGCATTAAATAGTGTTAAGGTAATTAGGGGTTCATTTGGTTATTTAATGAATTTTGTAATTAGTGATATTACGAAAAATTACAGCTTTATATCTGTTGAAACATGCTACATATATTGATCTGATACATATCTAGTTGTCCCATGAAGCATTAAGCAGTGTCAAGTTAATAACAGCTAATTTGCATATGAAATTGTAACTGGTGATTTAACTCTGTGAGTACTCAGCGAAAGTTGTTGAAACCTGCTACATATAATGATAAAAAAATATCTTATTGTTCTATGTTGTAAAACACGGGAGCACATTCACTTCTCATCTGGTTGCCGATATTTTGTCTGTTTTTTGTTTGCCAATCCTGAATGATCTTTCTAAGATTTCCATTTTTAGCATCAACAAAAGTGTCACAAATAGTCATGCTCTACATGTTATACAGTGAAGCTGTATCAGCCGTTAGATCGTAAGTTTATAAGTATTGGTTTTGTTGTTTTGCTATTCCTTAATCAAAGTTTACTTCCTGTATCCTTATTCTGTAGGTGAAAGATACATGTATTAGTATATACCAAAACAGGAAACACCCTTTGCTGTGTAATGACACTGGACAAAATGTTTGATATACATTCAGCACATTTAGGTATATTTACGTATAAGGAACACAATATTAATTGTATACGTAATGTATATTTTTGTATATGGAACATTTGAATACGTTGATATACATAGCGTATACCTATGCAGATCAAAAGTATATGAAATATCTTTGCACTCTTTGTGTACATTTTATTTTTATACGTAAGCGTATACTTAATGTATTGAAAAAATGTATCGAATCAGCATATGTGTTTTTAATTTTTGCACATTACTTATATTACCCAGTGTGATTTCTGGGAAATTGCAAACTACTGTGTATTTTTTAACAAGGGAGCATTTAAAACTGAAGTGTACATTACATGTGTGTACAGCATTGATGTAGCTTTATTTTGTGAACAGTCAATAATAATACCATTTCGGGAGGCAGACTTTGCAACAAATAACAGTCTAAATTAAATAACTTACTGTCTGTAAGTTCTTTTGCAACATTTGACAGTTTGTGTGGTCTTTACCATTGTCTCAATATAAAATGTTTATTTTATTGTGTGTTTCATAACATTATTATGTGTATATTAATTTTCATAAATAAAAGACCGTTGCACTGCACTTGCTAATTTTTTTTAAAATTATGTTAGTCTGTCAATTTTTATAACATAGTAAAATCAATCTTTCAAAACATTTCAGTTTTACTCACCAATGACAACACAAGTTGCCATATCTGTGTTCAACAGTGTTCAATTGAACATCCTTACATAATATAGTCAGTATCATTCTTCAACATATGATATGGCTTGCCCATGCTTTGAGACAGCGTTCAATTGAACACAGTCTTAAGCTAGGCCAGCCTTGATCTGCCAATACATGGCCAACACGTGCTTTAAGACCGCGTTATATTGAACATCATCTCAAGCAGGTGCAATCTGATTGATCAGCATATGGACTGCCCGTGCTTTGAAAACAGCATTCAATTGAGCACCTTCTCAAGCAGGGTCAGCCTGTTTGACCTATATATGGTATGCCTGTGCTTTGAGAAGGCGTTCAATTGAACACCATCTCAAGCAGGGCAAGCTTGATTGACCAACACATGGGCTGCCTGTGTTTAAGACGTGTTTAATTGAACACCGCTTCGAGCAGTGTCAGCTGGCATTCTTCCAAAAGACTGTACCAGGCACCTGCGTCAACATAGCTAGTGTTAGAAATCTTCAACAAAATACGAAATGATTTTTAATTTTTTAATTAATATTTCTGAGACTGCAATTTCAGATTATTTTGTGTTTGAAGTTGCCTTGATGATACCTGTCAGAAAAAGATTATTTTACCCGCAAAAAATAAGATTTTTGATATTTAAGGTTTTAGATTTCTATTTGTCAGTTTCAAATACATTAAAATGTAAGTTAAGCAGAGATTGTGTGAAATTGTAATGGTTTACATTAAAATGTCATGATTTGGTCGAAATCAGAATATCTTAATTTAGATCAGGTGTTTACTTGAAAACATGAATTTGCTTCGAATGTTAATGTTATCATGCCTGGTATGTCCCGTCTCGAGTGGAAAGAAGAAATCTCAAAGTGTCAATGGTAATAGTATATCTCGATGACTTTGTAAAGAATCACACCAGGCGTGCGAAGATTCCTTTCAGGCACTACTTAACCTCCTGCAACAGTTGGGCTTTACAATAAACTAGGACAAACTGGGATAAACCGGGACAAAGTAATTCCTCCCTTGACCTCATCAAACTGCAGGACTTGCGTGAATATTTAAAACTCTGGCGAAATAAGAAGGGTGCTATGAAATACGAGCTTCAACAACTAGTTTGTAAGCTGAAGTTGGCCTCTTGGGTCATTAGCGGCGGGCAAACTTTTCTGCGTTGACTTATTGACGTTACAAACACAGTAAATCGTGAACCTATTAAGTGCATCTTAATGCTTAAGCAAAAGCTTAAATCTGGTGGACAAACCTTAGAGAAGCTTAACCGGTATGGCGTTTTTTATCGACGAAAATCCGTTGCCAAAACAGGTTTTCATCACAGATGCGTGTTCCAAAGCAGCGGCGGACGTTTACAAAAATGGCTGGATCTACAGTCAGTAGCAAGCTGACTACTCTATGCTATTATACATTTAAAGGAATTATTCACAGTCCTACTCGCCTTTCGGCGATGACATTGCTTTTGGGACAAACGGCACTTTGTGGGTATACAGACAATACAACCACTATGTATTATTGAACTCGGGCATTTAATGCGAAATATAACCAATGGTATGGCTTCCGTCGATTTTCTGGCTCTCAGCCACAAGTAACTTTTACATTGCATTTTACATAACATATGTGCCTACAAAGGAAAACAGTGCGGACTCGCTATCTAGACTGCATGAGTGCAGTCAGCACTTCAAAGCGAAGGCGTGCCTTGACTTCAAATCAAAAAGTTAAATAATGACATTGCCGCATGTAGGAGCAGGCTACGCGGAGTATACAAAACGCACATACAACTCAACGTCTAGCCTATCTACGCTACTGTCTGTATTTTGGAATTCATCTAGTACCATGTGTCCAGATAACTGTCAGTCGTTATGCTGTTTTCTGACCAGGTCTTGAAAGCCGTCCAGCATCCCAGGATCCTCAGTATTATTCGCTTGATGCATGCTGAGGTGGGCGCACCAAACCCCCTGGAAAACAACTGGTTGTTAGAAATTGTCAAACGAACATTGCTCGCGCTCATGGGGACCCCTCCAAGCAGAAGTTACCCGTCATTCCACACGTCCTGCACGATATCCATGCGCGTTTTGACCTCTCCAGCCCGTTTAATTCAACACTTTAGAGCACTTGCCCAATCGAGATTTTCATCTTGGCCAGGAAGGACTCTCTGCTTAGTGCAAATAATACACTGTCCTCTACATACACATGAGGGTACTGGCCGGCACAAACCATGTATCTAGGTTAATCCCCTGAACGCAGAAAATTTCCGCGTTACCGAATTAATGGCTTTATGACGCCCCAGAAACTAAATAAGATACCGATTAAGTAGAACAAAAGATCACAATTTTTATGAATATGACATCACTCGTGATATTTGTAGAGCAATCACCGATTGACAGCCAGTTCACACCTCAAGTAAGGTATCTTTTCATATGGAAATGATTTCAAACCTACAGCGTTTGTACCGGGGAATCTTGGCATGCAAATACTAGCGCAGATATGATTTTGTTATTTCTGGCTCTGTTGCCAATTTTACTATTTGGCATACAAAAACTATACAGTATGGACAGCGGGTATGTGCTTCCGCTCGCTAGTGTTCCAAACTCCTGCCATGCCAAATGCAGCTTACCGAAATGTGGTTAGCCTTTCACCAACACACTCAAACAAAGCTCGTGTGTTTCCATATGTCACGTCAGCCAATAGTAGAATGCTGCGCTCTGTACCTTAACCTATTCCAAATTCACAAAGACACTGAAATTGATTTTAAGAGACAGCAGGTACAACCCCAACGAGTTCTCGAGTCATTCCTTCCGTAGGGGAGCCACATGTGCATTCATGGAACTTGGGTATTACTCTTTTCTTGTTAAATTGCAGGGTGACCGGACTGCAGATGCCTATGCACGATATACAGTTGCTTACGAAGACACTAAGCTTAAAGCTGCCAAATGCATAGCTTTAGCTGTTTGTTACTAAAGAAAATGACGAGGGCTAGTCACTCAATATGTTGTTTGAGGTTAGGCGAATTTTGCTTGGTAAGCCTGTCAATCTAAATACTACATATTTACCTTAAACCCCCAACACTTGCCTGGAGTATTCTCGTATCGATTGATTGTTATGTTAGCTAGCATTAAAGTGCACAATAACACGACAGTCTTATTGTAGTTTACAATTAAATAGGCGGGAACGCGGTTGAATTTGTGAGTTCTGGATCGAGGTGGTTCATAGCCACCATCTTGTCTTTTTCCGGACCATGCTTTGTGTTTGCGTCCCTTCTTCCTTCCCACCCATCCACCGTCACTCTCTGCTTTTGCCACATTGTTCATTGTTGTCCAGCGTTCGAACGATGTTTTATTTTCCTCGTGTTCTGTTTTTGATTCAGGCATGGCACATTTGGCTCGGTAAGCCTGTCAACTCTGGGTAAAATAGGTTGACCTTTGACACTTGGCTGGAGTAATAGTCGCGCCAGCGGCTTACTGACTACGCATGCGCTTATTCATAATATACTATGCGAGTAACCGGAAGTGTACCCTTCTTTCATGGGCGCCGCCATGTTTTTTTGAGTACTCGTAAATAAACAAAAACGAAACAAATTACTATTATATAACATGCCTTTTATAAAATATACCTCTTTTATTAGCCAGTAAATGTTATGATGCACCTTGTCGCTGATACAAAATATCGGTAATATAGATAAAGGGAGAAAACTGTCGTGCATATGAACGGGGGCATACGCAAAGAATGCTGGGATTGAATTATAGAAGAGCGCCCCCTGTGTCAATAATTAGATTCAAAAATTGCCAGTTTTTAGACGGAACGCTATAGTTTTCAGCTTGCAAGTGGAAGTTGGGCAGTGCGGTTACCATTGCAATGATAATGATTGCATAATACGTCCCTTGTTTATCGCAATAGGCTGTTATCATTGTGTAAAAATTGCCAATTTTTGTCCAAAATTTTTACACGCTACAGAAAATCTATACCTGGCCTGCTGCAGGGTTTGACGTCGTGTACGTACGTGAACCACTTTCATCATAGGGAATCTGGTCATAGTTGTGATATAAACGTTTAGGAAGTAACAATCACAGTTTATCATGAATCAATACAAATAACATTGCCAATCTTTAATAACCCCTGGCGCGACACCAAGGGCTGAGCCCTAGATAATATTACGATTATTGTATTAGCTAGCATTTTAATATCATGTTTTTATGGATAGCAACCCCTCCACAGAATTTGACCCCGACTTTAAAGTTAAGCTTCTTTCATAAACGTTTTATATATATTTTGAAATTAAAACGTATCTGTACAAAAACGTTGAGGATGTATTTGCACGATTTTTTGTAAAAGAACACTCAATTGCGTATTTTAGCAATTAAAGTATAGTTGTCAAAGTTCAGTTGAATAAGGAAAATAATTCACATATTGCTATGTTATACCCTGACTGAGTCCAAATGGCCGCGATTTGGGATTTGCCTCCCCTTCCCCAATACCATTTTATCAAAAAATGATAGCTCATGTGGTTTTCACATTCCCCCTCCAAATTTGGAAATAATGTAAAGAGTGACAGAAAGTGTCGACGGTTCCTTTTTCACCGTAGAGAATTATATGTATTGAAAATATATTACACTAGATGGTTTCATCATGGCTGTCCACTGCTTGAAAACCCAATAATTCAGATAAATTCACATTAATAAGTTGCCTGTATTATAGTATAATACACGTGAATTCTCATGAATCCACATGAATACAGGCTTGCTGAATACAAAAATGGATTCTTGACTGTATTCATCTTTATATGCACTATTCAGCTAAAATATAGGCAATAATCCATGCTAATACAGTAAGTATTATTGGGTTTTTATGCAGTGGTCGAATAGGCATAAGACCATTAATAATTTCCAAAGGGCAACCGCAGGCGCAGGCTTAATAATCCCATTTTGAAACATTCAACGGCACAAATCCTCGTGACATGCGTTAGGTCATGTCAGCCTGACTACTGATAAACTTTTCCTGTGGGCAATTGCACAAAATGTTTGTGTTAGTGATTTAAATGAAGTGCTCTCCTTGGTTATTTGTGCAAGCACCGTCTCATTGCTTCGATTTCCATTGACATTATAACTCGTCATATTACTGCAGAATGATACATCTGTTATTTACGACAGTCTGCATTTACAATCAAGTAGGCAATTTCCTTTACAAAAAAACCTTAAAATTAAATTTCAAACCAAACAAGCATCAAAGCACTATTAAAAATCGCTGTTCTCTCTTTGTACATAAGAAGTGTATTTAATGGTAGCGATTCAGAAAATGTATCATTGCATTTTTAAATTTAGTAGAACTTAAGTCGAAGTACAAATATAAATAATGTTAACAACAATAGAAAACCTGTGAATGTGACTAAAATGCTTTAATATAACAAATAAAATTTATCCTGACACTTCAATTGCTACAACCTGCCTACAGATATACACTCATTGGTCCTGTGCAGGTATTTCCGTCACATTTGTACCATGCCGTATGACGTGAAAACACACTTGGAAAATGTATTTTGTACCTCTAATACTCATACAAGAATGCCTTTTGCAATTGTCTAATAGTTTATTTCAATTAAAGATCATGTTTTCAAAAATGGCAATCAATAATCAAAATCATCCTAGACTTCAAGACTTAACCTATTTCGTGATTATGTAAAATAATACGATTTGAAATATCAACTTTCCAGCATTTGAAAAATAATCGCAATCATACCAATCCATAATCCAATAACACTAGGTCAGAATTTGTAAGACAATAGTTGTAAAAATAAATACAGCACAGAACAGACAGTAAATAGACGGTACACAAACAAAGTCAAATTCATGAAAGAAAGATATATGGACCTCTGGCCAAAAGACCAAAAAGTGATGTCAGGTGTTTCGAAAACAGTAAGCGCATCCTGCCCCACATGTGGCACTCGCCATATATCAATCTGTGAGTCAGATAGGTAGTGGTCACTAACTAAGGCCCCATGTCACCGATGCCATCAGTGATCATTTGTCGAAGAGAGATATTGTATTTATCTACCAGTTTACGATACCGGCCAAAAAAGTGTTTGAATGTAGAGACAAGTCTTGCTCTGGTGTAACCTTGATTGAACAGTTTGTAAGAGAGATGGCCATGTCTCTCTACAAAATCACCATATGAACTGCATGTTCTTGCATATCGAATAAGCTGGAACATGTATACCCCATAAGCAGGCGAGAGTGGAATATTACTGATATTGTCTTTCACTTAGCATTTGTAATATTTTGAACAAAATATGTAGAATTATACCCCAATACCACATATTTGTAACGGCGTGAACCGTTTTTGTAGAAAAATGCTTGGTTGATGATGGTTTTCAAGCGTTCTTTCAATTTATCATGTGGTATTGTGGTATACAATGTAGAAAAATCGAAATTTTAATAGATGTTATTTTTGAAGGAGATCTTGATTTCAAATTTTCCAAGAGTTCCTTCGATTTCTTTAATATCCGCATTTTGTCATTTGTCATTCTGTCGAAGAAGACTAAAGTTTATATCTGAATAATAAAGTATAGATGTGAATAATTCAGTTGAATAAGGAAATTAATCAACAAATAGCTAGACCCTACTCCTTCACCTTACTGAATCCAAATGGCTGCGACTGGGGCTTCCCTTCACAAATTTATGCATACTCAATATTTACTATAATGAACGGAGTGACAGAAAGTATAATAGCCTTTTTTGTTTACAGAGGATACTATAGGTGTTGAAAACTTTCCTACTATAGGGTTGCATCAGGTTTTCAATTAGGTATAAGACCACTGGTTATTTTATCAAAGGCCTGCACAGGGGCATAGTTCTCAATCTTCCTATTTCGAAACATTGTTATAACAAACACAAGTCTCCCAATATTTCCATTTCTACCTTTGCCTAAGGACATACACTCATCGGCACAGTGGCGGCCATAATCGTCACGTCAGCGTCATGCCATATGATATAAAAACACACTGCTTACAGACTAATTTGTATCCCAAACACCCATACCAGAATACGTTTGCAATTGGTTAATAGTGTACTTCACATTAAGGATATATTTTCACAAATAACAATTTCTCCTGCAAATTAAAAAATATTTCATTGATAGGCCTAGTTTCATTACCTGCTACAACATTGTAAAAAACGAAACTTTTCCGTAGAGGAACGATATATTTGCACGGATTTTTGATAAAAGAACACCAAAGTGTGTTTCGAAACAATATCAGTACCGCTTTGACAATTAAGTTAAGCGGAAAAATAATTCAGTCATAGATATGCCAGATCCCTATACCAGACTCAGTCCAAAATATCTACCGTAGGGAAATTGCCAAAAATTATGATATATGATATCATTCAATCTTCAAATCCCCCTATATTGTAAAATAATGTACGGAGTGACAGAAAATGTAAAGGATTTTAATCATTAACCATAGAACATCATAAGTGTTGGAACATATCCCGCTATAAGATTTCCTCCGACCATCATTTAGGCAGAAGTTTGTTCACCAGTAGTTTTTTTCACAGGCCACCACTGCAGCGCAGTGCTCAGTTTCCTTTTTTGGGACATTCGTTCACAGGAATCTTAATTTTTTTAATTTGTCAACAAAAATCGTGAAATTCAAATGACAAAAAATAGTTCCCATCGTTTTTTACCTTTGTTAAAATATAAAATTACTTACCAGAATACTTTTCTTTGAAATCCTTTAATATTTCCTTTAAAGCCTCTTTTTGATGTGTTCGAACAGCTGATCAAGAAGGTTTAAATCTTCGACACTTATATGACCTTTCTCATGTAAATGATGGAAGATATCTGAAGCGCATCTTAGCTTATCCCATGCACCCAGTGATATTTGTCTTTCCGTAACAGGTTCTTCATTGTGCTCACGTCGTCTTCAGTCATGTGGTTTTCAAGGGTTTTAAACATGATATTCAGTGGTTTTATTAGACTTTCTTTCGGAGTCTGTGCCATAATGTAGATTACCGGAATTTGCTGATATTATTTACAGTGTCACTGAAGTATTAGGCTTTTGAGGCTCTGCAACATCGGTGCAATCTCATGGGTATGTGAATCACGTGTAGTGAATACTTTGCAGGGGCAATGCTTCTAAAAAGACGCCAGCTCATCAACCGTCAGTAGTTTTGAATCTAAGAACAAAAAAAATATAGGTAATAAATAAATAAATAAAGTTTTATATAGTTATCATAATGCGATGATACTTTATCGAATTTTCATGAAAATGTCAGTATTTTTGGGTATTTTGGTCGAAAGAAACAAAAATGATTAAGCCATGTATTGATGTAAAGTTTGTAATAGTGAGAGTGCGAGCATTGGTGATTCGAACTCTGAAAAGTGTGGAGAGGTCGCAGCCACAAAAATGCAACAAGTTAGCCAGGCTGTCCAACCTAACATTTATTTTTTAGAGTTGCATTTGGCCGATGGGTTTTACCTCTTGCTTCTTCGCTAGTTGACTCAATGCCCCGTGTTGTTAGTTTGAAGTGTTTCAAAATTGAATATCATTTTATGGCGGATGAAAATCGCTCAGACTTTAATAAGTATTCAAAAAACGTTTTGATTTGTTAAAATAGACAAAAGTTATCTTTATGCTCATACGGCCTGTTCCCACGGAAGCATTTGGTGTTAACAAATATCAGTTATTAAGACATTGCACCAAAAAGAGAACTTTAGTTAGTCGAAAAATGTAACAATAAGAGCAGAGAGAAACTTGAATGCGAAGTTTATTACTATGCCATACATTTCCATGACAACCATTTTAGTGGTTTAAAATATCATTTTTGCCAAATGTGAGTTGAAATGGCTTTGCACTGAACAATACTTTAAATCGGCGATTTGATTTGCTGCAATAAACAAATCCGGTCTGTGCGCAAATAGCCCTTTTCCATGGCAACCATATTGTTGCTAAGAATATTGTCTTCTATGACCAAGCCAAAACAGGCTTGACCAACCTCAAAAAAATACAGTAAGAGCAGCTTATGCCATAAAAACATAATTCTCGCTGTTTGTGCATGAGACACTATAATAAAAGAAAATAAAAGACTTACAGACAATGTCCCTTGAATCTTAACAAATAATATCTATGACATTCATAAAAAAAACTCGTCAAGTACAGTGTGTTCACGTTCGGTTTTAATTGGTCCATTCGAGAAATATTTATACCAGGAAAAACAAGAATGACAAAAGCAAATAAGGTCTCCAACTTAGGTAAGGGAGGTCATCTTTAGGAACATGCATATCAACTGTTATAGCAATGGGACAAGCAGGTCCTTAGTACATAATAAGCAAATGTTTAATAACAAAAATATAGACAGAGAAGGCTTGATAAAAAAAAAGGTTGGAGTGGGAAAAATGTACAAGGGACCTGGTAAAAAAGAAATGCTACCTCATCAATCTTCTAGACCCTACCCCCTCCTGAATATAATGTTCCGTCCTTTGGTATTACATAACGCCAGATGACAGGAAATATATTTACAACCTTTGGAAGTTTTTTAAGTAATGCGATGAGTGTTATCATTCTAATGTGAACAGCACTTAAGTTAGTTACAGATAGTGAAATGCCTTCCACTGTGGGCGGTGATTACAGCATCTGGATTTATCCTGGATCGAATTTCTCATCAGTTCTTGTACGTCTTACATAGAAAAGTTGCAAAAATTGGTCCACAATGAAAAATTCACCTCAGCTTTGTTTTCTGGATCAAATTTTCCTACAAATTGATACCAATACGACAAAATTATGTTCACAGCCTTCGAAACTATCTCACAACATATCCTATATTGGTGCAGGTCATTTAAGGTCACAAACTAAGCAAATACCTGAATAATACAAATTTGGTGGTTTCCCAATATTTTGAGCAGAAAATTTATCTAATAACATGCCTCGGGACTTTATACCAAACTAAAAAGCTATCAAACAAGAAATTTTGAGAACAAGTTTTCTTGACCAATAAGAACAATATTGTCTTAAAAATACAAATTTTCATATTTCAGGACAATTTCTACATATCTTACTTTTATCATCTGTGTACGTCTTTGTACCAAATGTAAAAGTTGTCTGTCAGGGGTTTTAAAAATAAAACACTGTTTAGGATTTATCGACCAAAAATGATAAAATTGCTCAAAAATAGTAATTTTCCCGATTTTGTCATAATTTCAACAAATTAGAAGAGTAGCAACCTCGCAAAGATCTAACCCAAATTTAAGAGCGATTGGCTGGCGGTTTCAGAGAAGAAGAATTTATACTGAAAATGAATAAAATAATAAAAAAATTCAGCAAAAATACAAAAGTAAGAATATCTTCAAATATTCACTAAACTGTAGAAAGTTAACCTAAGGTACTCGCACACAAAGTTTCAAAGCAATCAAAACAGCGGTTTCGAGTTACTAATTCTTGACCATTTTCTCATTTATAAGCTCATTTGCATAATTTTCGCAATGCAGACTTCATTTAAACAAAATCCCATCTATAGCCAAGGATGCATCTACACACTGAAACGTGCAGCGGTTTGCGTGTTTTTGATGCTGACGGACATACTGTATGTACGTACGTACATACATACATACATACATACATACATATGTACGTACGTACGTACGTACGTCGGTCCGTCGGTCCGTCGGTCCATCCATCCATCCATCCATCCATCAATCCATCCATCCATCCATCCATACATACATACATACACACTTGACACGTGGAATAAATTATTTCTAAGTATTGTAGATAACATGCTCCTATTAGAGAAAAACTTGTCAAATATCCAGCAGTTTCAGAATGGTGGAATGAGAATATAGATCTAGCAATTAAAATTAGAGATAAATACATTAAGGGTAAATCACAAGATTTATATAAACGTTGGAGAAACAAAGTTACATCTTTAATTAGAACGGCGAAAAAGGAGTTTTACAACAGTATGCTTGACAAGTATTCGAATGGTTTATGGAAGTTTTAAAAACATTTTTCTGAAATCAAATTCAAAGAATCCCACTTTTCTTACCATTTAGGGCATTGAAATATCGGAACATAAAGACATGGCCAATGCTTTCAATAACTATTTCACAAATATAACGTCTAAGTATATAAAACAAATCAATTACAATGGTGATAGTTTTATGCACAAGTTAAAATAGTTTATATCAAACAACC